>NC_088654.1:10271144-10526144 GCF_964019385.1 Sycon ciliatum | reverse complement strand
TACATGAAGGATGATTACAGGGTTCGCAGCGAAGTTTGGAAGTCTGGAAAAAGTTTGGATTTTCTAATTCAATTTTCCAGGTCTGGAAAAAGTTTTGAAAAGGCGCTCCTTTTGAAAAAGTTTTGAATTTCGATTTTTTGGCCGCAGATGTGCTGCACTGCTGGCAGTACTGCATGCAAGTACGCGGTTTTGAGTGCCGCGATAGAAGACGCGCTGGCGATGCGTGGTGTTCACTGCATGTACGAGTCTCGTACAGTCATTTCAGTGCAGTACAGCTCAAGCAGCGCCGGTGATGACTTTTATTTGGCCGTTTTTTGTTACTGGCGCTCGCGCTCCACTTTGATTCTTTGAAGTCGGGACAGCAGGATGGCGAGGTCCTTTCGCACTCAGATGAGTTTGCTGGCGAGGATGAAGCCGTCTTTTGCGCTGAGATGGACACCAGCTATGTAAATGTTTCATTGGAACCCCCTCTGGAGGCGGCTTTGAACTTACGGAGGGGAACTCTTGTCGTATGAATTCCCCTGCTATTTTCAGAGGCTCTAGCTGCTGAAGGCGATATCATCGCAATGCACCTTGGTGAATTTGTTGATGGTAGTACCAGGGAGGATTTTACTACTCCCTGGTTGTACTCGTAGTGGAGAAGACAGTCGTGCAGAAGAGATTTATAATTTATTTTTCCTGCACGAGTGGGTTTGGAAATTCTTGAAATTGGTTTGGAAAAAAATTGGAAAAAGTTTGGAATTTTGTGTGCTTGGTTGGCTGCGAACCCTGTGATTAGTCAATCATGCAATCACTGTCTTCCTACAAGCTCATGATGGAAAGCAAAACTGTGGCTTCTCAATTCCTGGTACCGTATTTCCACAAATTGTAGGCCGGTCTACTATTTTTTCAACCTCGTCCTAACCAGGCCTTATAATCAAGGACTGTCTTGTAACCGAAGACGGTCTTTTATTTTTTCACCCCAGTTTGACCCCGGTCTTCTATTTCTCGCCACACAGTTTTACCCCTGTTCTTCCATTTTCTTCTACACAGTTTGAGCACGGTCTTCTATTTTTTCCCACAGTTTGAGCACGGTCGTCTGTTTTTAACACAAGAACAAAGACTCATTTAGTAGGCCCGGTCTTCTAATCGGAGACGGTCTTTTATTTTTTCGATCGCCCCTGCCCCGGCCTTGTATACGAGGAAGGCGTTGTATATGAGGACGGCCTTTTATTTGCGGAAATACGGTAGTTGTGGAATCTGCCTAATTGTGACGTTTCGTTTGCTTCTCTGCTGTTTATAGAATTACCGTCTGAGAAGCATGAAAAGCTTCTCGTCTGTGCAACAGCAGATGGAGCGGCCGTGAACACTGGCATCTACAACGGTCTACTGAAGAAGCTTGAACAATCAGGACGGCCATGGTTGGTACAAATACCTTGTACAGTCGTCCCTCTCTAATCCGGCACTTGTTTATCCGGAACCCTTGCCAACCGGCGCACTTTCTGACGAAACCGATTTTTTTCGTTCAATTCCTACATCTTAATCCGGCACTTGAATTCCGCCTCCGGCAGTGACTTTTTGAAACGAATCGCTCAAACTGCACGTAGTTTGATTTCATAATCCGGCAGTCGTAAATCGACTGTGCGTGTGTGTGCAAGAGTACGTATACATTTGAACATGTTCTCTGTTGTACTTTATCACTGTGTATATTCCTGGAGAAAAGTTGAGAATATAAAGCCGTGCACCAAATACTGGGGTCGACACGGAAAAACCCTGCGTTTTGACGTATGATACATGCATGCAATTGGGTAGGGCCGGGTCAGAGGGCAGGATTTCTTAATCCAGCACCCTCGTTAATCCAGCAGAAAATGCCGTAGCAAAAGGCGCCGGATTAGAGAGGGACGACTGTACCATGCACAGGGTTGAGCTTGCCGTCAACGACAGCATTCTCAAACAGAAGAAGCTGGCTGAAGTAAAGGACTTCCTGATATCTGTCTTCTATCTCATGAAAAACTCCGGCAAATTTCAACCGCACTTCAACGACACTGTGAAGGAGCTTGGAGTGCAAATTTACAAGTTCCCGAAAGTACATGGCACCAGGTATGTTTGATAGTTTCAGTTATAATTTTATGGGATACTATTCATGACTGTTGCGGCTGTCTGTGCCTGGCCTACTGCTCACACGATTTGTGGTTGTGTTAAAGATGTGATAAGCGAAATTCTTAGAGTAATCCCCCCCCGCCCGCATCACAAGCTTATTTGCACTATGTCATCGTGATTGTGGAATAATAATAATAATTAACGCAATAAATGGAGTAAGCTGCGCACTAATTAATTATATTTTTATCTCCACGTAAGCTTTTTAATAATAATAACAAAAATAAAGTTAAATCTGTAATTATTTTTCACTGACAACGATTCTGTCTTGTGTGTGCTGTGCATACGTGCCTTCTCTCCATAGATTTGTCAACCACACACACGCAAGGGTCTTACTGTTCTTCTCCGTAACTGGATTCCATTGATGCTCGCCCTGGAGAGCTCTATCAACAGCAATTCACAGCGTTCCGTCAGTGCCAGTATGCGTGGTTTGCTCAAGAAGCTGAAGAGCCCCAAATTCCTCTCAACAGCCTGCTTGCTGAAGAAGATCGTCACCATCTTTGCCGGCTTGTCGCTGAAATTGGAAGCCAACACAATCCTTCCGTTCGAAGTTGGGCCAGCGATCGAGCTCACCCTGGGGCAACTCTGTGACCTCCTGGACTCTGACGAAGACGTCGCGGACTGGCATTGTGCTGGAGGGTGGTGGTGGACCACTGCGGATGTCGCTGCCCAAGCCCGGGCACAACAAGTGACATGCTTACAACCAGGAGCACGTCGACGTCGAGTACCCATCCATGAGCTGCACTAGGGCCATGGATATGGAGGCGCTGAAGCGCACTACTGTCCACGAGTCGGGAGAAGCCCTGCAAAAACGCTTCGACTCATTCCCTCTGCCTGTCTTCAAAGCCATGCATTAGGCCAATCCGGCAAATTGGCAGACAAATAGCAGCAATGAGTTACAGCAGATGGAGGTTCTGGCAAAGCACTTTGCCACGACGCTGGCAGTGCACCGGTTCGACGGTACGAAGCTACAGACAGAGTTGCGGAGTGTCAAGCATATTGTCAAGTCTTACTATGCCTCCGTGACTATGCCTCCATGACTATGCCTCCGTGACTATGCCTCCGTGACTATGCCTCCGTGACTATGCCTCCGTGACTATGCCTCCGTGACTATGCCTCTGTGACTATGCCTCCGTGACTATGCCTCCGTGACTATGCCTCCGTGACTATGCCTCCGGGACTCTACCTCCGTGACTTTGCCTCCGTGACTATGCCCCGTGACTATGCCTCCGTGACTATGCCTCCGTGACGTCTGCCGCCGTCGAGCTTTGGGAACGCCTCCTGCAATACTGCAGAAAAGAGTTTCCCAATGTCTGCCTGCTGGCCGAGGTAATAATTGCTGTTGGCGTCAGCAATGGCACAGTGAAGTCAACCTTCAGCTACCTGACGGCAATGACACCATGTCTGATCTACTCCTGATCCGGGCCAATGACGCAGTGTGGACTGAAGCTGAGAAGTCTGCGATCATTGAGAGTGCCCTCACGGAGTACCTCCAGAAGAGACGGCGGCTGACGCTTCATTCCGCCAGTGCCTCAGCAGCTTTGGAACCGGCAGCCAAGCGTTTCCATGCAGCTTCCAGTAGTTACAACGCTGTTTCAGTGCCTGTCCACCATGGACACCATTGACCACAGCTCGACAGTCCTGCAAAATGCCCTCGATGCCCTTGTGAATTGGGGCACCAGCTAGAGAATTGCGTTCGAGCCAGCAAAGTCCCAGGCCATGACTATTGACCATCAGCGCCCCGCCTGGGACCTCCCAGCAGTACAGTTTAGGGGCGTCCCCCTGAATGGAGAGAGTAACCTCAAACTTCTTGGGGTAACCTTGGACAGCCAACTTTCCCACCGCAACCACCTCCGTACTGTCGCCATCAGAGCACGCCAGCGTCTCGGGCTCCTGCGGAAGGCCTCGCCGCTCCTAGATTCTCGAAGCCGAGCTACAAGCCGAGCTACAGTGTACCGTGGGTTTGTGCGCCCAGTAATGGAGTACTACCCATTGGTCCGGATGGGCGCAGCAGATTGTCACTTGCAGTGACTTGACCAGACGCAACGCTCAGCCCTCCACTTGATGGGCCCCGGCGCAATGCTGCAAAGCCTGTCTGGCCGGCGCATGGTAGCTGCTTGCACCTACATTTACAAGCTACTGTGCTCCAATCCTACCGGCCCACTTCGTCAGGTATTGCCTCCCTCTCAAGCACTCCGACCAGCCCATGTTCGACCCACCCGTCTCTCTCGACATGCATAACTACCAGCTTGAGACAGGGCTACCTGTCAACAGCCGGGAAAGTTGCCATAGAGCCTTCCCCGCCTGTGCTGTCCCTGTATGGAATGCCCTACCACCCGCCGTCCTCAGCCAGCCACCTGACCGGAAACGGCTGCAAAGTTTCAAAGTGTCTGTCTTCCGGCACCTCCGTGCTCAGCAATGGCACTGGGCCACTGACACTCTGTAATATGTATGCACATCTGCCTACACACTGCCGCATATTGCCATACGCCTCGTGCCCTGCTTACCCGTTTTTCTGGATCTGAATGTGCACCCCTTACGCATTATATAATTATACTATATTTAGTTCTCTCCCCCTCTCTTGCTCCCCAACCCTCCCTGCTCACTCACTCTCTCTCTCTCTCTCTCTCTCTTTCTCTCTCTCTCTCTCTCTCTCTCTCTCTCTCTCTCTCTCTCTCTTCCCCTCTGTTGCTCCCCAACCCTCCCCGCTCTCTCTCTCTCTCTCTCTCTCTCTCTCTCTCTCTCTCTCCCTTTCTCTTTCTCTCTCTCTCACTCTCTCTCTTCCTCTCTGTCTCTCTCTGTCTCTCTCTCTCTCTCTCTCTCTCTCTCTCTCTGTCTCTCTCTGTCTCTGTCTCTCTCTTTCTCTCTCTCTCTCTCTCTCTCTCTCTCTCTCTCTCTCTCTCTTCTATTGGCGCGCCTGGTTGTGATGAAGCCGAGACCCAAGGTCGGCAGAGCATCCCAGACCACGCCACCACTCCCCTTATTCATGGCTCACACATGGCGGGTTTACGTGGCTCTAGTAACAAATAAATAAAATAAAAATAAAAAGTTCATCAGCCGAGAGTGACAGCGAGTCAGATGGAGCCAGGGAGGTGGACTCTCACGTCTTAACCCGATTCCGAATCTCGGAGGACTCCGAGGATTCCAGTGATCAGGAATTAGAAGACTAGGACGTCATCGTTGTTCACCACTTGGCCAGCACTATGGACACGCCTTCCAGTTATGATTGTGATTGAGCAGCTCCAGGATTCTAATACTCAGTCAGTGACTTGAACATATGTACGTACTCATAGCATACAATAACGACACCCCGTTAATTGATAATCCATTGTGCATACATCATGCTCAGCAGCTGTTTGCTGCAATTGCAAAATCGTATGTCATTGTCTGTGATCAATATCAATTGATGGTTTTGATGGAATTGATTGAGTCAAAGCAAATGTTGTAATCTGAATCCGATTGAGGTATAGCAACAATTGAACACGTTGAAGAAAACCCCAGATTGTAATTTGTATTGTGCTTGCCTTGGACAGATAAGGAGAGCGATATTTTTTGGGGGGAGGGGACTGCTCTCCCACCACTCTCCTTGAGAGGAGAGCAAGAGCGATTGTTCACTCTCCTGGATTTTTCTTACACGAAGGTCTGGACTGCAGTAACAGTGTTGGACAGTTACTCTTAACTTGCTGGCAAAAAATCCTATATAATTATAGGATTTGAAAATGTGTGACCTTTATGCCTTTGTTATTGGTCATCATGAGTCATTCAGGACCCAAAATAACAGCATAATGGTATTCATAGAAGATGTAAATATGTTTGAGGCATGAATGTTTACTTTTTAGATTCATAGGGCATCATGGATACCCATTTTCAGCAAGAATTGGAACTTTGAGCAGGATTGTTCAGCTGGTGCCATGGAAAGGACTGAAGCAGTGAATGTACAGAAGAACATTACAGGTGTAGCACGGGGTGGTTTCTTGAGGACATATCGCACATGCCGTCGTGAAACTGCCAGTTTTAAGGATAGAACAAGGTCGTGAAAAATCTCAAATCCTATATATAGTATTAGAAAAATAGGGCACAGGCCTTAGTAATATTGCGCAAGGAGATGAGCCTGAGATGTAAGTATTTGAAAAAATTATCTTATTCAACTCCCAGTATCTAGTAAGACCTAGCAAGGACAAATTGGTCACATTCTTTTCCCTATGCTCGTGCCACACCCATTTTGAGTTTAAAAATATGACCAAAATCCTATATATAGGATCTTGCAAATTAAGAGATAGAGTTCGCTCTTTTGTTGCTGTTTCCAGATCATTAGCAAACAACTCCTTCACGTCGTTTCCACCCAAGCTTCTGTACAACCTTTTCGAACTTCTTATTTTGTGAGTAGACGAACGTATATCCATCATAGTTATGTGCATTGTGCATGCATACACAATGCACATACACTCACATATTCTCATGCAGACACACACACATACACACACACACACATCCAGCCTCACAACAACACAGTCACACAGTCATTTGCCCTATGCATCGAATGCATTTTTCCCCAACCTTACAGCCGCACTTCTCAAGAAGCTCACTAAGATCAGTAAATTGGGCATTCGTGCTGTTCTGTGCTTGCCACCTCGTAGAGTAGACGGTTCGATACCGGGACGCTTTGACAGCCAACTTTGTATAGGCCCAAACCGATCATCAGCGTTGATTTTTCACTCGAAATATGTTTGTGGAAGGAAACTGGCATGTTGAAGTTTGCTCTGGGGCCAGAGTCAATCGAACTGAGCCACTCCTTTGTGTTGACCCATTGCCTCCAAGTTGCCCAATTTTTCGCTTCAAAAAAGTTCAAATCAGAGGTGGCTCCAAACCGGACACGTTTAAGAGTGCACGTCAAATTCACTCTGGGTCTGAAATTAGGTAATTGCTATCGCTCCACGACGGCCAGTACAGAGTAACAATAAGCCTTGTGTGTGTGCTTCCATTAGTTTTGATTGGTATGTGGTGCTTTATTGGCGAGAGGCGAGCCGCTGTTTACCTGCGAAGCAACACGTCCAAAACTCACCTGCTTGGTATGGCACTTTTAGTCATCGCAGAGTCATGAAATTTTGGCTCGGAGTATAACACATCGAAGTCTCACTGAGGGGCCGTTTACATGAGGAAAATAAGCCCGGGCTTATTCGCCTCGGGCTTATTTTTTAACCGTTTACATGACGGTTGTACGGGGCTGAGTTCAGGTGAGTGACTGCGAGTTCTGCGCGCATTATATTTTTCAAATCGCACATGAACGCAGTGGTAAATGTTCGTGTTTGATGAAATTTGGATCAAGAAATGCCGGCTCAGGTTTCTACTGCCTTTCCAATTGTCACTTATTTTTCGAGAAGGTGAAGGATGGGCTAGGACCTTCCACTGGACAAAAACCAGAAGAAAACATACCAAGAAATAAATAAAAGAGACGCACTGTCCACGGCCACATTCTCTCAGGTTCACGAGGCAAAATCGAAAAATACGGAAAAACTCGCTTATAAGCCCTTCTTGACCGTTTACATGACAAAATATGCCCTGGGGGTTGGATAAGCTCGGGGGTCAAGGGTAGGGCTAGTTCAGCTCGGGGCGAGCTGAATAAGCCCGCCTGACCATGTAAACGCGCGCTCTAAAATGACTGGGTGACTGATCAAGGCGGGCTTATCGTAAGCCTAGGGTTGAATAAGCCCGGGCTTATTTTTCTCATGTAAACGGCCCCTGAGACATATGTTTTCTAATCAAAATACCAAAAGAGAAAGTGAATATTGAGTCCGTTCCGGTTTGCAACCTGTGTCCTGTTTCAAACCGTTGCCTCTACCCCAACTGCGCCTCTCTTTAGCCGCCTCAGTATTTCCTCTCTTGTACATCTTTATAAGGAAAATATTATTATTTTTGTTCACAGATGCCTCCACTCAAATACAAGCATTTTTTTCTCCGATATTTTCGTTGAATTTAACAACCAAGATCAGGCTATTCGTCGCAACACCCGTGGCCAAGCCACACACCTTCTACAAGTACATTTTATTCCCGTAGCTATGCAGAAGACGTTACTTCAGTAACGTCTGGCGCTAGCCACGGTCCACACAGCTTTAATTTGGTGTTTGTTTGTTTGTGTGTTTGTGCCTTGCCTGGAGCTACCGTATCTGTCCCGTATCTGTGATTTGGTGTTTGTTTGTTTGTTTGTTTGTTTGTTTGTTTTGTCACGCCTGGAGCTACCGTATCTGTCCCGTATCTGTCCCGTATCTGTGACTACAAAGGTTCTACAGGATTGTACATAACAGCTGGCCACAAACAGCTGGCCACAATATTCGTCGTATTATGTATACGACTCCCTCATGAAGAGGGAGATTTGGAAAGAAATAGGGAGACGAGGAGGAAATAAAATTAGAATGGACGCTAGTTGCGGAATAGGTGATAGGATGCCTCAGCAAAAACATACTTTGGAAGAGAGATCCCGTCGCGATTCAGCGCCGGTCACAGGAAATGTTGGAAGAGAGATAATGTCGACTCCAGAACGCCCGTGATCGGCAGAGTCAGCGCCGGTCACAGGAAACGTTAGGACAGACGCAGAATCGACTCCAAAATAAGCGTGAACAAGCGATTCAGCGCCGGTCACAGGAAACGTCGGAAGAGAGATCCCGTCGAGTCTAAAACGCCCGTGATCGGCAGAGTCGCCGCCGGTCACAGGAAACGTCAGGAAAAACATCTCGTCGACTCCAAAATAAACGTGAACGGGCGATTCAGCGCCGGTCACAGGAGACGTCAGAAGAGAGATCCCGTCGAGTCCAGAATGTCCGTGATCGGCAGAGTCAGCGCCGGTCACAGGAAACGTCAGGACAGATATCAGGACATTTTTTCCCTAGCTCATCGTACATGTAACTAGAACTGATGGAAACGTTTTTTTTCGTTGATTGGCGACATCATTGTATTGCAAAAACGTTTCAATCAGTTTGAATATGAGTTAGGCAAAAGTATTTGCAGAATTTATTGCGGATTGTTATTTTTCTCTCACTTCATCTGCTTTTGGTTTGCTCCTTCTTTTCCTTTTTATCTCCTTATAATCGGATTTTCTGGCCTTTTTACATTGACCTGTTGAGCCAATGAGGTAAAATTATATTCCATACAATACGTATAGGATATTGACCAAGACGAGGTCTATATGGGAAATATAGGCCGAGTAAAAGACCGAGGTCCTTCGAACCTTCGACTACTTCGTTTCACTCCTAGTGTAGGGCAATGTGCGTATGTGCGAGCAACGGAAAAATTGCAATGCTATGCTCCACCAGATTGTTCCAAACAACGGATGCAGCTCCTAAAGCGGTGGGAGGTGCATAGATCATGCAACTCTTGACTCTTTTAAGCACTGGTAAACTCCATGGCTCACATCAAAATGTCATTATCTTCAAAATTAATTCACTGTACAAATTTTCACACCAAAGTAGAGTGTAATGTCTTCCCAATGCGGTTATTTCCACTTCATTTGTGTGCAGTGACTGTGAATGGAACCATTTGACCTACTTGCCAACAAACTTCTTCCTTAAAAATCGCAAACTGTACGACTTGTAAGTTTATCCCACCACAATGTGCAGTGTAATTTTCATAATTTAACCCAGGCGGACATGTACCTGTAATAGAACCGTTTTTAAAGAGGAAGTTTGGTCTGGAATCCAATTTTCACTACTTGTAGTCTTTAGGGTGCTGAGTCGAGAGGTCTTGGTCTGAGGAAGCTCAGACGCTTCCCTCCTCCTGTGTTATGCAGAATGTCACTGGAAGCGCCATTTCATTCCTATAAAAGCACCGATGAACGTGATCGGCCTACATGTTGTGGTCTTTTGGACGCTGGGTCGACTTGTTTTGGTCCTAGAAGTTTCAACTTTGACGCCACGGCTCGGCTCGAGTGACAGCAGCAGGCTGTTAGTTGTAGCCTGCAGCCTAGTGCAGGCAAGGTACGCATCAGCACGTGACCGTGTTTGATTTGGAATACGTGTCGAACGCTGTATCGCAGCCTTCCTTGCTTTTATAAGAACGAAATGGTGCTTCAAGTGTAATGACATTTTGCATATAAATCCCCATTTAGTAGGGCGCAGTCACCCAGTCCTGGAGTGCGCGAGTTCGATTGGGAATAAAGGAGGAAGGGAGCGCCTCAGCTTCCTCGTATCAAGACCACTCAGCACCCCAAAGACTACGAGTAGTGAAATTTAGATTCTGGACCATATTTCCACTGGTAGCTCATACTGAAAAGCTTTACCCGAAAATTCACCAGTTTGACAACTTTTTTTGTTGCGATGCTAGGGGTGTCCAGAATGAGAAAATCAAAATAGCAGAGTGCAACCAAGGCCGGTCTAGTCAGCTCGGGGTACCGTGCTCAATGCACAAATGCGCAGAGCAGTATACACACACAACAGAGGCGAAAGGCTGTGTAGCTGTGACATAAAAGAAGGAAAAAAGCGGCATTAGGATACTGTAAACCGTAACTCGGATGGTGAGCCAATTAAATAATTGTGAAAAGAAGAAGGAGTTGGAAGGTTGTTGGTTTGCGCCTTGGAGAAGTGTTGGAGCTAGGTGTCAGGTCGCCGAATGTCTCAGTACTCCTTGTCAGTTTTGTGCCATTTTGTCGCACTCGCTGACTGTATAAGATCTGGTTACGTTGGTGGACAGTTAGTCATAACTCGTAACATTTTGTCCTTCTCCTTTTCACAATACTGTAAACCACCCGATATTCGCGTCACTAAGTTTTCGTGATTTCTTAGAATCAGCCCGTTTGCGATGGCAAAAGTTTGCGAAGCACTGGGGCCACTGACATACACACACTTTTGAAGTTAGATTTCGCGATGGTTAATATTCGCGTTACGCTCTTCCCGCGAAAATAGCGAACATCAATCCGTCGCGAATATTAGGCAGTGTACAGTATGTATTTTGGCAATTTGGAGGGGTTATGGCACCTCGAAGTAGCCCAAACAAGGTGTTCTCTGCGAAAGAGACAGGTTTGCATTGATGACAATAATCTGTTGTTTCTTTCAATCATGTCAGTTATTCCCATGATACCAGAGCATGTCAGGGTAGATTTAGGGTAGATTTATCAGCAAAAAATACACTGGTTGAAAGTACAGCCTTCTGTGTGAGGAGACAAAACTGATATTCCGAAGCCCGATTTGATACGGTGACAAAATGCTTTGAAATTTTTGTTTGCAAAATTGGTCCAAAGACGATTGAACTTACTGGAATAGTGTAAGTGCGGTAACGTTAATTATTCCAGTAAGTTTTTCACTCACAACAGTGACACTTGCATCACAACATTGCAGCTCACACTACACCCTGATCTATCTTTGCTGAATGTCCCAACATATTCTCACCTGTATATTTATCGCTTACCGGTGCATTCTACTATACTTTAAGGATGTGGTCCTTTCTTACTTGTTACCGTGTTTTTGTCACTCCAAGTGTTAAAAATCCAGTTAGTCATAACTTAAACTCGGAAAGTGGGCCAGTAATAAAATGTAAAAAAAGAGAAGAAACACATGAGAACGAGTTATGCAGCAACTATCCACGACTGTAACAAGATGATAAACGGTCAGAAAGTGCTATAATAGGGCACAAAACTGACAGGGTACTGAGACATCCAGCGACTCGTTCTCATGTATTTCTTCTCTTTTTACATTTTAGTCGTCATGAATTCGTAACATTTTGTCCTTCTCCTTTTGCACCATTATTGTATTGGCTCACCATCCGAGTTGAATCATATCTAGAGTTCATAACCAAGAGTGTGCAACTCCTATCTTGAGCTGCAATGGGTTCACCCACCGCAGAATTTTTTTATTGCGTCATTCTTTGGCAGAAGCATGATGAAGTGGGTATGCTTTCCCGCGCTTGTTTTGTAGATACGGTGAGAGTTCGTCAGGTTCAAGACACATCGATCCATCGTCCGTTAACGCGTTGTTCTGCTTCGAGTACCGTAGCTGTAATATACAAATCATTAATGTTGTACTTTGATCTCTGGCTACGCATGATGGCATCAGTGAGCCAAAACGCCGCCAAAGACTGATGTCATAAAAAAATTCCGCCGTGGGCTGGGGGATCGTCGAGTTGCACACTCTTGGTTATGTACTCTTGATCATATTATTGTTTGATATTCCCTTCAGTCACGAACTTCCATTGAGAATTGTGACAGGAAACCGTTCTGGAACACTGTATTCATTGCCATGGTTGTGATATGAGTGCGCATATAGTTTTACTCATTGCATTGATAGACTATTGTTTCCATGTCGCCTTTTGAAATGGACTTTTATCATAATTATATTTTAGTACAAGCTTGCCTCATGTAAACGCATGTGTGTGGCTTTAGGAATAATTCACTACACACTAGCCAAAATTTGGGATTCACAGCTTGCTCTCATGATGCTTCTACCCTGACAATTCGAACAAAATCGGACAGAAAGTGGTTTGTCACGTCCGATATTATTCCCGATATAGGCCTTAGGTAGCTCATGCCGAAATTTTTTTCTGAAAAATCACCAGTTTTACACCTTTTTTGCAATTCTATGGGTGTCCAGAATGAGAAAAATCACTATACTGTAAAGCGATAGATTTTTTTAATTTTTTTAATTTTTGCGAATTTCGCGGTACAGTCGATGTCGCGAAAATATGCAGGCGCGAAACGGAAATCTGTGATTTTGGTCGGAAGTGCCAGCAAGCGCGTTGCATGCCGTTCGTAGTCTTGTAGTGTGTGCTAGATCAAAGATGCGTACTTGTCATCGTAGATCTACAGTACAGATCGACACAGAATCCAAGCGCGCGACAAGGCTACGCACTGTGAATCTGTTGTGGATTCGGTACTGCTACTAGTAAGTTCGTTGAACTTGAAGTTATTGAAGAACCTCTAAGTCATCTTCAGATTGCCTGTTGGTAGTTTCTTTTCCCAGCAGTTTTTTTGTTTAGCTTTATTTTACTTCGCCAGAAGCACAGGCAAAATCTGCCTTCTCACTGGACGTAGTGCCACAGAAAGTTAGAAGTCGTTTCTTGTCTCTGTCGACAAAATGTCACTGCTTCAGTGGGTCCAGAAGAAAAAGGATATAAAAACGCTGACACTGCTTCTCAGCCGTCGTTTTGCCAGCGCCAGCGACTGCTTCCGTAGCTGCTGCCAACAAAGCCGTCGAAGAAGAGCGGAAAGTCGTCGAGAGTAAAAAGAGAAAGCGTGGCAGCTACCACACTTATTCTGATTAGGTTCGCGCTGATATTGGTCGTCATGCTGCGGAGAACGGAAACAAGTCCGCTGTCACCAAGTTTTCCAAGAAACTTGGTCACCAGATCAACGAGAGTACTGCCTGTAGCTGTAAGCGGTTGTATCTGGGCAAGGTGAAGATTGTTGCCGATCCAACCCTTGTTAAGGAACTTCCCCACGCGAATCGCTGACGTTGTGTGCTCCTCGGCGACATGGACACGGAAGTTGCTAATTATATCCGTGCGCTGAGACAGGCTGGAGCACCTTTTTCTTCGTCGATTGTGATTGTAGCAGCGAGCGGTATCGTTGGGCACAAGAATAAGTCGCTTCTGGCCGAGCATGGTGGAAACATTGCTTTGACAAAGGACTGGGCCGAGTCTTTTCGGAGGCATCACAACGTTGTCAAGGGAAAGGCGACGAAAACGGCAGGGAAGTTGCCAGCTGATTTAGCGGGGGTGAAACTAGGTTTCCACAAGCGCATCACCGATGTTGTGAAGGAGCATGCCATTCCTAAGCGGTTCATCATCCATTGGGACCAGACCGGTACGAAACGTGTCCCCGTCAACTCCTGGACTCTGGCTAACAAGGGTTTGAAGCAGGTCGCAGTGGTCGGGAAGGACGATAAGCGGGAAAATGCCATCCTGCTTGCTACCTCTGCTGACGGTAGCCTGCTTCCGCCGCAAGTTATCTATGTATGTTGGACTCAGTATAAAGTCCATGCACTATATGATGTCCAGCGCCCTATATCGAGTCCATTGGTCCAAAATCCACTATACAGCATCCAGGAGTCCACTCAATTTTGATCAGCTCCATCCAGCCGCGCAATCCCCTATGAGGAGTACACTTTTTCTACAAGTCCCCTATTCACGATCCAGGAGTCCAGTTTATCCAGTCACACCATCCTGTGTGTAGTAAAAAAAGAACAAACACCTTTTCAGTTTTGCTTGCCTCGTGGCGGCGCATTTCTTTCTTCACTGCCGCCATGGCTGCCAGTTCTGCTGTGCAGTTGCTGACAGTTATATGTCTCGAGGTAACCAAGGAAGAAAAGGAGACCTTCAAAATAAAATCTGAAAATTGTCTTGTGGTTCTCTGAAGACGTTTCATCAGTGCGCGGGATGAAAGCAGAAATTGGCGAACGAGAAAATTAAGCACAGTTCAAATCTCCCAGCACTGAACGGCAGCGGCTAGCAAATCCAGTTGACTTTCTTGAGCCATGAGACTCGCGCTGGATTGCAGACTTCTGAAAGAATGCATGGTCATCAACATTCGCATCTGGGTTTTGTGCAGGTTGAACAATAACTTGAAATCAGAATTATTTCATTGCGTCGTGCGATCGGAGCAGTTCCATGTTCACTCGCTCATTGCGTAGGCTTGCTGCTCCGTTCCATTGCTCTCTATAACTCTCAAACATAGTGCTAGATTAGTAGAGACGCCAGGCAGCGCATCATCCCCTCGGAGAAGTGGTATTTCGGTTTCGCTCGCCATGACTGTCATCACTTACGTTGCCACAACGCAACCATCGATTCCGCTCAGCTTGTTGTGAAAGGTCGCTTTCCATGCATCGTACCTCTTTCATGGCATGCCAGGGAAGGCCGAGAAAGTGATCGCGGCTCATTTCACGGCAGTTTGTGTTTTTTATTTGTTTGTTTTTTTACTAAAAGCCATGTGGTGCATGCAATGGGAGCATGCAGCAGCCATAGTGGTGGGTGTGTGCAAACGAGTCCCTCAAAAATCTATCACGAAGTTTTTGTTAACGGAGGAAGTAATTCCATACGTGACGTCACTTCGCGAGGACATGAAGCTTGTCCCTGATTACCCAGCTCTGGCCATTTGTGACGTATTTGCGGCTCATCGTTGCGAGTCCGTTCTGAAAATGCTGGTTGCACTGGCGAGCTGCAACCACTTGACTTGTCCGTCAATGACCCGTTCAAGTCAAAGATGAAGGCTCAGTTCTCCAACTGGTATGCAGATTGCGTGAAGGCCGCATTGGACGGTGGTGAATCCCTTGAGGAGGTCAAAATTGACTTGAAAGCCTCCACCGTCAAGCCACGTCATGCTAACTGGCTGATCGCACTGGTGCTGTCGCTGAGCTCCATAAAGTGTCTTGAAGACGGCTTCCGCAAAGCTGGAATTCTGGAGCAGGCGCGTGCACGGCGTGGTTTTCTTGGAGCCCGGAAACCACCTTTTTGCATCCGCTATGCAGAGTATTCTGCAAACACTCAAATATTTCGTAACTTGGCTTTCCCTGAACGGAGAAAGTTCTCAGCTGTCGGCTCCAACACATCCGAAGTCGATCCAAGGTCGTGGAGTTACGGCACTTGACAGGTATTTTACGTCCCATTGCAAATTGTCACGTTCGCACTTGGGTTGCAATCATTATTATCAAATTTTGTCATAAATATTTTCACGACAGTCCAGGCTAGGCGTGCATAGACCTGTGTGACGTCAGGCACAGGTCTTTAGCGGTCAGCTACAAAAGAAAGGAGCGCTCGACGATGAATACCATATTTTTCCGGTTGTAAGTCGACCTTTTATGACTTAAAATAGGAGAAAGGTTGGGGGTCGACTTACACCCAGGATTCGACTTATAACCGGGAAATATCAGTATCTTACAAAAAATGACCTGCACTGCATGCACGAGTGCAGCATGTTTACACATTTTTGCCAGTTTATTGGCCTTTTTCAAGGATTGGGACGTTACACCCTCCAATAAGGAATGTTTACATGATTTGTTGATGTGTCAGCGGCAGGACGTGGTTAGTAGTGCTTGTTTGGGTGAACACTTTAAAACGCAGAATTGAGACCTCCAGATATGGGGGTCGACCTATAACCGGGGTCGACTTACAACCGGGGTCGACTTACAACCGGTAAAATACGGTACTACAAAATACCATGGATCTTAGCGAATTGTCTCAATTTCCGGTTGTGCTTGTCTTCCCAGTGCCACTGCATACTCAGACAGTGACATGGATTGACCTGCTTCTTTGACTCACTTACTAGCAAGAATGTCTGAATCCTCCTTCACTACTTCGAACTACTTGTATAACGTCGGCTAGCCTATTCATTTATCATGTGTCAGGAAAATACCTTTGTACCACATTTTTTTTAAATTTTTGTTTTACTATGTTCACATAACCAGCTCGAAAAGAATAAGGAAAGACAATGGTACGGAGACTAGGACAAACTGACAAGTAATGAGCAGGCGCTGTGCCTAGATGCAGCAGTGATGGTGGGGCATTGATGACTCTGCCAACCTGAAGTCTCGGCGTCACATTTGTTTTGATGGCTCGGTGGGACTGAAAGCCATAACCTTTAAAGCTTTTTTTCAGTGTGTAATGCGTGTAATACTGCTGAATCTGCACGTAGCTTATTGCAAAATGGCGGTCGAATGTTTTTGGAAACCACCTTTTTTTGATCCGGTGCACGCGCCTGTCCAGGAGTACATCTGAAATTCAAGAAAGTTAACTTGCACAAGAACACACTTACCTGAACCTTCAGAATTGGCCATCTGCTGCCCTTGATGCTTTGGCTTTAGCAAACTTTCTTTTCTTTGTGCCTTTATAAAATTACACAGGACGCCTTCTTTCTTCTGTACAAGTACTAAAATCCAATTTGCTCTTTTCGCTCTCTTCTCCGGATTCAATCCGAAACATTTTGCTTTCGCCGTTATTCATCAACCTCGTCTCTACTTGCATACCTGCAAAGTATCCAGATTTTTTCGGGTTTATCCCGCAATTTTGGATGAACGCCCACGATCCCGAAGTTCCTGTCGATTATGCCAAAATTCACTGTACAAGAAACAAGCTTGATATTGTACTTGGAGCACTTCAAATGACTTGTCACAGGCCAGTAATTGTCCTTATTAATCCGGACCGCCATAGCCTGCAGTACCAGTGAATCTAAATGTACATTGTACTAGTGCTCCTTCCATGAACAGTCTCTGAAAAACCTCCGTTTTTGAGTCCTGAACATGATTGTGTAAGTGTGATCCGATGATCACCATCAATCATCTATTATCGAAATGCTGGTGCCATCAAAAGTTGAAAAGGATTTTTTTGGTAAAAATATGACATATCCCGAAAAACCAAGGCTTATCCCGCGATTTTGCCATGGCGATCCAGAAAAATTACTCTCAGTACTTGGCATGTATGTACTTGTACTAACACAGTATCATCGCTACGGTGCGTGTAGCGAAAACCTTCACTAGCAGTAGTTTTCTCCATAAACTGTTGAATCGCGAAAATTAAATCTTCGCAAACCGGTCGGAATTCTCAATTCGCGAACTATAAACGCCGCAATATTTATCGCTTTGCAGTACTAGGGTATGTAATTGGGCACTATGGAGGAATTGTGGTCCCTCAAAGTAGCCCAAACAAGGCGTTGTCTAAGAAAGAGACAGGTTTACATTGAGGACAATAAAATGCCTCCAATCTTCATCTGTTGTTTCTTGCAATCATGTCAGTAATTCCCATGGTATCAAAACATGTCAGGGTAGATGTATAAGGAAAATACACTGGTTGAAAGTACAGGCTTCTGTGCGAGAAGACGGGACAGGTATTCTGAACCCGGACTCGATATGGTTCCAAAATGCTTTGAAAATAAATTTTGAAAAATTGGCCCGAAAATGATTGAGTTGTTCTTACTATTTGCATCACACTATGTCAGTATCATAAAAAATAAAATAAAAAATTTCACGGTTCGCGTGAGACTCGGCTGGAAGCCCAGTTTTCCGCATCCGTCGTGGGAACGCCACCACCCTCTAGGATCAAAGGCGCAGTATCATAAAGTTATGTAAAAATGATATCAGGTCATTGGACTCGTTTACCCACTGTTTGCAGAAACACGCTGAGAAAATATCGTCTCTCAGAATTGATTCCAGTGTATTTGCCTCAACAGTGTTCGATTATCATCATCATCATCATTTGAACAGCCTCTTCTACGGGCAAGCAAAAACGCAATACATCAAAATTCAAATAGAATGAAAAAAGAGAGGAAAATGAACACAAAGTGCACTGGAACTCAATATAAAAAGGAACGCAAAGTGCAGTTGAACACAATGAGCACGGGGCATGGGGCCACCAATCGGAGAAGACCGGCTCATAATGGAAAATAAAAGAACAAACATAAGACACCCGTACACATCAACGTGCTCTAAGGGTATGGCAGCTTGTTAAAAAGCTGTGGCGCTGGCGCTTGTATGATGCCCGCGAACCACGTATGCAGGTAATACACCAGCGGAGCAAACACAGCGACAATACAGATCGAAGTTGTCCCATGACTACAGAATAATGTAACTCAGGATTTTTCTCAACAACAAGCGATACCAAATTTTTCAAAAAACGAGACCCCTCTGGCCCACACATGCCTGAAGTTGAAAAAACTAACGGTGTAAATGATGCTCTCTCTACAATATTTACACGGGCACAATATTCTCTCTTTTTGGCCTGTTCATGGGTCTTCAGCTGACGCAGGACGTCTGTACGCGACATCATCATCATCATCATCATCATCATCATCATCATCATCATCATCATCATCATCATCATCATCCATGCCACTTGATGGAACAGGGCCGAGTTCACTGCGCACTGAGAATGCTGGATAATGCAACCAAGCCCAAGTGTGATAAACCGGTCTTGGGCATGGACGACATCATTTCTGATTCTCATCAATCCCAGTCAGTCCGTGAAATCCTCGTCGGGAAGCATCCGGGGTCGGCACCGGCAGCACCGGACATCCTGCTTCAGGAGGAGGCGGGCAATGTCAGCAGTATCTACTTCGCCAGCGTCAATGGTGAGTTGATCAAACGCACTGCCCTTTCTCTGCATGGTTCTGCGGGTCCTTCCGGCCTGGACGCGGATGCTTGGCGGCGGCTATGCACATGTTACAAAGGTGCATCTACTGATCTGCGTGAGGCAGTGGCGTGCTTCACACGCTTGATCTGTACCGACTCAGTCCCCTCCGGCTCACTCACACCGTACACAGCTTGCAGACTCATTGCCCTCAACAAGAACCCTGGCGTTCGGCCAATAGGGGTATGTGAAGTGTTTCGTAGACTGTGCTCCAAGGCGGCATTGTTTCTGATGAAACCCGACATTATGCAAGCCTGCGGACCAGTTCAGGCCTGCACGGGCATCCCGGCTGGGGTGGAGGCTATGGTGCACTCAATGACGGCTGCCTTTGCTTCGGAAAAGGCTGAGGCAGTGCTGCTAGTCGATGCTCGCAATGCCTTCAATAGCTTGAATCGCCGCGCTGCATTGCACAATATTGCTCGAGTATGCCCCCCGCTAGCACAAATAACATTGAATACTTACCAAAACCCTGCATCCCTCTTTGTGCATGGTGGCCAGTCTTTATTGTCACAGGAGGGCACAACCCAGGGTGACCCTCTTGCGATGGCCATTTATGCCACGGCTCTCACCCCTCTCGTCAAGTCAGTCGGAACCAATGTTGCAGATGTGTGCCAGGGATGGTTTGCAGATGACTCGGCAGCTGCCGGAGGGCTCTCCCCATTGCGAAAGTGGTACAACCTCCTTAAGGAAGAGGGCCAAAAATACGGCTACAACATCAACGAAACAAAAACGCAACTACTCGTCAAGCCTGGCTTTGAGTCCTTGGCTGCTGAGACTTTTGGTGACACAACTATCCACGTCAAGTCTCGTGGCGTACAGTATCTGGGCGCTGCTATCGGGACTGAGGCATTCCTCGGAGAATTCAAAGAGACAAAAGTAGAAGAGTGGGTGAAACATACAGAGATTTTAGCAAATTATGCCGCATCAGAGCCGCATGCAGCATACTCTGCGTTGACCCATGGCTTAGTCAACAGATGGAACTATGTGTTTCGAACTATGTCTGTTTCTGCGGAGGACTTGGCGCCGTTGGAGCGGGAGCTTCACTCCTCACTTCTACCGGAGCTCGTGGGACAACCGAGCGTGCCTCTGAAAGACATTGATATTCTAAAGCTCCCGACACGGGATGGTGGGATGGCCCTTCCGGACCTCACGACTCGACCACGGTTTGAGCACCAGGGCTCCAAGCAAGTGTCCGGACCTATGGTGAAGGAGGTTCTGGGCGATTTCGCTAAGGATAGCGATCCAATTTCTCTCGCTGGAGATGTGCCGGCTTCTGCAGATACTGCTGACCGTGGTGGAGCGTCTCCCACTCCCACGATGACGGCAACGGAGGTGCAGCCGCGGGAGGTCGCTGGCAACTCAAACCCTGGACCGGATGTGGCTGCTGATGTTGCTGGTGCTGGTACCCCCTTTCAGAGGATGATCGATGAAATGCGTCACAACAAGCGTGTCGTCCACACCGAAAACCGGGAGCGCGCAAAGGCAGCCAGGAACAAAATAGTGGACACGAGCGATGAGATGACGAAGCGACGAATAGAAGAACACACGGAGAAAGGATCATCCTCATGGCTGAGCGTGCTGCCCCTGGCGGAGCATGGCTTTCGTCTCACCAAGCGTGACTTCCGGGATGCTCTGGCATTGAGATATGCATGGCCGCTAGCCAATACACCAGCAACCTGTGTGTGTGGTGAGCTGTTCTCAGTTGAGCATCAGCTATGTTGCGCCAGGGGCGGCTTCCCGACACTTCGTCATAACGAGATACGTGACCTGCTGGCGAGGGAATTGACTGAAGTCTGCACTGCCGTTTCGACAGAACCAGCGCTGCAACCTCTTTCTGGTGAGAGGTTTCCTCTTCGGTCAACGAACCGCCGAGAGGATGCGCGCCTGGACATAGCCGCTCGAGGGTTTTGGACCCGTGGGGAGGAAGCTTTTTTTGATGTAAGGGTATTTTGCCCAGATGCTCCTTCCTACGGGTCCAGAACCCTTCCTGCATTGTACCAGCAGCACGAGCGGCGTAAGTGGAACGAATATGGGCCAAGAGTCACAAATGTAGAAAGAGCCGCTTTCACACCTCTCGTGTTCTCTGTGCATGGTGGTTGTGGGAGGCTGTGCAATGTGTTCCTCAAGAGACTGTGCCAGATGCAGGCCGAGTCATCGGGATCTCACTATTCCCAGGTCATTGGTCTACTCCGCTGTCGGCTGTCTTTTGCTTTGCTGCGTGCTGCTGTGTTGTGCATACGTGGGGCTCGGTCGCGGTACCACCATCCGGCGAGATGTTTTCATGATGTCTCGATTGCCGTGGCCGAGTCAGGTCTAGTTTGTTAAGTATCGTGCTGTGTCCTGACTGTGCATGCGGGATTGGTATGGCGCTTACCCTTTTGTTGCTGTTTTGTTGCTTTCATGCCTTTAAGCATGTAATTGTGTTCATTTGTTGTATTTCATGGAAAAACGATCTTTGCGTTGGATTCATTTAAACTATTATTTGTGTAGGGTTCCACTCCTTCATCTTGGGAAATTGTGTTTTGTTTGCCCAAAGAAGTGGCTTCATCATCATCAAAAAAAAAAAAAAAAAAAAAAATCATCATCATCATCATCATCATGAGAAAAGCCTCTTTTACGGGCAAAGCAAATGTATATCATTACAATATGTAAAGTGAACAGGGGAAATCAACACAAAACCAACCGGAAAATGATGAAACACAAAAGCAGTCAAGGAAGTAAATCAATACAAAAACAAGCAATGAACACAGAGTAATAAAAGGGGAAAAAACCAAAATAGCATTATATTAAGTTGAGGCCAAAGGCAGCACCCTACTCCGCCTGGCGGCACTGGGCCAGAAATGAGTTCGGCTGTCGCCTCTTGCCGTACGAACCGCGGCAACCGCGGAAGCAGGTGACTGCCCATCGCAGCAAGCAGAAAGACAAACGGGTGCGTAGTATGCCCATTACTAGTGGGTACTTCAGTTCAGTATGGCGCTCAACAAACAGGGAGGCCAATGATTTCAGGAATTGAGTAGTTTCTGGGCCACTAAAGCCGTACGTCGAGAACACAAGTGGCGTGAAGGAGCCGCGCTCCACGTTAACCACACGGCTGGCGTATTGATTTTTCTTGTTTCGCTCGTGAGACTTCAGCTGACTCAGGGCTTGTGATCGAGACAACACAGACGCTGCGGGATGAGTGATCCGCACATCAAAGTAAGCGTCCTGTTGCCACGACCAAAAGCCGCGAGCCCGCACATCCAGACGAGCTTCTGCGCATCGGTTGAGGGAACGACCACCAGGCAAATGCTCACTGCTGCAGGGCAATAGCCAGGGCTCCGTCTCTACGTCCACCACTCCAGCCTCCCTCAGTAGTCCAGCAACCAAGTCCCGCACCTCATTGTGACGGGCAATGGTATAGCCGCCAGTGGCACAGGTAAGTGCATGAGCGGGGCTGAGAGGCACACCACAAACACATGAATCGGGTAGCCCACTCAACCTCCGCCCATAGCGGATGCACAGGGCATCACGGAAGTCGGATTTCTTCAGGATGGTTCCATCTTGCCACCGCGGGGCAACAGTCAACCATGACGATACTCCCTTTTCGGACGCGATTTCAACAAGAAATTGTTGCTCCGAGCTCAAGTCCGCCTTAATGTCTTGTTGCCGGCTGCATAGGCTCCGCATTTTGCTTGTCCGAGTCGAGCGTGCCAGCTGGCGGGTGTCCCCAACAGCATCGCGGACGGGATCATGATTGGAGAGCCTCACTCGGTCGGCAACCTCCTGGGTTGTATCACCGGAGCCCTCTGACTGGGCAGTATCCGACAAATCGCTCCTTGCCATATCACCAGGCACGCTTGGAGGGTTCGCATATGTGCCAGTCAACAGTAGCTGAACAAGAGGCTTTGTGATGCTCAAGGATGCTGCGAGCTCTGCTGGTGCACTATCCTGCAACAGAGGGAGGGCCAAACCACCAAGACGCACTGGAAATGACATCAGCTCTCTCTCAGGGCTACCAGGACGAACGCCATCCCCCAGAAGGGCAGGTATCAGGCAATCATTGATCCTCTCATCAAGCTCGGCCAGTATCTCAGCCGAACAAGGTGAGCAACGCAAGTGGTATGTCCATGTGGATGACAGACCCTTCGTAAAAACGGTGTATGCGGCCTGAGGCTGAGTGACAGCCATCCCCGTCAGGGAATCCAGAACCTGCTTCCATTTATCCACCTTCTTGGCCATGAAGGCAGAGCAGAACTCCTCACTGCCAATCGCTCCGCCGAGGTGACGGTTGCCGCTGGTCTTGATGGTAACTCCAGTGGCGGAGAAGAGGCGCTGGGCCTCTTCCTCATGCTCCGGCTTGACCAGCAACATTGATTTCTGTGGGTTTGGAAAGTATCCATAGTCAGGGCCCAGTTGGCTTATGTCTCCCCAGTATGTGGACAATGAAGAAACGCGGCCACCTGCAGAATCGTCGTCCGCGTACCAAACCTGAGCCACAGATGGATTGGATTCCTGGAGGCGCCGAATCATCGGGACTGTAGCGATACCATACAGAGCCATGGCCAGCGGATCGCCCTGGCAAGTACCCTCCAGTGACTCAATCTCCCCGCCGCCGGAGACGAAGAGACGAATTGAAGAACTGTACGTGTTCTGGAACACCTTTGCCATAGCGGGGCATACATAGGGCACGTTATGGAGGGCCGCGTTTCTATTCAATGAATTGAACGCATTCGTAGCATCTACAAACAAGATGCCTTCCGTGTCCTCTCGTGCGAACAACTCCTGCATTGCATGAACCCCTGCCTCACAGGCAGACGGCACCCCAATGCACAATTGCATGGGAGCAGTAGCACGCAGTACATCGGACTCAAGCACCCGCATAACGGCACGACACACAAGCCGGCGGAACACTTCACCCACCGCAATCGGCCGCACACCTGGGTGTTTGTCCAATGGAATAAGTCTAGCGGCGGTAAATGCGGATAGGTGTTCCGGATCCAAGTCCTCCGAGCACAGGCATTGGGCAAAGCTGGCAAGAGCAGTACAGAGACCATCTGACGATTTGCGATAACAGGTTAGCATCCGGCACCACGCGTCAGAGTCCAGACCAGATGGGCCCGAGGACCCCTTCATCTGTCGGCCCAGACGTCGGATGAGCTCCGGTGTGATTTTCTGGAACACTATACTGTTGATTGGCTCCGGGTCGCCGGCGAGAAGTATCGAAACCGGGGGCTCGGCAGCAGGTGGATGTTTTTGCAACAGTGCCTCCTTCACGGTAGTTCCAGTTTCTTCGTCCACTACATCTGTCATACCCAGCACATCATTGGAAGAATCACTGGACAGGTAGCGAATGGCAGACTTAATTTTTCCCGAAAATACCAGGTTGCTGAATGTGATATCACTCTTCTCTCCTCCACCAGACGAGGTAGAGTACCGGGGCTTGAGACGATCCTGAAGGGACTCTCCTTCAGTAGTCAGATCATCTATTCGGCCAGATTTCCATAGAGTGAGTCGACGCCGTAAATGGTCGCTATAGTTTGACATCATCTTAGAATCATGCGGACGCTGGAGAAGCAGGTGGCAGGCAACACCGACGGCCTTCCATGCAACTGGTCGTAATGAGGAGCCATTGGTGAAACCCTTGATGAGCCCAGTGAGCACGTCAACAAAATCACCACCAGCCGAGCCCAATGGAACGTTGAATAAGTTTCTCCGCCAGGTCACCACCTTCTCATACGCTCGGGATATGTCGTTGTTGAGGGAGGTGTTCGAAGATAGGGAATCATCACTGCTCATAGTATTAACTCTGGCACCCGCAGGAGAGACCTGTGATGTAGAAGTCTGCCGAGCGACCGCGGCAGCCGGAGAAGCAGCAGCAGCAGGCTGGGCCGAGCCCTGCCCCACAGCAGCAGCTCCTGGCAACAGGGAGGGCGCAGGATCCACCCCGCTCCGCCCACCAATGCGATGAGCCGGCCGACCAACCGCGCCTCCGAAATCGCCGGCCGGTAATGACGAGGTGCCGGCATCACCGCTGTCTGCCGCTTGTCCAGAGGACTCAGGACCCGAAGCATCTAGGGTAGCCAGGAGCTCCACCTGAGAACCTGTGGGATGAATGTTGGATGTTGACGCTCCAGCCCGTGAGGTGCCAAGGCCATCACCTTGAATCTGAGAGGATGGATCAGTTATTACATCACTTGCAGGGGAAGAACCAGCGCGTGCATGATCTGCGCATACCAAGTTCCTCGGAAGTGTCGAATTTATATGCAGTGAATCACTGTCACTGTCGCTAGCTTGCGATCTATCTCCAGCGCAATCAACACCGCGAGGTGCAAACCCAACCGCAAGTGGCTGGCTGGCAGGGTGCGCGTTGACAGTTCGAGTGACATTGCTAGCACCAGAAGGCTGTGAGGCAGATAACGAATTGTTGCACGTGCTAGGTAGCGACCTTCCTGGGTAGCAATCAATACACTTCCTCCCATGCCGAACACAGCTGCATCTCACACACTTTCGACTTGATTGACACTGGCAGCACGGCATAAAGTATTCCAACGGCTGGAGGTGCGAGGCTGGCAGCCCCTGCAGGCCCACTGCTGGTAGGTGGCAATGATGTTGATGAACGATGCTCTGGCGAGATTGATCAGGCGGGTACTGTTCAAGACAATGGCGAGATGCTAACTCTGCTAACTCAAAAAGTGAACAGAAAATAGGAGAAAAAAGCAACAAAACCCAACACAACACAGGAAAACAGCAGCAGAGTAGCAGTCGCATCCAAGGCTTCTTCTCCAGCCTCCCCAGTCTGCAAGCAAATCCAGCCACCTCCAGAGCTCCAGAATCACCAACCGACCTCCACCAGCGCAGCTCAAGACATCATCATCATCATCATCATCATCATCATCATCATCATGCAGTGATTGGTGCTGCGCCGAGCTAGTTTGGTGTGAAAGTGTAACTAATGTTATTATTCTTATATATACATCAAGTAGTACTAAATAATTGAGAGGCTTTGAATCGTTTTTATCAAAATCAAAATATTTGCCGGGTTGGAAGGTGGGATTAAAAAATAAATCATCATCATCATCATCATGGGAAGCTTTTTTTGATGTAAGGGTATTTTGCCCAGATGCTCCTTCCTACGGGTCCAGAACCCTTCCTGCATTGTACCAGCAGCACGAGCGGCGTAAGTGGAACGAATATGGGCCAAGAGTCACAAATGTAGAAAGAGCCGCTTTCACACCTCTCGTGTTCTCTGTGCATGGTGGTTGTGGGAGGCTGTGCAATGTGTTCCTCAAGAGACTGTGCCAGATGCAGGCCGAGTCATCGGGATCTCACTATTCCCAGGTCATTGGTTTACTCCGCTGTCGGCTGTCTTTTGCTTTGCTGCGTGCTGCTGTGTTGTGCATACGTGGGGCTCGGTCACGGTACCACCATCCGGCGAGATGTTTTCATGATGTCTCGATTGCCGTGGCCGAGTCAGGTCTAGTTTGTTAAGTATCGTGCTGTGTCCTGACTGTGCATGCGGGATTGGTATGGCGCTTACCCTTTTGTTGCTGTTTTGTTGCTTTCATGCCTTTAAGCATGTAATTGTGTTCAATTGTTGTATTTCATGGAAAAACGATCTTTGCGTTGGATTCATTTAAACTATTATTTGTGTAGGGTTCCACTCCTTCATCTTGGGAAATTGTGTTTTGTTTGCCCAAAGAAGTGGCTTCATCATCATCAAAAAAAAAAAAAAAAAATCATCATCATCATCATCATCATCATCATCATTTTTTTTTTTTTTTTTTCATCATCATCATCATGTGACCAAGCCGCTTTTACGGGCAACAATATTATGAATATAAAACGCAAGGTATTGTAAGAGCAATTTTCTGAAAATAATGTTAAAACACGAAATAATTTATAGAAATGCATTATCACACCGTAGCCACTTTTATGGGCAAATTCCAATACAAGGCAATAGGAAAACGAGGATGAAGTTAACCTTTTAACCCAAAGAAAAGACAAAAGATGTCAACAATAGAACTACAAATATAAAAAACAAACATCAGGTCATAAAAACTACTTTAAAACATAACCAAATGACAGCAAAGCGTGGAGAATGAGATTGACTTACAAAACAAAAGTAGTCCTACTATGCTTACAAAACAGAATCTACCTACACCACTAAGGAAGAAACATTAAATGATTGCAGTCTCACAAACACCGGCCTCTATCTAACGACCCATCAAACAATAACTCCTGAAATTCTTGACTGACTTTTTCTGGTAGGAGCTATGGCAGCCGCGAAAACAGGTCACTGCCCAACGGAGTAAAGTGAACGAGAGCAGGCACCGCAATCGACCCATAACCAGCGAGTAGGCCAAGTCACTGTGTTTATCGACATACTGGGCTGCAAGACACTTGAGAAAGCGGTCTGCCTCCCGGCCACACATGCCATTCGTGGCGAAAACCAACGGGGTGAATGTGCCTCGGTCTATATTCACAACACGCGCTCCGTATTCCCGCTTTTTCATGCCTTCATGCTTTTGGAGATGGCGCTGGACTTCTGGACGCGACAGCAGGTTTGGCTTTGGGTGAGTCACCCGAACATCAAAAAAAGCCTCCTGCTGCCTGGACCAGAAACCCCGCGCCCTCACATCGAGGCGAGCTTCGGATTTCCTGTTGGCTGTACGATGGGGAAGATCCTCCCCATCAAATGGCGCTAGCACCGGCTCCACCTCCACGTCAGGCAATACCTCCGACAGTACACCCGCCAGCAAATCGCGAACATCATTATGGCGTGTGATGGTGTAGCCGCCAGTAGGACAAGCCATTGCATGCTCAGTGCTTAGAGTTGCTCCACAAACACAAGTCTCAGGGAGGCCATCCAGCTCCAAACCGTATCGGAAGCAGAGAGCATCCCGGAAATCAGATTTATTGAGTATGGTTACTGGCTGATTGTATGACGGTTGGGCGGTCAGCCAGCTGGAGGTGCCTTTCTCACCCGCTGTTTCTAACAGTAGCCGCTGGCACGGAGACAGTCCAGGGCCAATCTCTGCCTGCACACCACGCGAAATCTGGTCCCGCTGTGCTCTCACCCGGCGTAGCCCAGCACGCACCGCAGCAACAGCCTCAGCGACACCACACGGACCACTAGGATTAGTCTCGCCAGGCTCTTCGACGCCTAATCCCACGGCAACAGGCCCCGCACGCAGCGCAGAGAACGATCCGGCATCAGGTAGTTGGTCAAGATCAGGCGGAGGCGGACCCGCAGGTGGAGGCGACAACGCGCCAGCATAATCAGGCGGAGGCGGTCGCACATGTGGCTGGTCTAGACCAGGCGGAGGCAGCGACGCACGAGCACAGTCAGGCAGAGGCGGTTCCGCAGGCGGAGGCAGTGACACGGCAGCACGGTCAGGCGAAGGCAGTCTCACCGGCGGTTGGTCTAAGCCAGGTAGGGGCCGTCCCACAGGTGGAGGCAGCGACGCACCAGCACAGTCAGGCGGAGGTGGCCGCGGAGGCCGAGGCAGCGACGCATCAGCACAGGCAGGCAAAGGCGACCCAGCAGGCAGAGGCGGTGACATATTAGCACAATGATGCGGGGGTAGTCCCATAGGTGGTTGGTTAATATCACGCAGAGGCGGTCCCGCAGGCGGAGGCAGTGATGCACCAGCACAGTCAGGCGAAGGCGATGATAGCGCAAG
This sequence comes from Sycon ciliatum, assembly GCF_964019385.1. Taxonomy (NCBI): domain Eukaryota; kingdom Metazoa; phylum Porifera; class Calcarea; order Leucosolenida; family Sycettidae; genus Sycon; species Sycon ciliatum. Next base: position 10,497,255 of record NC_088654.1, on the reverse strand, counting down.
CTGAACCAGAGGATCAGTGGCACTGACAGAGGCCTGATGTTCCCCAGCCGCCGTCTTCGACAATATGGGGACGGCGAGGCCCCCATGCCGGACAGGCAAAGCCATTAGCCGACGTTGGTGGCTGGCCTGCGCAATTCCATGACCCAGCAAAGCCGGCAGGAAATGGTCACTGAGGATCTCATCCAAGGCCTCCAAAACACCTGTCGAGAACGGCATTGAGCGCAAGTGGTAAGTCCACCGTGATGACAGGGCCTTGGAGAAGACGGTATACGCCGCGTGAGGTTGAGTCTGGGCGATCTCACACAAGGTGCGCAGGTCACCAGCCCATCTATCCGCCAACTGCCCCATATAAGAGCGGCAGAAATCTTCTGACCCTAGGGCGCCCCCGAGGAATCGGCCGCCAGCGGCGGTAATCTGGATGCCACTGTCGAAGAAGATTTCTCTGGCCCTATCCAGATGCTCTGGCTTTGTGATCAGAACAGTTTTGGACGCGTTCGGGTAGTAACCATAACCAGGGCCAATGGCCCGGAGTTCATCCCAGTAATTCCGAAGGCGAGCCAGAAGACCTGCACCCGAGTCATCATCCGCGAACCAAGATTGGACAACACTGGGGCATGTCGCAGCCAGGCGCCTGACCAGTGGCATGATCGCCACAGCATAGGCTGCCATAGCCAGTGGGTCGCCCTGAGCCGTGCCTTCACGCGATTCGATTTCACCTCCACCAGACACAAACAGGCGGGAAACTGATCCATACGTGTTACGAAACACCGTTGCAAGCGGGGGCAGAGACGCGGAATGTTGTGTAGCGCAGCCTGCCTATTCAATGCATTAAATGCATTGGAGGCGTCCACAAGCAAGACACCCTCAACCCCCGGGCCAGCGAACAGACGGGACATTGTGTGTACGGCGGCTTCGCAGGCAGATGGAACGCCCACACAGAGTTGGACAGGAGCTGTTACTCTCAGCACATCACTTTCCACTACTGACATCACGGCACGACCAATGATACGCCGGTACACTTCGCCCACAGCGATGGGGCGCACGCCAGGTTTCTTATCGAGGGGTATTAGGCGAGCGGATGTAAATCCAATCATCGCGCAACCGGCAAGGCGCTCGGTACATATGCACCTCCCCGCGGCAGCAAGGGATGAACACAAACGCCTTGACGAGGCGTCATAGCACGTCAGCATTCGGCACCACGCCTCAGCGTCCAGGCCAGACGGTCCAGAGGAACCCTGCATGCCTCGGCCGATTTTCTTTATTAGCTCAGGGGTTATTTGTTGAAAGATGACCTGGTTGACAATCTCGGGATCACCCGGCAAGAGAGCCGAGGCAGGCGGTGTAGCAGATGGCGGATGCTTCTTCAACAGGGCGTCACGGACCGTCTCTCCCGTGGTATCATCCACAATGTCGTCCATGGAAAGGACTCCACCAGAAGCGTTTGGCGCCAGGTAGCGAACAGCAGAAGAAATCTTTCCATTGAAAACGAGATTAGCGAACACCACGTCACTCTTCTCCTGTGAGGCGGGCCTGGGAGAGCCTCCGCCCGACACCGGCAAGTGCGCCTGGATACAAAGGCACTCGCTCAGTAACTGTGGAATGTCGCAATCTCTCCACAGCACGAGACGTCTGCGAAGATGCTCACTATGGTTTTTCATGATCTTTGATTTGTGTGGTTTTTGCAAGAGAAGGTGACAAGCAACGCACACAGCTCTCCATGCGACATCTCTTTTACCGGAGTCATCCGCAAACCCAAGGATCAGAGATGCGAGCTCGTCAACAAAGGCTGCACCAGCGGATCCATGGGGTATAATGAACAGATTGCGTCTCCAGCCTACCACGACCTCGTAGGCATCGATGATTCTCGCGGAAAACGGATCCCTGGCTACGCTCGCAACTCCACTACCGGCATCCGCTGGGCTGGGGATAGGCCTCGACCGTGCCTGAGCGGTTGATTCCACATCCACTTGGCCGCCACCAGCGCGGTGCTCTGTATTCATTCCATAATCCTCGGAGCTGTCAAGCACACTGCTTGGCTGGCTGCCACCGAGATCAGCCAGGAGCCGGGTATCCTCTCCAGGACCAGAGGGTAGGGTGGCACTTCGATTAACCGTGACAAGGTGTGGGGAGCACTCATCACCCTCCTCGCCATTCTCACTAGAGCCGGAGGCATTCTCACTAGAACCGCCATCACCCTCCTGGCTGCTAATAACAGAGGCATCAAAAGCACTTGCCACGGTGAGAGGAGGCGCCAAATCCCGAGAGACAGAATGAACAACCGGAGGCCGAGACTGTAGACTTGCACCATCCACACCACAAGAGAGAGCTGGGTCCACACCAGCACTGGCGATAGATGGTGGTTGGCTGCGTAGCACTCCGGCAGCAGCTGCAGACACATTACAGCAAGTGCTGGGCGTAGACCTGCTCGGGTAGCAATCGCTACAAACTCTCCCAGCCTTCACACACGAACATCGTGTACATGCTCTGCCCGTCTGGCACCTACAGCAAGGCATCAGGCCAACCACCCAGTCAGCGCGGAACACGGATAGCGCAGACCCCTGGTGACAGCCCGGCAAGGCAAGTGCCACGACCTGGACCAGCAACAGCAGGAGAAACATCCGTCACCAATAAGCGCCCATGAGTGGCGCAAGCACTTCACCTCAGCGCGTAATGCAGCGATGTAGCTAATCCAGGTAATCCAGCTTGGCGCAACGCACAACTCAGCCCTTGCGCTAAGGATCGAAGGATTTGACCACACCATGAGACTTCATCATCATCATCATCATCATCATCATCATCATCATCATCATCATCATCATCATCATCATCATCATGAGAAAAGCCTCTTTTACGGGCAAAGCAAATGTATATCATTACAATATGTAAAGTGAACAGGGGAAATCAACACAAAACCAACCGGAAAATGATGAAACACAAAAGCAGTCAAGGAAGTAAATCAATACAAAAACAAGCAATGAACACAGAGTAATAAAAAGGGGAAAAAACCAAAATAGCATTATATTAAGTTGAGGCCAAAGGCAGCACCCTACTCCGCCTGGCGGCACTGGGCCAGAAATGAGTTCGGCTGTCGCCTCTTGCCGTACGAACCGCGGCAACCGCGGAAGCAGGTGACTGCATCATCATCATCATCAGCATCATCATCATCATGAGAAAAGCCTCTTTTACGGGCAAAGCAAATGTATATCATTACAATATGTAAAGTGAACAGGGGAAATCAACACAAAACCAACCGGAAAATGATGAAACACAAAAGCAGTCAAGGAAGTAAATCAATACAAAAACAAGCAATGAACACAGAGTAATAAAAGGGGAAAAACCAAATAGCATTATATTAAGTTGAGGCCAAAGGCAGCACCCTACTCCGCCTGGCGGCACTGGGCCAGAAATGAGTTCGGCTGTCGCCTCTTGCCGTACGAACCGCGGCAACCGCGGAAGCAGGTGACTGCCCATCGCAGCAAGCAGAAAGACAAACGGGTGCGTAGTATGCCCATTACTAGTGGGTACTTCAGTTCAGTATGGCGCTCAACAAACAGGGAGGCCAATGATTTCAGGAATTGAGTAGTTTCTGGGCCACTAAAGCCGTACGTCGAGAACACAAGTGGCGTGAAGGAGCCGCGCTCCACGTTAACCACACGGCTGGCGTATTGATTTTTCTTGTTTCGCTCGTGAGACTTCAGCTGACTCAGGGCTTGTGATCGAGACAACACAGACGCTGCGGGATGAGTCATCATCATGAGAAAAGCCTCTTTTACGGGCAAAGCAAATGTATATCATTACAATATGTAAAGTGAACAGGGGAAATCAACACAAAACCAACCGGAAAATGATGAAACACAAAAGCAGTCAAGGAAGTAAATCAATACAAAAACAAGCAATGAACACAGAGTAATAAAAGGGGAAAAAACCAAAATAGCATTATATTAAGTTGAGGCCAAAGGCAGCACCCTACTCCGCCTGGCGGCACTGGGCCAGAAATGAGTTCGGCTGTCGCCTCTTGCCGTACAAACCGCGGCAACCGCGGAAGCAGGTGACTGCCCATCGCAGCAAGCAGAAAGACAAACGGGTGCGTAGTATGCCCATTACTAGTGGGTACTTCAGTTCAGTATGGCGCTCAACAAACAGGGAGGCCAATGATTTCAGGAATTGAGTAGTTTCTGGGCCACTAAAGCCGTACGTCGAGAACACAAGTGGCGTGAAGGAGCCGCGCTCCACGTTAACCACACGGCTGGCGTATTGATTTTTCTTGTTTCGCTCGTGAGACTTCAGCTGACTCAGGGCTTGTGATCGAGACAACACAGACGCTGCGGGATGAGTGATCCGCACATCAAAGTAAGCGTCCTGTTGCCACGACCAAAAGCCGCGAGCCCGCACATCCAGACGAGCTTCTGCGCATCGGTTGAGGGAACGACCACCAGGCAAATGCTCACTGCTGCAGGGCAATAGCCGGGGCTCCGTCTCTACGTCCACCACTCCAGCCTCCCTCAGTAGTCCAGCAACCAAGTCCCGCACCTCATTGTGACGGGCAATGGTATAGCCGCCAGTGGCACAGGTAAGTGCATGAGCGGGGCTGAGAGGCACACCACAAACACATGAATCGGGTAGCCCACTCAACCTTCGCCCATAGCGGATGCACAGGGCATCACGGAAGTCGGATTTCTTTAGGATGGTTCCATCTTGCCACCGCGGGGCAACAGTCAACCATGACGATACTCCCTTTTCGGACGCGATTTCAACAAGAAATTGTTGCTCCGAGCTCAAGTCCGCCTTAATGTCTTGTTGCCGGCTGCATAGGCTCCGCATTTTGCTTGTCCGAGTCGAGCGTGCCAGCTGGCGGGTGTCCCCAACAGCATCGCGGACGGGATCATGATTGGAGAGCCTCACTCGGTCGGCAACCTCCTGGGTTGTATCACCGGAGCCCTCTGACTGGGCAGTATCCGACAAATCGCTCCTTGCCATATCACCAGGCACGCTTGGAGGGTTCGCATATGTGCCAGTCAACAGTAGCTGAACAAGAGGCTTTGTGATGCTCAAGGATGCTGCGAGCTCTGCTGGTGCACTGTCCTGCAACAGAGGGAGGGCCAAACCACCAAGACGCACTGGAAATGACATCAGCTCTCTCTCAGGGCTACCAGGACGAACGCCATCCCCCAGAAGGGCAGGTATCAGGCAATCATTGATCCTCTCATCAAGCTCGGCCAGTATCTCAGCCGAACAAGGTGAGCAACGCAAGTGGTATGTCCATGTGGATGACAGACCCTTCGTAAAAACGGTGTATGCGGCCTGAGGCTGAGTGACAGCCATCCCCGTCAGGGAATCCAGAACCTGCTTCCATTTATCCACCTTCTTGGCCATGAAGGCAGAGCAGAACTCCTCACTGCCAATCGCTCCGCCGAGGTGACGGTTGCCGCTGGTCTTGATGGTAACTCCAGTGGCGGAGAAGAGGCGCTGGGCCTCTTCCTCATGCTCCGGCTTGACCAGCAACATTGATTTCTGTGGGTTTGGAAAGTATCCATAGTCAGGGCCCAGTTGGCTTATGTCTCCCCAGTATGTGGACAATGAAGAAACGCGGCCACCTGCAGAATCGTCGTCCGCGTACCAAACCTGAGCCACAGATGGATTGGATTCCTGGAGGCGCCGAATCATCGGGACTGTAGCGATACCATACAGAGCCATGGCCAGCGGATCGCCCTGGCAAGTACCCTCCAGTGACTCAATCTCCCCGCCGCCAGAGACGAAGAGACGAATTGAAGAACTGTACGTGTTCTGGAACACCTTTGCCATAGCGGGGCATACATAGGGCACGTTATGGAGGGCCGCGTTTCTATTCAATGAATTGAACGCATTCGTAGCATCTACAAACAAGATGCCTTCCGTGTCCTCTCGTGCGAACAACTCCTGCATTGCATGAACCCCTGCCTCACAGGCAGACGGCACCCCAATGCACAATTGCATGGGAGCAGTAGCACGCAGTACATCGGACTCAAGCACCCGCATAACGGCACGACACACAAGCCGGCGGAACACTTCACCCACCGCAATCGGCCGCACACCTGGGTGTTTGTCCAATGGAATAAGTCTAGCGGCGGTAAATGCGGATAGGTGTTCCGGATCCAAGTCCTCCGAGCACAGGCATTGGGCAAAGCTGGCAAGAGCAGTACAGAGACCATCTGACGATTTGCGATAACAGGTTAGCATCCGGCACCACGCGTCAGAGTCCAGACCAGATGGGCCCGAGGACCCCTTCATCTGTCGGCCCAGACGTCGGATGAGCTCCGGTGTGATTTTCTGGAACACTATACTGTTGATTGGCTCCGGGTCGCCGGCGAGAAGTATCGAAACCGGGGGCTCGGCAGCAGGTGGATGTTTTTGCAACAGTGCCTCCTTCACGGTAGTTCCAGTTTCTTCGTCCACTACATCTGTCATACCCAGCACATCATTGGACGAATCACTGGACAGGTAGCGAATGGCAGACTTAATTTTTCCCGAAAATACCAGGTTGCTGAATGTGATATCACTCTTCTCTCCTCCACCAGACGAGGTAGAGTACCGGGGCTTGAGACGATCCTGAAGGGACTCTCCTTCAGTAGTCAGATCATCTATTCGGCCAGATTTCCATAGAGTGAGTCGACGCCGTAAATGGTCGCTATAGTTTGACATCATCTTAGAATCATGCGGACGCTGGAGAAGCAGGTGGCAGGCAACACCGACGGCCTTCCATGCAACTGGTCGTAATGAGGAGCCATTGGTGAAACCCTTGATGAGCCCAGTGAGCACGTCAACAAAATCACCACCAGCCGAGCCCAATGGAACGTTGAATAAGTTTCTCCGCCAGGTCACCACCTTCTCATACGCTCGGGATATGTCGTTGTTGAGGGAGGTGTTCGAAGATAGGGAATCATCACTGCTCATAGTATTAACTCTGGCACCCGCAGGAGAGACCTGTGATGTAGAAGTCTGCCGAGCGACCGCGGCAGCCGGAGAAGCAGCAGCAGCAGGCTGGGCCGAGCCCTGCCCCACAGCAGCAGCTCCTGGCAACAGGGAGGGCGCAGGATCCACCCCGCTCCGCCCACCAATGCGATGAGCCGGCCGACCAACCGCGCCTCCGAAATCGCCGGCCGGTAATGACGAGGTGCCGGCATCACCGCTGTCTGCCGCTTGTCCAGAGGACTCAGGACCCGAAGCATCTAGGGTAGCCAGGAGCTCCACCTGAGAACCTGTGGGATGAATGTTGGATGTTGACGCTCCAGCCCGTGAGGTGCCAAGGCCATCACCTTGAATCTGAGAGGATGGATCAGTTATTACATCACTTGCAGGGGAAGAACCAGCGCGTGCATGATCTGCGCATACCAAGTTCCTCGGAAGTGTCGAATTTATATGCAGTGAATCACTGTCACTGTCGCTAGCTTGCGATCTATCTCCAGCGCAATCAACACCGCGAGGTGCAAACCCAACCGCAAGTGGCTGGCTGGCAGGGTGCGCGTTGACAGTTCGAGTGACATTGCTAGCACCAGAAGGCTGTGAGGCAGATAACGAATTGTTGCACGTGCTAGGTAGCGACCTTCCTGGGTAGCAATCAATACACTTCCTCCCATGCCGAACACAGCTGCATCTCACACACTTTCGACTTGATTGACACTGGCAGCACGGCATAAAGTATTCCAACGGCTGGAGGTGCGAGGCTGGCAGCCCCTGCAGGCCCACTGCTGGTAGGTGGCAATGATGTTGATGAACGATGCTCTGGCGAGATTGATCAGGCGGGTACTGTTCAAGACAATGGCGAGATGCTAACTCTGCTAACTCAAAAAGTGAACAGAAAATAGGAGAAAAAAGCAACAAAACCCAACACAACACAGGAAAACAGCAGCAGAGTAGCAGTCGCATCCAAGGCCTCTTCTCCAGCCTCCCCAGTCTGCAAGCAAATCCAGCCACCTCCAGAGCCACCTCCAGAGCCACCTCCAGAGCCCCAGAATCACCAACCGACCTCCACCAGCGCAGCTCAAGACTCATCATCATCATCATCATCATCATCATCATCACCTCATGTAATTGTGTTCAATTGTTGTATTTCATGGAAAAACGATCTTTGCGTTGGATTCATTTAAACTATTATTTGTGTAGGGTTCCACTCCTTCATCTTGGGAAATTGTGTTTTGTTTGCCCACAGAAGTGGCTTCATCATCATCAAAAAAAAAAAAATCATCATCATCATCATGAGAAAAGCCTCTTTTACGGGCAAAGCAAATGTATATCATTACAATATGTAAAGTGAACAGGGGAAATCAACACAAAACCAACCGGAAAATGATGAAACACAAAAGCAGTCAAGGAAGTAAATCAATACAAAAACAAGCAATGAACACAGAGTAATAAAAGGGGAAAAAACCAAAATAGCATTATATTAAGTTGAGGCCAAAGGCAGCACCCTGCTCCGCCTGGCATCATCATCATCATCATCATCATCATCATCATCATCATCATCATCATCATCATCAGAAACATAATCAATGTTCTTGATAAAAAAAAAAAAAAAAAAAATCATCATCATCATCATCATCATCATCATCATCATCATGTGACCAAGCCGCTTTTACGGGCAACAATATTATGAATATAAAGCGCAAGGTATTGTAAGAGCAATTTTCTGAAAATAATGTTAAAACACGAAATATAAAAATGCATTATCACACCGTAGCCACTTTTATTGGCAAATTCCAATACAAGGCAATAAGAAAACGAGGATGAAGTTAAACTTTTAACCCAAAGAAAAGACAAAAGATGTCAACAATAGAACTACAAATATAAAAAACAAACATCAGGTCATAAAAACTACTTTAAAACATAACCAAATGACAGCAAAGCGTGGAGAATGAGATTGACTTACAAAACAAAAGTAGTCCTACTATGCTTACAAAACAGAATCTACCTACACCACTAAGGAAGAAACATTAAATGATTGCAGTCTCACAAACACCGGCCTCTATCTAACGACCCATCAAACAATAACTCCTGAAATTCTTGACTGACTTTTTCTGGTAGGAGCTACGGCAGCCACGAAAACAGGTCACTGCCCAACGGAGTAAAGTAAATGAGAGCAGGCACCGCAATCGACCCATAACCAGCGAGTAGGCCAAGTCACTGTGTTTATCGACATACTGGGCTGCAAGACACTTGAGAAAGCGGTCTGCCTCCCGGCCACACATGCCATCATCATCATCATCATCATCATCATCATCATCATGAGAAAAGCCTCTTTTACGGGCAAAGCAAATGTATATCATTACAATATGTAAAGTGAACAGGGGAAATCAACACAAAACCAACCGGAAAATGATGAAACACAAAAGCAGTCAAGGAAGTAAATCAATACAAAAACAAGCAATGAACACAGAGTAATAAAAGGGGAAAAAACCAAAATAGCATTATATTAAGTTGAGGCCAAAGGCAGCACCCTACTCCGCCTGGCGGCACTGGGCCAGAAATGAGTTCGGCTGTCGCCTCTTGCCGTACGAACCGCGGCAACCGCGGAAGCAGGTGACTGCCCATCGCAGCAAGCAGAAAGACAAACGGGTGCGTAGTATGCCCATTACTAGTGGGTACTTCAGTTCAGTATGGCGCTCAACAAACAGGGAGGCCAATGATTTCAGGAATTGAGTAGTTTCTGGGCCACTAAAGCCGTACGTCGAGAACACAAGTGGCGTGAAGGAGCCGCGCTCCACGTTAACCACACGGCTGGCGTATTGATTTTTCTTGTTTCGCTCGTGAGACTTCAGCTGACTCAGGGCTTGTGATCGAGACAACACAGACGCTGCGGGATGAGTGATCCGCACATCAAAGTAAGCGTCCTGTTGCCATCATCATCATCATCATCATCATCATCATCATCAGAACCCTTCCTGCATTGTACCAGCAGCACGAGCGGCGTAAGTGGAACGAATATGGGCCAAGAGTCACAAATGTAGAAAGAGCCGCTTTCACACCTCTCGTGTTCTCTGTGCATGGTGGTTGTGGGAGGCTGTGCAATGTGTTCCTCAAGAGACTGAGCCAGATGCAGGCCGAGTCGTCGGGATCTCACTATTCCCAGGTCATTGGTTTACTCCGCTGTCGGCTGTCTTTTGCTTTGCTGCGTGCTGCTGTGTTGTGCATACGTGGGGCTCGGTCACGGTACCACCATCCGGCGAGATGTTTTCATGATGTCTCGATTGCCGTGGCCGAGTCAGGTCTAGTTTGTTAAGTATCGTGCTGTGTCCTGACTGTGCATGCGGGATTGGTAAGGCGCTTACCCTTTTGTTGCTGTTTTGTTGCTTTCATGCCTTTAAGCATGTAATTGTGTTCAATTGTTGTATTTCATCATCATCATCACCATCATCATCATCATTTGAACAGCCTCTTGTACGGGCAAGCAAAAACGCAATACATCAAAATTCAATAAGAATGAAAAAAGAGAGGAAAATGAACACAAAGTGCACTGGAACTCAATATAAAAAGGAACGCAAAGTGCAGTTGAACACAATGAGCATGGGGCATGGGGCCACCAATCGCAGAAGACCAGCTCATAATGGAAAATAAAAGAACAAACATAGGACACCCGTACACATCAACGTGCTCTAAGGGTATGGCAGCTCGTTAAAAAGCTGTGGCGCTGGCGCTTGTATGATGCCCGCGAACCACGTATGCAGGTAATACACCAGCGGAGCAAACACAGCGACAATACAGATCGAAGTTGTCCCATGACTACAGAATAATGTAACTCAGGATTTTTCTCAACAACAAGCGATACCAAATTTTTCAAAAAACGAGACCCCTCTGGCCCACACATGCCTGAAGTTGAAAAAACTAACGGTGTAAATGATGCTCTCTCTACAATATTTACACGGGCACAATATTCTCTCTTTTTGGCCTGTTCATGGGTCTTCAGCTGACGCAGGACGTCTGTACGCGACAGCAGGCTTGCCTTCGGGTGTGTTACCCGTACATCAAAAAAGGCATCCTGCTGCCGGGTCCAGAAGCCCCGCGCCCTGATATCCAGACGCGCCTCCAAAGACCGGTTCGCAGTTCGATGTGGTAGTGTTTCTCCTTCGAACGGCTTGAGAAGAGGCTCCTTCTCCACATCTGGTAGTATTTCCCGAATAGCTTCTGACAGAATGTCCCGGATCTCGTTATGTCTTGCAATTGGGTAACCACCCGCCGGGCAACTCATGGCATGATCTATTGTCATGTCTTGCCCACAAATACAGGAACTGGACACTCCCTCCAATGACAAACCATATCGAATACAAACAGCATCACGAAAATCCGATTTGTTCAGGATTGAACTGGGCGTTATGAAAGACGGCATGGAGGATAACCAATTTGAAACACCCTTCTCACCAGCCGTTTCCAACAAAAGCTGTTGCGCCGGCGGTAGCATGGGGCGCAACTGTGCCACTCTTTCATCCTGTTTCTTTTGCCGCTGCTGACGTGACTGACGTGCCCGCTGCCGAACATCCCCGATGGCATCAAGGGTAACATCTGGACCCGAGCCTCCGGCCGCGTCATCCAGGCTAGTGATCCCCGGCCGTGGTATAGGATGTAGGCGGAAATCATCGGGTAGAGATGACGATAAAATCAACCCGGGAGAATGGCCCCGAACGTTGTGAGGCTGTTCCGCGCCCGCAACGGTCAGAGGCTGTGTGGAGGACTGGTATGGAGCAGCAGGTGCCTCTTCTGGAGGCGTTAATGTATCTGGCGGTACAATCAGGCGCACGAACGGCTCAGTGATCTTTGTTGAGGCCGCATACTCCACAGGCGCCAGGGAAGGCAGAATCGGCACAGCAAGACCACCGCATCTCGTTGGCAGAGAGAGAAGCTCCCGCTGTGAGCTATTGGGGTCGAACTCATGGCCCAGGAGAGCTGGCAAAAGCTCCGAATCGATAACCTGGCCAGGTACCTGAAGAACCTCAGGGCTGTGCTGTGTGGCACGGAGATGGTATTGCCACCGGCCAGCCAGACCCTTGGTTAACACCACGTATGCCGCGTGTGGCTGAGTCCTCGCCAGTCCAGCCAGAGACTTGAGTTCTTGTGCCCAGCAACGCGACTTTGCGGATATACATTCTTCGGTATACCTGGCCGATCCCAGCACACCGCCCAAGTATCGGGCTCCTTCGGCTGATATAGTCACCCCGGTACCGTCAAACACCTCTCTCGCTCGATCGAGATGCTCTGGCTTCGTAACGAGGATGGTCTTGGCTGCATTGGCGTGGTAACCATATCCGCGGCCAGCCTGTTCCAGAGTATCCCAGTACTGTCGGAGCTGCAGGAGTCTATCCGCCGCCGCATCGTCATCTGCATACCAGGACTGGACGACCGACGGGCAAGCCGTTGCCAGGTGCTTCACCAGAGGTGCTGTGGCAACAGCATACACTGCCATTGCCAATGGGTCCCCTTGGCATGTCCCTTCCTGTGACAATATCTCACCGCCACCAGCAACGAAAAGGCGAATTGGCGAGCTGTAGGTGTTGGCAAACACTTTGCCTAGAGCAGGGCAAATGCGGGGAACGTTATGGAGTGCGGCCTGACGATTAAGCGAGTTGAATGCATTTGATGCGTCGACCAACAATACTCCTTCCGTATTTGGTCCAGCGAACATGGACGTCATTGCGTGAACTGAGGCTTCGCAGGCTGATGGAACACCAACACATGTCTGGTGGGGGGCAGTTACGCGGAGGACGTCGTGTTCCGTGATCCTCGCAATAGCTCTGCAGATCAGTCTCCTATGCACCTCACCGACCGCGATTGGGCGCACACCTGGTTGTTTGTCGAGTGGAATCAGGCGAGCCGATGTAAACCCCAACATTGATTCTGGCTCCACGGTCACCGTGCACAGACATTGTGCGGCAGCAGCCAATGCAGAGCAGAGAGTATCCGAAGCCTTCTTAAAACACGTCAGCATTCTACACCATGCATCAGAATCCAGGCCGGACGGGCCCGGCGATCCGTGCATCCGCCGGCTTAATTTACGAATCAGCTCCGGTGTGATTCTCTGGAACAAGATGTTGTTGGCTTCGGCCGGATCACCAGGAAGGAGGACATCTTCGGAAGGCTGAGTCGCGATGGGGTGTTTCTCCAGCAATACTTCACGAACTGTAGCACCTGTGGACGGATTCCCAATTTCATCCATTCCCAGAACCCTTCCAGAGGATGCCGGGTCCAGATACCTGATGGCTGAATGGATGCGTCCCGAGAACACCAGCCTGCTGAACTTGACGTCATCCAGTTCCTCTGGGCGGTCCGGTGCCGTAGGGACACGCCTGGAAAGATGAGCCTGAATGCAGGCACACTCCTCGACTAGTTCCTTGATGGCTCCTCGTTGCCATAGACCCATATGGCAGCGCAGATGATCCGCCTGATTGCATTGCAGTCTCGAGTCGTGTGGCTGCTGTAGCAGGAGGTGGCAGGCAACTGATACAGCTCTCCAGGCCACACATCGTATATCTGAGCCATCAGGAAAACAATTAATGAGCCGAGACAATTCCCCAACAAATAGAATGCCAGCCGAGCCATGAGGAACAATGAATAGGTTGCGCCTCCACGTGACCACTACCTCATATGCTGCCTTCACCGACTGCACGAAATGGTCCCTTACACTTGCATCCTCCAAGCGCGATGTTGCATTCACTGGGCGTTGACTGTCAGCAAGACCAGCCAAGAACAATGTATCACCTCCAGGAGATTCATGCTCTGCCCCGACCGCAGAGATATTGGCAGGAGGTGGTGATGTCACATCTATTCCGTGAGGACGATCAGCATCATCATCATCATCATCATCATCATCATCATCATCTGCGTTGCCGAAAAAATACTAATAGTAAAATTTAAAAAATAATAATAATAAACGGCATTATGCAGCTGTGTTTGGGGTTCGATTATAGTGGTCCTGAATTTCAGAAAAGAATTGAAATGCAGTGATGTCATAGTTTAGTACAAACCTGCCTCATAGAAGCAAATGAAAAGTGAACTCATGTTTGTAACAGTATGAACTCATGATCACCAGGGAAGTGTTAAATCTGGACATGTAACAGCAGACACGGAGGGACATTGACTCTTCGCAATGTTGTCACCTCCAACCATCTAAACCTATTCCGTTGAGGGGGACACCAGTACGAACTGAGGTAATGCACATTGCACAATGATATGTGTGGATAGTGGCTGCGTCAAGGGTAGAATAAGGCTTGAAAAAACCTTATTTTATTCACCACCTGTTGGCAGATATCTTGGACACAATTTCTATAAAACATTGCCGTTTGATCTCTTCACGGGCTTGGTCCTCCACAGATTGTAAGTATTCTGTAATATGGACACGTTCATGTCTCAATTATGTATTCGGACGCCATAGTAACTGCCACTTCCTATGTTGACGAGCAGAGAAAGAGACTGGGCGTGTCAACATTCAGCTGGAGAAGAACTACATATGCCTGCCACCAGAAAAGAAAAAGAGTGCATGCCTTACTTCCATGCTCCCACTGCGGCTGACATCAATGCCCTGATGGCGCCCATCAGACAAAATATTGTGAATCCTTTTTTCCTTTCTTTTATTATAGCGATAAATAGTATAGTGAAGTGGACAATACGCGAAGAACAAAGAGAAATACGGTGAATAGTGATAAATAGTATTATTATAAGCACGTGCGCGTTGCTGGGGCCCCCATTGGATGGAGGTTGCCCAGGTTCGCATGTGCCAAACTGATTATGCCAATGGTTCATGACGAAAACATACAGAGAGAAACAAATCGTGGGGAAACGAAACAAGAACAACAAGAACAGTATTCGTACCAGCACAAAAAGGAAGCTAAACGATAACAAAAACAAAAAACAAACAAAAAACAAAATCAACTAAGGAGAAATGGAATGGCGGACAGACTACATGAAATTGAAAACACAAGAGCATGGACAGAGTCGAAGGGAAGACGTGAGAGGAGAGGACTAGGGGAAGGGTACACTTAGGTAGAATATATATATATACTCAATCTGCGGACAGCATGCTGTTTCGTTCTTTGTGAACTCATCAGCGCAGCACAGAGGAAATGAGGCTGAACCTGATAGCAATGGAAATAAAAATTTCCAATCAGGCCCGAACGTACCTTGCCAGAATGCTCAAACTGACAAGTCAGTGAGCTCTGCGTAATGCAAACAGCAAAGGCACTACCCCACATGAGAGTGCTCAACTACTACAAGAGCAGGAGCAAAAATACTCAATCTGCGGACAGCATGCTGTTTCGTTCTTTGTGAACTCATCAGCGCAGCACAGAGGAAATGAGGCTGAACCTGATAGCAATGGAAATAAAAATTTCCAATCAGGCCCGAACGTACCTTGCCAGAATGCTCAAACTGACAAGTCAGTGAGCTCTGCGTAATGCAAACAGCAAAGGCACTACCCCACATGAGAGTGCTCAACTACTACAAGAGCAGGAGAGAGGAGGAGTGCAGGCAACTGAAATCCGACTCCCCTAGCATCTCGTAGGAATCGCTAACGCGGCTAGCTCACCGCTTGGGTGGTCGCATTTCAGTTGCCTGCACTGTATATATAATTACTATATACTCAATCTGCGGACAGAACTGTTTCGTCCTTTGTGGACTCGTCAGCGCAGCACAGAAGAAATGAGCCCGAACCTGGTAACAATGAAAAATTAATTTTCCAAAGCCAGATTTAAACCAGGCCCGAACGTGCCTTGCCAGAGTGCTCATACTGACACGTCAGTGAGCTCTGCATAACGCAAACAGCAAAGGCACTACCCCACGCAAGAGTGCTCAACTGCTACAAGAGCAGGAGCGAAATACTCAATCTGCGATTATTATTTATGCGTGAACTTGAGGCGCGTAAGAATATTCTTGCTGATTCTCTACCCTCAGTATAAATTCTGGCTTCGTTTTCGTTCTTGCTCATTCCCATGTACCTACTGATGAAAATGGGTGAAAAGCTTTTAGTATTATGAAATTGACAACCTTGTTTTTGTGTGTATATATATGGCAGATTGTGTATATATACACACTGTTGTGAATTCCAGCAGAAATCCAAGAGAGCTCGATACCGGGAAGGTAGAGCCGTGACACACTAGTCAGAACAATAGATGGCTTGATCAGTCAGAACTTAAAGTTTCATGCCATCTTAGGCACTCATCAGGTGATATGAACATCAAGAAAAATAACCCACTATTTAACCCTTTACCGTTTTAGGTATTTGTACAGCAAAAACCGACCGTCATTGTTCATGCCATAACTTTTTTATTTTTCACTTTTATTATGTACAAAATGGGGTGATTCTGAAAGTAAAAACCCTCAGGAATGCGATGCAACAACTTTCAAGTCCAGAAAACGAACACAGATTTCACTATTTAGCACTAATAATTATTTGGATTTATTGCCAATCGGGCAAACTGTTGCAATATGCAATAAATCAGATCCTTGCACTGGAGTGGCTCCCTCAGGTAAGTGGATACCAGGTTCGTTCTCTGGGTGGAATGCAGGAGTGTTACCAGTCACAGCGGTGTCAGCATTGTCCCAAGCATTGCAAATATCGACTAGTGCAGGTTGCACCGCTGGCTGTACATAGTACCTGTGCACCACGACCTCAACCCTGACGACGGCCTATTCCACGGCCGAATCCTCTCTCTCTGCCACATCCCCTTCCACCATTAGTGGCACTCATCTCAGCGACACTGTCGTCGTCTGTGACATCCACGTTACTCTCACTGGCGCTGCTTTCACTCGCCATGTCATCGTCGCGGTCGTCGTCAGAATAAATATTTTCAACAGGATTGTCTGGCTCCACAAACTCATCTTCGCTGGATGAGGCAGCGACAGAATCGTCAGGAAGGGTCTCCAGAAGCGAAAAAGCTTGCTCCGCGTCCATGGCTTGCACAGCAGGGCAGACAGTCGTGAGGCCAGCTCAAGCAAAAGTCGAAATAATCTGCAGGCAATACCAAAAGTCGCAGGGTACGCACTTTTCCCAAAGCGCATTTTTCAAGTCGCGATTTTCGCGATTTTTTATATTGCATCACACAAAAAAATTGTCGGCACCCTCTGCGCGTACATCTTGGCTACCAGTAGGGAAAATCCCAGCTCTCTGCGGTGAACCAGTCCAGCGCTGTGCGCATAGAAGTCATCGACCGCGAGCGGTCGAAATTTGTACGTACAAACGGTAAAGGGTTAAAGCCCAGTATGGTGGGACAAGGATAACAGAAAGCGCTAGGGGCGCTATCAACTCATATCCGATTCAGTTTCATAGCCAGTAAGGATCGCGGTACTAAGGTGATAAAGGTGATAAAACCGAGCTGGCCTAGCTAGTGAGTTCCGCGGTGCAAAGATGATGATGGTGACAAGGCGGCAGAGAGCTATCAACTGGCCCTACTGCCTGGAAGCAGGGTGCCGAAAAGATCATGTTATCGGTGTTGACAGCATGAATTTATTTTGATGTCGACATTTGGATATCAACTCCGACCGCTTGTTGAGGCTCGATCTCCTGTCGGCAGTGATTATTCTAGCCTTCTCCTCGAGGCACAGGCTGCATCTTTTTGTTATGTTGCTGTAGGCCTTGGCCTTCTGAACCACTCGCCACTTGGTGTCGTGCGTCTTGCCATTATCTTTTAATTCCCACCTATGCTTTGAGAGGCCCGTGGATTTGCGGTATCCAGGAAGCTTGATGGATGTCTTGTGGTTCCCGTATCGAAGCTTGAATGGAGGCTCCGTACTGCCAATGTAGGTTTTGGGCCCATCGCTGTGGCCATCACTCGACACCTCCGCCGCGTAGACTATGCTGGTTGCTTGGCACGCTCCGTTGAGAGGGCACTGGTCCTTGCGACGGCAGTTGCACGGCTTGTCCGGTTCCTGGACGCACAATTGACGCTTATTGTGGCCACTGATAATGTGGGCCATATTCGGCAAACAGGAGTAGCTCACCTTCACATTGAAACGGCTGAAGAGTTTGTTCATTTTGGACCCCTTAGGAAAATGCTTGTCGATCAGCCCGAGGAGGGTGCCGGCGATGTTGGTCCGGACACTCTTGGAGTATGGCGGGTTAAACCACACCACATTCCGTTTCCTTTTTCTTTTTTGCTTGCTGCCGTTCATTGCAGCAGGTGGCGTTGGGTCAATGTACTTGATGTTGGCAGGTAATCCGCTGGCCGCTAATGCATTGCGATATGTAGGGGCAGCATCGGCGAATACGCCGCTGTTGGCAGATATGCTTGAGACACGTCGAGCTATCATATCAGGGATGTTCCGTAGTATGGATGGTGGGTGATTGGACATGGCGTTGACGTTGAGAGGTGCGTCTCCAGGTTAACGATACGGCTGGAATTTCCCCGCGTCGAGGCTGAGCGTGACGTCTAGGAAATTCACTGTCGAAAGATTAACGTCGATAGTGATTTTTAGATCATACTGCTTGAATACTTCGATAATGGACTTCCTCGTGCGGTTGGCAAATGGCCCTGGTGCATTTTTCAGCACGGCAAGGCCGTCGTCTCTGTAAAGTCCAATTCCGGCCTCATCGACGTGCACAGACAACTTGCTCAATAGGAAAGCACCGACGAGCTCACATATCTCTGCTCCATCGTACGATCCCATCGCCACTTCGAAGTTGCATTGTGTGTTGTTCTTTATCCATGGACGGCCACCCTGGAACAGGAGTGACCTACGGGAGTGCATAATGATGTCGATGTCACTTTGGGTCAGTGCGGCAAACTGCTCAGCAAATGCCAGTGCAGACCGGAGGAGTGGCTCGGTGATGCTTGGATAAAAGTCAACAACGTCAAAGCAGCTGAAGGAGTGGCTCTGCTTATTAGGTATGGCCTGGAACCACTTGAGCACAGCCGCGGTGTTCTTCTAGAGGTTCATGTTCTGACGTTCCACGATGCTCCTGATCACCTTGTCGAGGATCCCCTTGCTGAGTCGACCCATGTCAGGCTTGGCAGGATTTATCAATCGGCAGGGAAGGCTGCTCTCGAACCTTGGTATATGATCCTTCATAGTAATAAAGGCGTCAGCTTTGGGTAGGGTCTCCATTCTATCATCGAGCTTAGCCTTGCGTGATAGATCCCTTGCCTCGTTATTAATCCCGTCGTAGGTAGTTTCAGGTGCTAACTGGTAGTGCTTGGTAGTGTTATCTCGCAGCAGCTTCTCATACAGTTCGGTCTTGACCAGATACGTATTGAAAAATATCCCGGTACCATCTGCTAAGGTCTACAGAAAGGCGCTGATCGAGAAGGTGGAGAGCGTCGTGAAACGCATGCGTTGGAAGGCTTGGTTCTTTCTGAAAGACGACTAAGCCGATGAAGCAGATTTGGACGACACCCCCGTCTTCAAATCCAAGAAATGCCCCCCGCAAGTAGAGGGGATGAGGCATTTAGAAGAAGATCTGCTGGATATGGTCGAAAAGGTTTCATTTCGTACAGTTTCCGATCCCTTCCAAGATAAACTCAAGCAAGACTCTAAGAACTTCAACTCTACCGATGACATCATCGTTCGCGCGGATAAAACAAGAAATACGTTTACGTCACGTTTACCCTATATGGAATATGCCTTATATGACCCGACCAGTGTACACCTTCCCTATATGGACACTTCTACCCTATATGACACATGCCTGATATGACCTCGTCCGTGTACACCTTCCCTATAAGGACACGTCTACCCTATATGTATTATGCCTTATATGACCTGACCCACGTGCACCTTCCTTATAAGGACAATTCACCCATAATATATATACCATCCAGACTTATATAGAACATTCTACAGGCCCCGTCTCTTACTCTGTATGTAAACATGGTAAAAATTCACCCAGGGTTCCCAGTAAAAAGGCAACGCCTGTTGGGATTCCCCTAGTAAAATAATAAAATCTACTACTACTACTACTACTACTACTATTCTACGATATCACCATAATATGGTGTATATAGCCACCTCTTCCATATCGAGCACAGAGGTCAATCTCAAGGGTCAAAGGTCACTTTCCTTACATGGACGAGTCATCCCTTATTTGGAAATGTCAAGGTCACATCCTTATATGGCGGCTCAAAGGTCAAAGGTCAACGGTCATCTGCCACATATGAACTATTCTTCCTTATTCGGCATCCAAAGGTCAAAGGTCACTTTTGTCCCAGAACCCCTACCGCACTATACGCACCATAGCAAGTTAGTTGCATGTTCAGTAGCAGCAGCAGCAGTCCCTCATGGCGACGGGGATGAAGTAGAGGAGAGTCAAGAACTTCACAAGAAGACGTCGACGCTGAAAATTTTGGATGCAATAATAATGGACGCCGCAAGTTTTGTCCTCTCCCGTTTGATTTCAGTTTCTGCGTTCGTTCCTTTTACAGCGTCAGTGTCCACTTTCTCCGAGACAAGTTCTCGGATCTGAGTTCTAGGTTTTGTAGATTTGAGATCGGCGCTGACTCTGCCGATCGCGGGCGTTCTGGAGTCGACGGGATGTCTGTCCTGACGTTTCCTGGGACCGGCGCTGACTCTGCCGATCACGGGCGTTCTGGAGTCGACGGGATGTCTGTCCTGACGTTTCCTGGGACCGGCGCTGACTCGCCCGTTCACACTTATTTTGGAGACGACGGGATCTCTCTTCCAAAGTATGTTTGTTGTGAACCCTCCGGTTCTCTAAAGTATCAGGAACGAACGACCCCACACGGCACGAGGACAACTATTTATTCTCAACAGTATATTTCACTTCCATCGACTAACAACAATGAACAATGAATGAACAAATGAATAACTAACACTAAAACCACCAGGTAGTTATAGCGTGAAAATGACAGCGTATATGAGAAAAGCATACACATACAACATACAACTACAGCGCACGCAGCAAACCGCACATAGCGCCTGTAGCGTATGCCACGTCGTAAACATCAGCGGTACGGCGAAGTCGGGATACAGCTGCATTGAAACGAACACAATGTCACAAGCGAGAAGGCCTTTCACTCTCGAGAACTTGTCGTTTCACAACAATGTTTTTGCTGACGCATCCTATCACCTATTCGGCAACTAACGTCCATTCTAACTGCATTTCCTCCTCGTCTCCCTATTTCTTTCCAGAAAATCTCCCTATACATCAGGGAGTCGTAAATACGACGAATATTGTGGCCAGCTGTTTGTGGCCAGCTGTGTTTGATGGTACGGTACGGTACAGATACGGGAGCCAGCAAATATTGTGGCCAGCTGTTTTTGGCTAGCTGTGTTTGGCCTAGGGCGGTGTTTACATGAGGCGTTTCAACCCGGGTCAGATTTCAACCCGCCATGTGCATAAAATGAATGGGGCGTTTACATGACGCATTGCGCTTGACCCGGGTTGAAATTTCGCCGAGGGTTGATTTCAACCCTCCCCCCAAGGGGAGCGTTGAAATCAACCCAGGTCAAGAAAATCGTACAAACGTACTTCTGTGCGTATCTCGCGCCAGGTTTGAACGGCACTGCAGATGCAAATTTCGCGCGAACGGATTCACGTGACCATACAGGACTGTAGAAGTGGACTTTTGGCGGCATATCATTATTTGACCCGGGTCAACTGACTTCATGTAAACGCTCACCTCTTTTGTCTATCGTACAGACTTTCAACCCGGGCTGAACTCGACCCGGGTTGAAATTTCTCATGTAAACACAGCCTGAGGCTGTGTTTACATGAGGCGTTTCAACCCGGATTGAGTTCGACCCGGGACAGATTTCAACCCGTTGTGTACACAAAATGAATGGCGCGTTTACATGACGCATTGCGCTTGACCCGGGTTGAAATTTCGCCCCAAGTTGATTTCAACCCTCCCCCCAAGGGGAGGGTTGAAATCAACCCGGGCCAAGAAAATCGTACAAACGTACTTCTGTGCGTATCTCGCGCCTGGTTTGAACAGGACAGCTTATGCAAATTTTGCGCGAACGGATTCACTTGATTATACAGGCCTCTAGAAGTGGACTTTTGGCGGCATATCACTATTTGACCCGGGTCAACTGTCTTCACCTATTTTTTCTATCGTACAGACTTTCAACTCCGGGCTGAAATCAACCCGGGTTGAAATTTCTCATGTAAACACAGCCTAGTTCACATTCGACGCAACACCGACGGTACGGGACATAAGGGCTTGTCGGGAGCGCTGGGGTGAGCTGTAAAATCCTGTACGATTCGTACGACACGACAAGCAGCAGTCCTTGCGACGTTCAACGTCGAACGGCGCAAGTCATAAGGCTGGGTCCGTGACGGGGTGACTTTCGGACCTAATTTCTCGTTTTTCGGGACTTCTTTTTAATTATTTCTCCTTGAAAGAAGCGGACTCAAGTTCATAATACCAGTTTTCATGAAGACCAAAAAACTAGCCCTGAAAGTTGTGGCATTCAAATAATAGCACCAGGAAATGATATAATAGTCACGCTTCTGATTTTATGTTGCTAAAATTCAACTGAAGTCGTGCTAGCCATTCTGTGAGTTATCATGGGAAGCGCAGTGTTCGAAATGCTAAAATTGTCCAAGTACGAATCGGGAGTAGTCGGCGCATGATGCCGTTTCCTGTTCACACTCAAATTGCAGCCGTTTTGTACACTTGCGTCCCCGTCTACGCCCGTCTACGGTATGAAAAGTTGGATCGATCCAACTCTTCCCGTCGCTTCCCGATCTGTACGGTAGTACGGTTGCGTTCCCGTTCCTGGTGTTCAAATTGGATGCCGTCAGACCGTCCCGTCGCTTCCCGTCGATCCTTGCGCTGACTCTGCCGATTACGGGCGTTCTGGAGTCGACGGGATCTCTCTCCCGACGTTACCTGTGACCGGCGCTGACTCGCCCGTTCACGCCTATTTTGGAGACGACGGGATCTCTCTTCCAAAGTATGTTTTTGCTGACACATCCTATCACCTATTTGGCAACTAACGCTCATTCTAATTGCATTTCCTCCTCGTCTCCCTATTTCTTTCCAGACAATCCTATACATCAGGGAGTCATATACATAGTACGACGAATATTGTGGCGAGCTGTTTGTGGCCGGCCAGCTGTGTTTGATGGTACGGTACGGTACGGGACAGACACGGGATAGCGCCAGCAAATATTGTGGCCAGCTGTTTTTGACCAGCTATGTTAGATGGTACGGTACGGTACGGGACAGATACGGGATAGCGCCAGGCGTGACACAAACAAACAAACACCAAATTAAAGCTGTGTGGACCCTGGCTAGCGCCAGACGTTACTGACGTAGCGTCTTCTGCATAGCTACGGGAATAAAAAGCTTCTATTGTGAGACGACTTTTCCTGCTGATGGGCTCAAGAAAATCGATTAGGAAAATGCATTCACGGTATTTTCTTTGTTTTTTTTCTTAATGTCCGCTTCACTAATACTAGTGAACTCGGATGGTGAGTATCGCTATAATAAAGTTATTGTTCCCTATTCGTTCATGTTTCTTGTACGTGGGGAATGGAAGTGCACACAAGTGCAAGGAGACGGAGTAGAAAATCATTCTGCACACAATGATAAAATAATGCATTGTCATTCAACAACTCGTCCTTCTCTTATGAGGTCTCAATGACCGAACAAGCTACTGTGTTGCAGGAAATTTTCGGACCGAATCCATTTTTCATACGATTTCGTACACGGGCTCTTTTGTACTTAACTTAACTCCGCGGATGACGTACATGTACGTCATCCTAGATGACGTCCAGGCTCTGATGACGTACATGTACGTCATGGTATAAATACCCGGTTTTAGTCTTCTCCTCACATGTGTAGTCACTGCTGGTCAGTTGGTACAGTCCCTGCCTCATGTACAAGAGGTTGCGGGTACAGATCCCGCTTGGTTACGTTCTGCGTCTCTTTTTTTCCCTTTTTTCGTCTGGTATTTCAACTGCAATTGCCGACTTTGCCGTATTTTAGGCAAATTCAGCAAACTTACGTGTCCTATACAGCTTTGTACCTCTTTTGGGGGAACCTATCCAGTTTGTCAGTGTGATGTTGGTAGCTTTGGCCTTCATTTCCCAAAAGTTCACCGACCCAGTTGCCTGAACCATAACGTAGTGGAGTTGGCCATCGGCCCTATTTTTCGGATTTTTTCCAGAGCCTGTGTGCACAACCCTGCAGCAGTGAAAGGGTTAAATTGATTCCGTACGAAAATTTGTTCACGTGAAATTATGAACACTATACAGAGAAGCATAGTGAGCTTGCCTACTCCGTAGTGATGGGTGAGCTTCGGAGCCCTCTTGTCGTTTACCCTGCTCCGTTGGGCCATAACATGCTTCCGCGGGTGCAGGGGTTCGTGTGGCCGTAGGCGAGACCACGGCTTCTTGCACCGCTGCCTGTCCAGGTCAGTGGCCTAGACGGTATTAAACGTGCTTTAATTGTCTGATTGTTTCTTTGTATGCGTTGCTTGCTTACTTATAGTTTGTCTCCTGCAACCATGTTTCAACATTGTTAGTGCTTACGTTTGGTGATTTTGGTGCCGCGTGACCGCCAACTGCCATCTGCCAGTTGGGTTTCAGTTCCCGTTATGGCAACAAAGAATTGGATTGAGTTTTTTCTTTCTTCAGATTCTTGGCGTTTTGTTCATTTTTTTGGTATTGAGATTGTCTATCATAATATTATATAAGCACATTTGCTTTGCCGGTACAATACACATGCGCACTGCTTGCGAACACGTGCATTTAGCATGCAGCACTACACGAAAATAAAATCCGTACGAAAGGTGGAAATTCGGCTTTGTCCGAAAATATTTCCGACCCAAAATTTCCTCCTATACAGTATCAGAAGGAATAATACATTCATCGCAACACCTATACTTCTGATCTGCACTGGTTGTGTGTAGTGTCCAATGATGTGTTTCCTTGGAAACGGAAACTTCTGGAGGGGGCCATCTATTCCCGATGCCGTAGAAACGTCGAACGCTCTCCGCTGATGCACACAGTGTTGGTACGCATGAGTGCGACCAGCAGGCAGCTCACAGTAGATGATCAATACATGAAAGTAAATACTTCTTACTAGTAACCAAGAACAGTAAGAAGTAATCTGTATGGAACAAAATGTTGTCAAACGGTGCACTTTTAATCCATTCCCATCAACCACCACTAACGATGGCGTATTGTATAATATTATTATTATACATAAGATGCCTACAAATTGGAATACTTTAACTCCTCTTTCTTTCTGTAGAAGTATAGATGACTCAAAAGGAACCTTCATTGACGATGTATCGCTTTGCCCAATCTCTCAAGTAGCATCACTTGGTCTCACATTAGACCGCATGGGTTTGAAGAACAAATCAGTGGATTTCAGTAAGTAAAACTGACTGAGAAGCACATCCAATTAAAGCAATATATCCATGAGTAGATATTTATTTACTCTTATAATAACAAGTCATGTCGCCATTGGGACTTTTAGCAACGTGAAAGTTCGAAAGAAAATTCGAGTCTGGGAATGAGAACCAAAACGGAGCTCAAAACTTCGGAAACTAGGATGCAAACTTGCAGTTATTTTCGAAAGTAACTTTCTCTTTCCAAGGTACACACTTGATGACGGTCAGTAGTAAATTTACAACCCCCTGCTTGAAACTGAGCTGCCACGGTACGGTACTGCAGTCAGACCTTGCTTATCCGGTCCTCTTTTTATCTGGATCCCTCGCCATCGGGAAGAAACTTGCTGGCCACCGATTCACAGCATTTGTCGTTCATACTTACAGTATTTGTGTCACAGTAGATAATCCGGTTCCCTCGCCTATCCGGTTATGTTTCTGGAAAATGGATGTGTACGGTTAAGCAAGGTCTAATTGTATAAGATTCAAATAACTTCGAGAAAAAGTCATTTCGCATTGCTAAACCTCACAAGCTTTCCTTTCTCGAAATAGATTTTCGCGAAGTATCACCGCCACCAAAAGTTCGAACTTTCGCATTGCTTAACGTGCCTATTATCTTCTCAGTCCATAGGGTTTGAGCTTGTTTTCAAAATGGGAAATGGGGCCTAGAATCAAAATCTCCCATGTACGAGGTGAATAGCAATTTCTGGACAGGAAAATAAAATAGAGCCCCACTGGCTGTGTGTTTCACATTTTTTCATATCTTTTTGTATCTATTGTATGGTCTAATCCTTCATCTTTCCAAATATGTGACAATTGCTCATGCTGTGATCCCAGAGACTTTATAGCAGGACGTTTTCGACAGGCCAATTTTTCGGCCTAAATTTCAGTGTACGGAATTCTGGACATGAAAGTAAAATAGCGTCAATAGGCATCCTATACTGCACCATTTTGGTTATTTTTCTATTGGTGGACTGCAGTTGGCCTCTTCACACTTCCAGCCAACAGGTCCAATACTATACAGCGTCTGAAGTGGAGTGCACATGGGGAAGCCAACGATTCGTCCATTACTTCTTATTTTACTCAAAATTCAAAATTCTCATGCGACATAGTACAACAAAACTCGTTGAAATGCCTCACAAGCAAAGGCTATCAACAAGGCACCGACACGAGGAGAAACTACAACAGCCCAGCTGTCAACTACGGCAAGAAAAAACTTCATCAACCTGACTGACTTGACTCTACACGCGACGAAAAATTATTTTACTCGAAATGTCCAGAAATGTACAATGTCCAGAAATAGCAATTCACCTCGTAGTGGGGCGCTGAGTAGAAAAGTATTAAGTAAGTAAGTAAATTATCGCGTCCGTTCCCAAAGGGAACTCACGACGGCCGCTAACACCCGGTAAATGCTAGCGGCAGATGCAGCGCCTAACGGTGGGGGTGAGTGGATAAGTCTCAAAACCACTGGCACAAGTGCCGAGAAAGACCCCCTTAGCTGCATCCATGTAGAACAGTATTAGTGTGAGATAACTAAGCCACTCACTTTGTCTTCAGTTCCCAATCAAACTTGCACCCCTCGCTGAACTTGGACGTGTGTGCCCTCCTAAATGGGGATTTGTGCGGTAAAATTCACTCAAATGGCTAGCGCCAGACGTTACTGAAGTAATGTCTTCAGCATAGCTACTGTCTGTCGCGGTGATCGGTCCGTAACTCCGAATCACATACGTTTTGATCCGCAACTCCGAATCACATGCGTTTTGATGTAGAAAGGCCATAGATACGGCATATGGCGTCACTATTTTCGCAAAAAAGTGACAAAAGAGTAGTAAAAAATTCCACTAGAAACTCACCCAAAGGACGCCCGGTAGAGGGAAGTGCATGTAACTTTGGTGTCCGGATAACCGATGTACTGGTATACCTTGTGTAAGCCCTGTGTCCTCGACCCTTATCATTGTAATTCATCAATTAGTATTCTCCCCAATTGTTTGCTGGACTTCTTCTTCTTGCTGTGTATTTTACTACACAGAAAACGTGTTAGGAAGACCACTAATAAGACAAACTGTCGCTCTAGAAGAACTAGCAATCATGAGACTCATAACTCCATCGCATGAATCACTGTGTTTTCACTGAGTATAAATTGATTATGAAGTATAAAGAAAAAGAAGGTTTGTCAAGTGACAACCGCTCTGTTCAGTTGCTATTCACAATCACTGCATGCACTGAGTGAGAATCCCTTTAGTGTGATGGCCAAAACATTATGACGTTTCGGCCACTCACCCATCATCAGAACCATCCAGCGCATGCAGAGATTGTAAATAGCAACTGAATAGAGCGGTTGTCAGTTGACAAACCCTCTTTTCTTCATAATTCAGTTGCGTGATGTCCATCAATTTCTTAGTATAAGGTGTGCAAACGAAGAACTCCCGTTATTGCGCACAAACACCATTAGCCCATTGGTGTTCATTCTAAAGAGGTTTATCTGTATTCACATTTTTTGCACTGGTTTAACGTGATTTTTTTTGCCTTCTCCTCTCCATGTACAGTGCTAGACACATGCAAAGGAGCACGTGTGGGATGCTATCATGATGGTAAGAGAACCAAGTTCTTCTGTGAGTGCCCCAGCTGGAAAATCTTCGGCGGTCGTGATCTTGGCTGCCAGGACGTGGACATTTGCCGCCATCGGTACAGCACCAAGTGTGCCCTCTTTCCAACATGCACGCTACTGCCGGGCACCTTGAACTACAACTGCGCATGTCTGCCCGTGCTGACGCTGTCGAATAACGGATCCACCTGCCAGCAGATAAATGAATGTGCGATGAGTACCTCGCTGTGTGCAATGAACGAAATCTGTGTTGAAACGTTGGCAAGTTATTACTGTACTTGCAAATCAGGATACTACCGTGAGTCTATACAGATATTTGATATCACAGGAATCCGCACTTGGTCATTTGAGGTATTTGACTGTACGGTACTCTTTGTCTTGCACATGTACTGTAGCGGACATGGAAATCCAGTCAATGGACCGGGGCCGGCGCCCTCAACGCGTAGATCTACAGAACGCTGTGTGCAGTGCACAGAGTCGTGCTGATCCGAATGCGACCAGCGCACTGCAGCGCATAATGCATGTAACTTGTTCCGCTGATCGACGGCTGCATGGCCAGCGCCCTGGGGTCGCTAGACGTGCGACTGGATTTCCATGCCCACCACAGTAGATGACATCAGAGTTGAACTTTAAGTAAAGCCTGCCCTAACTGGACACCCTTGGTGCAGCGGAAACTCTCCTGATATGGCAGAAATCCTCGTGATCCGGGCAAAGCACTTTCAATCCACAGCACTTCGGTGCATGAACGTATATCCCGTCAATACAGGATTCGGCTGGTTAAAGGGTCCGGCAAACACAACTTTTACTGTATGTGCCTTTGCTATCATTCACCTCAGTGTCTGGAGATATGTGGATTTTGTAGAGAAAAAAACTGTGTAAACGGACACACAGTACAATGGAGTGAGTCACAAGTGACAAGTGTTGCCATGGAGAGCTTTTCTTTAAAATAAAAATGCCTCTGGTTGCAGTTTTATTGCAAGCCGCTTTGCCGGAAATTGAGCCAAATTCAACGTCCATTGCAAACACCGCACGATGCGAATCACTTTTGCCGGAAGCATATAATTGAAGTAGAGCTTCGCCCATGTAAGTTTGAACATTGCGTGAAATGCAGGATTTCACTGCGATGTGCATGCATTGTGCATTGAACGTTCTTTGTGCCACGCCAAAAATATTTCCTGCATCACGCCTAACACAATGGGTAGGGGTAGAATCACGAAAGGGAGCATTTCACCGGATCGGTGGACTCCTGTGTGCACAGTCGTACCGCAGGCACAAGCTGGAGGTTGAGCGTAGTGGAGAGTGAATGCACACACACTCACACACACACACACACGGCGGGAAAAGTGCTCACGTGTGGTACCAAGAAGGCGTCAAAGAGGATGGTCTATGCAGCCCTGGCAGCAGGTCCATTTCGCATCTGTACAAAATATTTCAAACACAGCTTGTTTCTCCTATTCTTCCTGCCAAGCTACTGCTGACGTGACCGCTTCTAAGTTCACCTAAGTAGAGGATTTACTTTACAGTGGACGTGGTTCCTTGGGGTACTCTGTGATCAAGCGATTTTTATTTATTTTTTTTATTTTTTACTGAGGTCACAGCTTCCAATCATGTATGATTAGCCACATGTACATCTAGGTAGCATTACCATGGTAACAAAGTGCAGAATCGACAGTTGTAGCACTATGTTATCCTATTTTGTATAGTCTCGTCGAGTTCAGAATGCAGAGATGCTGCATACTATGTTCACTGTTTTGTGTGTGTTTTGGTCGGATGTGTCCCTGTCCTGTTAGGAGGTGGTGGGAAATGCACCAACGCCAATGAATGTGAGGTTGCTGGATTCACACCCTGTGGAACAAATGAGGTGTGCATTGATTCACCAGGGTCGTACACATGCCAATGTTCAAACGGATTCTCAGGTACATGTAAATTCTATTGTGATAATTATGATAGTGCTTGGAAGTGCTCTGTCACAGCGGGGTCATCGGAAGGTAATCTAACCCTTTCAGGGCCACTACTGAAAGTGCTCTGTCACAGCGGGGGCATCGGAAGGTAATTTTACCCTTTCAGGGCCACTACTGATTCCACGTATTCCCGCCAGGGCACACGCTGACGCGCGCCTGAGCTGGTGTACGCAACTGCAATTTTTTATAATTTCAATCACCAGTCACAGAATTTCTCCATATTGGGCTCATAAGCAAGCTACAGATCTCCTCTCTCCAAACCATTTTTTTATTTTTTTTTATTGAAAAACCACAAACCTTCAGACATGTGAATGTGCACATGATATACAGTGTACATACGTATGTATCGAGAAGGCAGCACGGAAACGGCAGTGGTGGTGAGGCCTGGGCAGCTCGTCCGACCGTGGGTCTCGGAGTCAACACTGGGCAGACGCACCGGGGGGGGTAGCTTAGGAGATAAGGGATGGAGCCAGCATGATCATAGTATGTAATGCATTATGCAGAAGTAATAATTATGTGAATCTTAAAAACAATAGTGCGGTCGACCTGCGCAGAGGAAAGGCATCATGGACATGATCTACGTGTATAACATAATAATAATTCTAAATGAGCTAGGGCACATCATACACACACATATGCGCATGTTCAAATAGGAGATCAACCTGATAGGCGTTCGCCAGCG
This sequence comes from Sycon ciliatum, assembly GCF_964019385.1. Taxonomy (NCBI): domain Eukaryota; kingdom Metazoa; phylum Porifera; class Calcarea; order Leucosolenida; family Sycettidae; genus Sycon; species Sycon ciliatum. The sequence continues at coordinate 10,466,696 of NC_088654.1, read as the reverse complement.
TTGGGTAATCTTGAAATAAAGATATTAATATTATTGAAGAGATTATTATCATACGCTCACATAAACACCACATACCAACCATGTGCACCCACCCACCCACACACACGCGCGCGCGCGCGCGCGCGCACACACACACACACACACATGCTCGCACGCACGCACACACGCACACACACACACACACACACACACACACCACACCACACACACACACACACACACACACACACACATACACACACCACACACACACACCACACACATACACACACACACACGCACACACAGACACACATGTGCACACTCACGCAGACGCGTAATAATACATAATATTTGTGCACAGACTCACTCTCTCACAGTAACGTCCAGAAAACCACCACGCAGAGTCCCTACAGCCGGTCGGTCGCCCAGTCCCAGTGGCTCAAGCGCAGGAATCGGTGGACGCTGCACTTGAAGGACTGCAACCTCTTCTGGTCGGGCTGATCCAGGAGGTGTTGGCGAGGCAACTGGTTCCAGGTGTCCAGCACTCCTTCAGGGAACGACCGGCGGACGTTGTTGCGAGAATTGGCTGGGATATCAGACTGCAGCTGGTAGCGGTGGCCGGCCGCCACCCGCGCCTGCTGCCTGGTGTTGGCAGGATGTTGGTCGAGGTCTGGTACTGCTTGGGAGGGGGGCAGCATTCGGGTTAGCATCAGTGGGCCTGTCAGGTAGTGGATTTTGTAGAGATAGCAGAGAGCAGCCACTTTGCGCCGGAGTTCGAGGCTTGGCAGATATGCGCCTTCGCCGATCAGATGCAGGGCTCTCCGCTGTACAGCATCGAGTTGGGCCAGCACCGTCTGAGAAGCACCCATCCAGACTAGCATGCCATGCTCTAAGACTGGGCGAACAAAGCCGTTGTAGACCGTGAGTCGGCAGCCAGGGTCAAGCACTGCTGAGGCTTTCTTCAGGAAGCCAAGTCGCTGTGTGGCGCGCAAGGCTGACTGTCGAATCTGCTGGCAGAAGGTCAGTTGACTGTCGAAGGCTATCCCAAGTAGCTTCAGGCACTGGGTTTCAGGAACCATTTCACCTTGGAATGTGACCGGAGGGCAGTCCCAGGGCCGACGGTGGTGGCTGACGTGGAGTAGGTACGACTTGGCGGGCTCGAATGTCACTCGCCAGGTCGCACCCCAGGCAGCAAGGGCATTGACGGCGGTCTGGAGATCATCACAGTCAGCTGCGAGGTTGCCGAGATACCGAATACACTTGTAGAGCGTTGTGTCGTCTGCGTACGTGGCAAGGCTGGTCGATTGGGGAAGGTGGTCCTCAGCGTCATTAATGTAGATCAAGAAGAGAGTGGGCCCCAGGATGCTTCCTTGAGGCACACCTGCTCGGATGGCGTGTGTGGCTGATGTTTGTCCACCAACTACGGCCCGGATCTGGCGGCTCTCTAGGTAGTTTTTCAACCATGACAGCAGGTGGCCAGTTAGCCCAAGACATCTGGCCTTGTGAACTACACCGCGGTGCGACACTTTGTCAAATGCGCCGGCCACGTCGACAGCAAGGACTCGGGTCACACCCCCAGCATTGGACGTCCGACTCCACTCATGCTGAAGTGAGAGGAGAAGATCAGTCGTGCCCAGGCCGCGTCGGAACCCGAATTGCCGTCCGGAGAGAACCTGATTGCTTTCCAGGAAGTTAGTGATGCTGCGATTGATGATGGCCTCCATCACCTTAGAGAGTATAGAGAGGAGGGAAATCGGACGGTAGTTCTTCGGGGTAGACTTGGAGCCTTTCTTGAAAATAGGGACAACGTTCGCGATCTTCCAGGATGCAGGTTGCACCCCGTCCCGGAAGCACTGGGTGAATAGCTTTGCCAGAGGGCTGGCGAGTGACTGCGCTGACTTCCTGAGCACTTGCGCCGGAATGCCGTCAGGGCCAGTAGCTTTAGAAGCGTCCAGGTTCTTGAGAGCTCGCTGGACTGTGGCAGGGCGGAAGTGTACGGTCTTCAGCCTATTGCCTGTGCGTTGGCGAATAGGGGGAAGAGGTGTGTCTGGCAGGTCATTGGCACCAAGGCTACATTTCTCCGCGAAGTAGTGACCGAGGCAGTTTGCTTTCTCAATGTTCGTGGCATGTTCTTTGCCAGCAGGGTCGACAAGAATCGGGATGGAGCTATTTCGGGAGGTTCCGATGGACTGCTTGATGGTTGACCACCACTGTTTGTCTCGAAGGCTGCCGGTCTAGAGTCGTGCACGGACTATTGCTAGATGGTGATTCTGGGCATCACGTAGGCAATCAGAAGACCGGTGGACAGCGAGAGTATAGTTAGCTTGACATTGGGGCGAGTCTGGTCGCCTCTTGAGGGACTTCCAGGCACTCTGTTTCGCCTTCACGGCCTTGCTGCAAGCTGGCGTCCACCAAGCGGGATCAGAGGGCCGAGTACAGAGAAGTTGGGATGGGATAAACTGGTTCATTCCATCTAGGATGGCAGAGGTAATATTGGTGCAGCTGCTTTTTGCATCCTCAGACATGAGGGCATCCCAGTCCACACTCCTAAGGTGGTAGTTTAGTCTGTCCCAGTCAGCGCGGCCATATTGCCAGACTGTTCTGGCCGTCTTGGGCTCTCGACATAGTTCTGTCTTGAATTCTGCCAAGATGGTGGCGTGGTCAGATCTACCGATTGGGGGGCCGAGCCGGACTGTCGGGTTGCCCAGGTCACTCATGATGAGGTCGAGGAGGGCATTTCCACGAGTAGGCTCCGTCACATGCTGCTGGAGGTGATGTAGTGCGCAGAGGTCCTCCAGTTTCTTCCCAGCTGGAGTTGTTCTACTGCTGCCCAGCCAGGCAGTGTTGTGCGCATTGAAATCGCCAGCGATGATGAGGTGCTGTGCATCCACCCGGGCAACGTCAATGGTCTGGTCCAAGTAATCCACCATACTGATATCGTTGCCAGGAAGAGACCCTGGGCGGTAGGCAGCACACAAGACAACTTTGCGGCCAGGTCTTATGCGGATAGAAAGCCATACAACTTCTTGATCAAGGGTTGGAACAGCTTCCAGCTCTTGGAAAGCTAGGTGGGATTTCACCCACACAGCCACGCCTCCACCCTGTGGTGTTCGGTCTCGTCTTACTGGAGGGGAGTACCCAGGAAGAGTCACTTCGGCTTGCGTCATCTTATCCAGGGTCAGCTTGGTTTCTGTGACTACAGCAATATCTGCATCAGATGCCAGAAGGGTGTGCTGAAATTCGCCAAACTTTGAACGGATACCAAAGGCATTCGTAACCAGCAATTTCAACGTCTTACTGGTCATTGCTCAGGAGAGGGTCGGCAGGTGGGAGACTATCATTGTTCTGAGGAGGAGGGTCAGACTTGGTGATGTCATCAGTTTTGGCAGGTGGGCTAGAATTATCATGGCGTGCTCCACTGCTTTCTTTGAAACGCCATTGCCTGGCATAAAGTGGCCGGGGCCAGAAGTTTGCAGCGGTAATTGTAGAAACTGTTGCAGCGTCAACTGTCAGTCTCGCTGAGATTTTGCCCGTTGCTGATTCGTGCATACTGCAATCGTGCACATCCGCAGATGTCCCAACCGCAGCTACTCTGTGTTGCACAAACTCCCTGAGGCGTTCCTCGGTGCATTGGTCGCCTAGGTTGCCAACGTACAGCACAGCTTTCTTCGCCCTGGGAGGCTCTGACGACACCATCTTCCAGCTGTCATCTGCGATCACCTGGAGCACGCACTGCTTCTTGCTCCGCTTTGAGTTCTGGACTGGTTGGAATCTGTCTTCGTCTACACAGGTTGCATCTTGGTCGCCATCCCCTTCACACTCGTCACTGCTACGGGAGATGTTGCAAGGGACGCTGCCATCCTCTTCACACTCGTCACCGCTACGGGAAATGTTGCTGGGGACGCTACGGGACATCGTGGTGTCATGCTTTCGAGTACCTGAACCCGCAGTGCCTGCTTTGGTACGCCTACGCGAAGGTTGACCCGCACCCGTACCCTGCTGTGTTTGAACTGGCCTTGGGGTAGCTTTTCGCAAGGCAATGGCGGATTCTCGGAGAGAAACTAAGGCCTCGTTTACACGACAACGATTGAAAAACGTTTTTGTCAAAAGAATACGCTTCCACAGATTTTGATAAGAGCGTTTACACAACGCTGAAAAACGTTTCAAAAACGTTTCAAACGAAAAACGGCCTCAAAGTGTTTTTCAATCGTTTTCGTTCCATTTCGTTCTCGTGTAAACGGCAAAAACGTTTTACTAGTACGAGCCTTGTACTCAAAACATGCCGCCGCCAGCCTGCGCCAGGCCAACTTTTTGCACGTGACCATTGCGCGCCGAAAAAGTGTTGCAGTGTACACGATTATCGTTTTCGTGTAAACAGCAAAAACGTTTCGAAAACGATTGAAAAACGTTTTTCAATCGTTGTCGTGTAAATTAGGCCTAACTCTTCGTTCACGTCTTTGAGCTGCCTTGACAGCTCGTCAACCCGTTTGTTTAGGCGCGTCTCCCGATCAGCCGATTCCGAGACAAGTGCGGCCAACGTTTTCAGGATTTCTACTACAGATAACTCAATGCCCGGCAAAGACGCCATCAGCCTCAGCTCTTCATCACTCAGGGCAGTCGCGCGAGTGTTTGTTCTCGTGGTGGCCCCAGGCATGGCGGAGGTCACCAATTTCTACGAGCACTGCTAGAAAAACTTACTGCTACCCTACGGAAACCACCTCCAGTCCGGCCTGATGCCGGCTGGGCTCTACCAAGACAGATTTACGGGAGCTTCAAAAAGTGCAACCTACCCCTACTTCTGTACATTCTGCCATGCAACTACTTCCTCCGGAAACAAAAACTTCGTGCCTTTTTCACTAATTTTCGATGCTGTTCTGTCGCTCTCTGTGTGGCTCTGTCGGCCTGAAACAACAACAGATGACATTTCCGAACAGTAGGAAGGCATGGTTCATATTCTGGAAAGCTGTCAGTCATCGCAAGGCAAAGGTGTCGTGCTGTAAACCAAGCAAAACGATGACGTTTTGTCGACAAGAACACTGTGCTAACAGCTCAACACCCGTTGCTAGTTTTTGGTTTAGAATGAGAAAGTGCAGGGCAATGGAACTGAGGAGCAAAAAGAGTGTCAAAGGGATAGCAGCTAGCGTTTTGAAGTCTGCCCCATCCCCCAAAACACCAGCCAAAGTGCGAACAGGTCGGCAAGATGTTAAAACTCCAAACGCAAACATCTGACACTCATCAATTCGCACAGAGCGCGCAGCAAAGCCAAGAAGTTCATACCGTATTATCTCTAATATAAGCACCGTCTCCAATAATAGCACATCTCCAATAATAGAACACCTTTGGGCGGCATTCAATAAATAAAGTGATCATTCTCCATTATAAGCACACTGTGAAGTGCTCACTGTGAAGTGCTCTGACCACCCGGGCCTCCAATAAGGGACACCATGCGGTAGTATACACGTATGTACGCACATTGCATGTACATGTTATCACGGTCAGTTGCCCGATCGCGCGCGGTGCACCAACCTCTGAAATGAGGTTGAAATAATAATGGAACATTCTCCAATAAAGGAACGTCTCCATTAATAGCACGGGGCGGAGGTACATTGAAAAATTAAAGGACCGTGCTTATGTTAGAGATACTACGGCAATCGAAATCCTCGTTCAATTTAAGATCTTGCTTTTTTCAGCAGCCTCAACTCTGATGTCTCCTTAGTAGCATAGGAGAACAGGCGAGATCTCCTCGCGGAAGTCATGATGTTATGGGACGACTACAACGCGGAGGAAAATGCGAAATGTTCGGCTTTGCCTGTACGCGTCGTTCTGGGGCATTCTCGAGAGCCAAGGCGATACCAAAGTACACCCACCAGCGCCACCGCGGTCTCCACCTAGATACTAGGGAAGGCACCGGTGTAAATCTCGTACTAGTAACAGCAAAGACGATCAGGGACGCGGAGAAGCTCCTCCGTGACATGCGAGAACACGTCGATCGACCTGCCACTTTGGTTGGTTCCAGCCGTAATGAATCGAGCGATGGCGACTCAGACTGAGACACTATTCCCATCAATCGATCTTGTAGATATTATACACATGTCCATTGAGCGTGGTGAAGTGTTTCTCTTCCTATAGAACACTTAACATCTTGTGTTGAGCACAGTAACTCCTTAAAAATCATGTGAAAAAGTCACGAAGGTTTTGCTTCCAGAGAATGAAGATGTCCAGCAGGGGCAACAGAACCGAATTAATACCACTTGAGAGCTGCCCCATTGTGATTGAGTGAGATACTGTGCCTACTTCAACACATTTCTCCGGTTCTGAAGTTTTGCTCAACACAGAACAGCGATTCATAGTTCTCCAGTTCGCTCGAATCCTTTGGGCTCTAACCAACATGCGCCGTGCAACGATGAGTCATCGGGGAAGTCCCCGTTTGAAAGATACTGATAGATGCAGATCGCTGCGAGTGAACAATGAATTTTGTATAAGCCGCATCTCTCTTTTTTAGGTGAATTTTGAGTGTACAAAGTCCTGCTTATACTCCAGAGAATTCGGTACTTCGTCATGGGCGGAGTGGACCCCAAAGTCCGTATTTGTCGTTAGAAAATTGACGTCTGACGACTTCTGACGTCATCGCTTTCAAACCCTAATGTAATTATATGAGCCTCACGAGTACTAGCCCAAATAGTTAAATTTATGACAATTCAGGTGCCCTCACAACAACTGAACATAAGACTCTCAACTAATTGTGCCTGTTTTTCTTTCCAATCCCAGGATCTGGGAGAACATGTTCGGATGTCAATGAGTGTTCTACAACCGGTAGCAGTGCTGTCACATGTCCACAGAACTCAACTTGCGGAAATACAATCGGTTCGTATGAGTGTAGGTGTGATGCTGGCTTCCAGGATATTCTACAACCCACATCGACAACATCTCCTCGTTGTGAAAACATTGATGAATGCTGTAATGGCCAGGCTACGTGCTCTGCTGATATGCTATGCAATGATACCGTGGGATCATATCAATGTCTGTGCAAAACCGGATTCCGCTGGCAAGGTATGTTGGTGGTGTTTGCTGACAATATCGACTCTCAACATGCTGCTTTCAGGAGATTGCTAATGATAATACACCTCCACAGCTCTGAAATTGCTATGAAAACTTCAAGACTCAACATACCTGTAGATGGACAAGGAGGTGTAGATGTATGTAGATAGGATCACTACTGATTGCACGTATTCCCGACAGGGCACACGCTGGTGAGCGCCTGAGCTGGTGTACGCAACTGCAGTGTTTTTAAAATTTCACTCACAAGTCGCAGAACTTCTCCATCTTGTGCTCATCAGCAAGCTACAGATCTCTCTCTCCAAATCATGCAACTAGATGTCCAGCAGGGGCAGCAGAATCGCCTTCATGCCACTTGAGAGCATACCCATTGTGCCTGAGTCAGATACTGTGCCTACCTCAACAAATTTCTTCGGCTCTGAAGTTTTGCTCAACACAGAACAGCGATTCATATTTCTCCAGATCCGTGAAGTTCAAGCGAATCCTTTGGGCTCTAACCCAAATGCGCCGTGCAACGATGAGTCATCGGGGAATTCCCCGTTTGAGAGATACTGATAGATGCAGATTGCTGCGTGTGACCAATTTGTACAAGCCGCATTTTTCTTTTTTGGGTGAATTTTTAGTGTACGAAGTCCTGCCTATACTCCAGTAAATTCGGTACTTCGTCATGGGCGGAGTGGACCCAAAAGTCCGTATTTGTCGTTAGAAAATTGACTTCTGACGACTCCTGACGTCATCGCTTTGAAGACCTAATTAATTATAGGAACCTCACGAGTACTAGCCCAATTAGTAAATGACAATTCAGTCGCCCTTGCAACAACTGAACATAAGACTCTCAACTTATTGTGCCTGTTTTTCTTTCCAATCCCAGGATCTGGGAGAACATGTTCGGATGTCGATGAATGTTCTACAACCAGTAGCAGTGCTGTCACATGTCCACAGAACTCAACTTGCTTAAATACAATCGGGTCATATGAGTGTAGGTGTGATGCTGGCTTCCAGGATATTCTACAACCCACATCGCCAACATCTCCTTGTTGTGAAAACATTGATGAATGCCCTAATGGCCAGGCTGACTGCTCTGCTGATATGCTATGCAATGATACCGTGGGATCATACGAATGTTTGTGCAAAACCGGATTCCGCTGGCAAGGTATGTTGGTGGTGTTTACTGACTATATCGACTCTCAACATGCTGCTTTCAGGAGATTGCTAATGATAATACACCTCCACAGCTCTGAAATTGCTATGAGAACTTCAAGACTCAACATACATGTAGATAGACAAAGGCTGTGTAGATGTATGTAGATAGAATAGGAAGTGAAATATGAGTGTGTATGAGGTGAACTGGTGCCACAACACTCAAGCAGTACTGTATGCAAATCATGAAGTTCAGGAAGCGTGCGCTTTCATTCAGAAATGCTCAGGTTTTCCTGCCGGCAACGAGGGGAGCAACGAGGCGGGCATAGAGGTGGCTGCCTACATATGATATGCAAAATCTTTACAATGATCAATGTACCGATGCAATTCTCTTAATTGATGCTTGCAATGCCTTCAATTCAAATATTACCAGTCAAAATTTGTCACCTGATTCTTGGAGAAAATCTCTTGGCGTTGGTGGGAAAACAGGTTTTGAAATATTACGCCGAAAACTAACACCTTCTCTCTTCAGCTACGTGAAATAACATCCATTGCCAGCTTTGTTACCTGATTCCACGAGAATATGTTACGTCGTTAGAAAATTGACTTCTAACGACTCCTGAGGTCATCGCTTTCAAGACCTAATCTAATGACCTGAGCCTCACGAGTACTACCCCAAATAGTAAATGACAATTCAGTCGCCCTCACAACAACTGAACATAAGACTCTCAACTAATTGTGCCTGCTATTCTTTCCAATCCCAGGATCTGGGGGAACATGTTCAGATGTCGATGAATGTTCTCCAACCAGTAGCAGTGCTGCCACATGTCCACAGAACTCGACTTGCTTAAATACAATCGGGTCGTATGAGTGTAGGTGTGATGCTGGCTTCCAGGATATTCTACAACCCACATCGCCAACATCTCCTCGTTGTGATAACATTAATGAATGCTGTAATGGCCAGGCTGACTGCTCTGCTGATATGCTATGCAATGACACCGTGGGATCATACCAATGTCTTTGCAAAATCGGATTCCGCTGGCAAGGTATGTTGGTGGCGTTTGCTGACAATATCGACTCTCAACATGCTGCTTTCAGGAGATTGCTAATGATAATACACCTCCACAGCTGTGAAATTGCTATGAGAACTTCGAGACTCAACATACATGTATATAGACAAGCAGGTGTAGATATACAGCAAAACCTGTCAAGGAGACCACTCGGATAAGGCGACCACCTGTCCTAGAGGACCACTGAAACTAGCACCAAGAGATGCTAGTCCCAGTCAAATGACCCTGGGTATGGAGACCACCTCGTAATTGAGACCGCGTTTTGAAGGTCCCATGAGCGGTCGTCTTAGACAGGTTCCACCGTATGTAGATAGAATAGGAGGTATAATATGAGTGTGTATGAGGTCAACAGATGTCACAACACTCATTCTTTTTTTCTACACAGACCACTTAAGTGGCATACATGAGATGCAGCTAGGGGAAGCACACACAACCTGAATCGTGGCAGCTCATACAGTACTGTTATTAGATCACGAAGTTCAGGAAGCGTGCGGTTTCATTCAGAAATGCTCAGGGTTTCCTGCGGGCATAAAGGTGGCTGTCTGTACTTTCTCTTTACGATGATCAATGTACCGATGCGATTCTCTTAGTTGATGCTTGCAATGCCTTCAATTGTTTAAAGAGACAGGCGACTAGCGTTACATAACATTCAGTACTTGCGTCCGCCCCTCGCGAAAATTTTAACAACTTCGTACAGTTCTCCTGCTAGACTGTTTGTTTCTGTCGGTGGTGAAATTTCTTCGGATGAGAGGACGACACAGGGCGACCCCTTGTCCCTAGTGTTTTATGCGATTTCGACTTTGCCTTTGGTAACGACTCTGCAGGTTGCCCACACGTCAGTACTGCAGATTTGGTATGCGGATGATTCTGGCGCGGCCGGGCAGTTGGTTTGCCTGCGCAGGTGGTGGGATGATCTTCAAGTTCAGAGCGAGCTGTATGGTTACAATACTAATCACGACAAGACCCTTCTTCTCGTCAAGCCTGAGATGGAGGAGGAAGCGTGCTGCATTTTCTCCGGCACTGGCATCCGTATTGTAACGAGTGTGGCCAAGTACTTGGGATCGTTTTTCGGGGAGTCAGGGGCGGTTGCCGATCGTGTGCAGCAGCGAGGGTCAGAGTGGACCAAGGAGGTGAAGCAGCTTGCCGATGTGGCCAAGACTCAGCCACATGCAGCTTATGCGGCATTGACACATGGTATCCGGAGAGATAAGTTGTTTTCTTCAACATGAAAGGCAGAAGAAATTGCAGTATAATGAAAGGATTGTGCATGCTGACTGTGGGAACTTTACTCCCCTTGTCTCTAAAACGGCTGGCAGCACATCTCCAGAATATACGCGGTTTCTGAAGCGCTTGTGTGGCATGTTGGCGCAGCATGACGGCAAGCCCTATGGGCAAGTGATGGCATACCTGCGATGTTGGCTATCATTTGTGCTGCTTTGCGCAGCCATCATGTGAAGCACTTCATCGCCCGTGCAGATAAGGCGAGATGCCTCAACATGCGCTCCGAGCTTGTGTCGAAGTGCCGCCATGAGAACAAATATTACTAGTCAAAATTTGTCACCAGATTCTTAGAGAGTATCTCTTGGCGTTGCCGGGGAAAAAAGACTTTCAAATAATACACAGAAAACTACACTTTCTCTCTTCTTCTACGCTACATAACATCAATTGCCAGCTTTGTTACCTGATTCCATGAGAATATGTTACGTAGCAATGCACAGATAGCTAACACTTTCCCACATACTCCATATCGCGCTACATATCACATGGGTATTGTTACGCTGAGCTTGCCACATTCATGGTACATGTATATAGCTGTACTCATAGGGCAGGGTCAGTACCAATTTTTGTCTGATGATCGATTAATTTAGTGAAACTCAGAGTTACGAAAAAACATTGTTACAACTGTTGGTTCTTCTCTCTGTGTATTTCACTCTTTGCTTTCGGCGAATTGAGCCCTCTGCGGACGGTGGATGAAATTCGCATGGTATTCCATAATTCCCCCTTCCTTGCAGTATTGATCATTCGGAATCAATCTTCAGCTACAGAGCAGTGCATGCTACAGTGGGTCTTGGCATTCGTACGCTTTGTTCTACGTGTATTTATTTCATATTACTCCTTCCTATAATCAGTAAACTCATCTAACTACAAGACTGCCATTTGAGAGTGCCTGGGAAAGGGGACTGCTTAGCAAGAGCAGCTAGCAACTGCAAGGATATGCAGCTGCACTGACAACACCTGTAGACAACTGGGGCAAGGGCTTATATATAATTTCTTCCTTGAAACCGATGCTAACAATCCGCGACTGTCAATGATTATGCTGTCCTTCTAGGCAAAGATGACGTTTGTGAAAATATCAACGAGTGTCAAACATCTGCTGAGAATCCCTGTACGGACACATCACAGTGCATTGACACCGAGGGATCATTTGTGTGCATGCCAACTTGGCGTGGGGAAGCTCTCTTCTCATCGCCGACATCCAGCACAGCAGGTGAGTTTATCTAGCATTAAACACCCTTAGCAAAAACGTTATGTTGTAACGGTATTATCGTAAGGGGGAAAATACCGTGATTTTAGTTCGACCTTTAGCAAGATGCACGCTATTTTTAGTACGCTGTTGCCACGAGAATAGTTTTGATTTCGCGCGGTACAATCATTTTTGTCACCATATACGCCATACAAGGTGAAATGCGTACGGACTATGCAATATTTGGCCAAAACGCGTACCGTTGGTCACAACGATAAATCAGCCCCCATAACGTTTTTACGCTGCAGCTTCAACGCTATTTGGGTGATCAAGGTACGAGTACCGAAAAAATAGCGTTATCGTTGTTTGCTAAGGGTGTCTATTACCGTAGAGTACTGCCAGAGCGCCCCACCATCTCGTCCTTTTGTGGCCGTATTGTGGAGGTGGTTTTCTGTCTATAGGTCATACGACACGAACCTTGTACACACATTACACATTGTGCAGTAAATCCGTACTCAATTTATCTTCAAGTGGACACAAGATCCACACAAAACCTTGCTAAGTGTGACCTTAGTACACTAAGGTTCTCACACCGTACAAACTCCGTTGCACTCCGCCATGCGATTTTCCTTTCCCTGGCTGTAAAATCAAGGTGGATCGCTCTCGTGAGACGGGGCGCTCTGGCGGTACCTTGCTGCACTAGTGTGAAGCATATTCAGATGGAGTATTTCAGTCTGGTGGTACTGGTGTGCACCTGTGCATGTGCTGTACACATCATCATAATTATGGTAGGAGTTCAAACATACGATGTAGTGCTCTTGGCTTGTACTTGTGAAGTGCTGTACTTGCATGAGTTAAGGTTAGTTGTAATTAGCAATCTGGGGCATTATTGTTACTTTTCTTCTTTTTGCACCAAGTGATTATTTCTTTTTTGGTCTAGCGTCATTATTACCATGCACTACATGTAATGCTTACGGTTATACCAAGGATGACACAATTAATAAGAATACTACTCCAAAAAGATGGTGCTACGTGAAGAAAAATAGAATAAAAAAAGGAGAAGCACAACAAAAAAGGCCCAATGAACTGCAAGTTACGCTATAATGTCCACTAACACCATCAGTTACAAAACAATCAGCCTATGCGATAACATTGCACGACACTGACCGACATGAGCTGATTGTTAAGTAACTGGTGGTGTTAGTGGATATTATAGCGTTGCCGTAACTTGTAGTTTTTTGGTCCTGTTTTTTTTTCTTCTATAAATTCATCCTTGGCTCTCCATCCGAGTCCATTCCAGGACAAATATGTTACGAGTTATGACTAACTGTAAACAAGATATAAGTGTATCCATAATTTGAGGGAATGAAAAGGGAGAAAATCCGAAGAAAAACTTGACTGTCACCACCGGAATGAATGTCAGTGACATTTGTAAACATGAGGACAAGAATGTTCTGAGTTCGTGATGACTAACTGTCCACTAATGTAACTAGATTATTCCATGTACACACAGTGAGTGAGTGTGACAAAATGGCACAACACTGACGAGGAGTACTGAGACATTCAACCACCTGGCACATACATGTAGCTCGAACACTTTCCCGAGGCGCAAACCAACAACCTTCCAAAATGGAAGGCTCAGGTTCCACAAGGTCCAAGTGGGGTAGGAAAGCGCAACGAAGAACAGCACGAGCTGCGTCCCACGGCAACAAAGAATGCTGAAAGTTACTGGATGATGACGAAAGTAGTAAGGCTGTTGGACATACCGGTCTCACTACAACTCGACGAAGCAAAGCCACACACCGCCCAAGTCGGGTCAACCTTTCCTACCCGGAGCCTTCCAAGTTGGAAGGTTGGTGGTTTGCACCTCGGGGGAAGTGTTTATCGCTAGGTGCCAGGTCGTTGAATGTCTCAGTACTCCTTGTCAGTTTTGTGCCATTTTGTACCACTCGCTGACTGAACAAGATCTGGTTACGCTGGCGAACAGTTAGTCATAACTCGTAACATTTCTGTCCTCCTCCTTTTTTTCCATAATCAAATTGGCTCGCCATCCGAGTTCAAAATGGAAAAGGGCGACTTATATCCAATTCAGTGCATCGCTCTCTGAATAATAGTTTTCAAACATGAATTTTTCAGCAACTGGTAAATTATATTGGGATATTTGCAGCATGCTGAAAATGGCAATAGCCGTAGCATAATGGAGAAGCTGCGACAAATTTGGCAATTTAAAATTTTGGAACACTCCACCACTCCACATTGCACTCTTGGCCCACATTCACCACACCATACTGTCCAAAGCGAGGAAATTCATTCTTGGCTAGATGTTGCATATCCCCGTAGTACATTATACCGATAATCATTTAAAAAAATTAAACCTTCAGCCTGATGACAACAAATAAACTTGGGGTTGTGCAGAAGAATTTTATTTGTAAAGTCCAATTTTTCCCTTTATCCTTTCTATTCAGGTGATGGCACTGCAACCACCACGGCAGCTGTTCAAATCGCCACGCTGGCTGTGGGAACTGTACTGCTCATTTGTGCCATCGCGAACCTTCTCGTCGCCAGCAAGGTTAGGAAACAACAGCAGTGCGACGAGAGAATGCGCTTAGAAAATACGAAGCGCGGTCACGAGGTGCACGCACGGCTGGACAATACCCTAGCTGAATCTTCTACATCAATCATCAACACTGGATCCATCTCTGCTCGTTATTGCAACAGTATTCGGGATGGGCTCTCCAACACAAAATCTTACAAGGCGCGATTCCAGGACAGTTCACAGCAATGTGGCTCGGTGGACGACTACACATGCAGCTTTCACCCGAACACGGGCATACCACAGGGTGATGAGCACAACCTACATCTGGAGACCATCATGAATTATACTGGCTTCGACCAATCGGACTACGACCACCTGGGCAGTGAGAACACATGCCCATCGCATCGCATTCCCGAGGAAACCGAGTCTTTATCAGACACTGCAGTAGAATCATTCCATCATCTCCAGTGCTAGATCTAGACCAGGCACATTGCGCATTTCCAAACATTCAACGCAATATTATTATGATTATTATTATTAGCTACATCCATGCTGGATGGATGCAGCTAATGGGATTTCGGTCTTTGACCACTTGACCACTCTACTCACCTCCCACCGTTTAGGCGCTGCATCTGCACCTTTGATCATAGAGGGTGGTGGCGTTCCCACGGCGGATTCGGAAAACTCGGCGAACCGTGAAATTTTTAGTTTTTTTATTATTTATTATTATTATAAACCCTATCGGGTGTTAGCGGCCGTCGTGAGTTCCCTTTGGGAACGGACACGATAATTTACTTTTTTGTTTTGTTTGTATTATTATTATTTCCGTAAAACTCTCAGACTCCATTGCAGCGTAGTTTTCACATCGGAAAATATCTCCATTGCACACCGTACATAACAGGCTCTCAGCTGCACCGAATAGATTTACTTATGCCAATATTTCGCCCATTGGGCATCATCAGGGCATCCATGCAAAAGAAGAGGCAAGCGCCAACATAATATACTCAGCAAACAACGCTGAGCAATAACACAATGCATAAAAGCCAGCACTTGCCACATGGAAGGAAGAATGAGGAACGAGCAGGAATGAGGTGCTTATGCGCATGCATCTACAGAATAGGCGAAATAGAAAATATCACAACAGTCCTAAAAATGAAAGAACGGTCAACAATATTTACTTCAACAAATATAACTCGAAAGACTGCTGAGTACTGTACAGTAATAATGGTACAGTCATGACATTGGTATAAAATAAACCTTGTTTTAGTTTCTTAATGTGCTCAAGCTCCACTGCAAACCACTTCATTAAATGCAAACCCTTACACACACCATCTCCAATCCAAGTGGTCTCTTCGCTGCAAATCGCTATTAGGTTTTGCACTTGTTTTAGTTCCGACACATGTTGCTGGTTGACAGCAGGAATGCATGAGTAATGCATGAGTAATGTATGAGTAATGCATGAGCAATGCATGAGTAATGCATGAGTAATGCATGAGTAATGCATATCAGTACATGGTGTTTATGGGGCACATTGCGCATTTTCCAACTATGGAATGCATGAGCAATGCATAATAATTATGAGTACAGGGTGGTTATGGTACAGCTTATGTCATTGTACACGCTCTGTGCTGCGTTATAGCATTATGCTGCTTGCGCATACATGTAGCTGCATTCTGTTCTTTCTGCTTTCCCCAATTTTCGTCACTGTATTCTCTCAGCATAACAATACACGTGTGTACTAGAGCGCTTTCCCTTTCAAACTCTCTGAATAATGGATTTGTAGATGCGACTTAGCACATGTTATTATTATTATTTTATTTATTTTAAACTCGGATGTTGAGCAATAAATAAATGTAGTTTTGTGCCTAGTTATTGCACTTTCTGACTGTATAAAGTATCATGTTACAATGATGGAGAGTTACTCTTAACTCGTATCCATATGTCCTTTTCTCTTCTACATTTATTTATTTTACTAGGGTGTTTCCCACAGACCTATGGTCTTCTTACGAGAGCCCCTAGAAAGGTTGAGCATGAACGAACAAATGGGAGATAATCTGTACAAGATTTTGAGCAATCCAACCCCTTCCTTTTGTGTTCTTTTTCTTCAAGTCTTTCTTCTTTCTTCTTTCCCTTCTTCTGGCCGTCACGCTGTCACTCTGTCACTCTGTCACTCTGACTTGAGCTATCCCTTTGTCTTGTACTACTGTACCTATATGGATGTCCAGCATAAGCAAATGTAGGGACTGAGCAAGTGTCAAAAGGGCTGACACGGCACCAGGAGTGCCAGTAATACCAACTCTCCGTCCGCGCAAGAGTTTTCTTTGTTCAATTTCTGTATTCCATTACCTTTGATCATCTTTGGGCTGACCGTGTTTTTTATTTCAATGTCATCGAAAGCTTTGCTCGCGTCTATGAATACTACCAAGAGTACATAACCCTGGTATGGTATGGTATGGTATTGATTTATTTGAATTCGGTATATCAACAGTACAATGTACAACTTGGGAAGATCCGATCTGGTTATTATATGTACTCTTGGTGGTAGTGCGGTTCTGCTCTACATTTCGGGAATGCGACGCAAAGAATCACGCGAACTCTCTTCGCGTTCCCGTAACGTAAAGAAATCCAGTTCTGCTCTACGTTTCACGTAGAGGAGTCACGTGGAATGTGTGCTGGGAGTTTCCCCTTCCATATTTGGAAGTTTTCTGCCTGCCCTGCACTCGAATGCGACCCTGCAGATCCGTACGCATTTTCTTTGCGTGTGTCCCAACGTAGAGAACCTAATCTCCGAGTAGAAATCAGGACCCAAAACATGCGAAGCCGTAGACTCTAACCCAGACACCTGCTCTCTACGTGATGTCTCTGTTTCACGTATAGCAGAACCTCTCCAGTACTCCATGGATCCAGTGTGTTGACCAGGGATTTGTACGAACCCTGTGTTGACCAAGGTCCATTGCAGACCCTGAGATATGGCAAATGTGAGCTCATCCCATGTTGAATTGTAACACGTGTACATGTATTTCAATAGCCTACTGAAAATGAACTAGTAGTGAAGGATGAGCTCCTTGAAGCACCATCACAGTATACGTGGTGGGAACTCCTGGGAAGTGATGGTTTCTTTGCATTTACCAACTGAGAGGTTTGACATGCTTCTTGTGCCAGATGTGAGCTTCTCACGTGCAATACACGTTTTGTAACGTGCCATACAGGTGCCATGCAGTCGACGGGCACTAGGTGTCAACTTGCCGCCACAAGCCAGCAGCAGCAGACACGACCAGCTGTTAGGCATGGGCGGGTAATGCTAGCATTAGGGCTGGCATTATAGTCCCTTTTTCCAGGTGGCATAATGCTGGCATTATAACACCATTTCGCATGCAAAATTGGCATTACAAGTGCGCCGGTCGACAACGGTGTCATGCATGAAGCTGGCTAGGTCCAGTTCCGAAAATCGTGCATCTGAACCCGTCCGGCTTTGTCCGGAGACTTGACGTTGCAAATCAACCTTCTCAGTGAATTGTTTCAGACAACATCAGGCTCACTGCTGTTCAAGTTTTTTCTTCTACGCTTTGGCCTTGATCCAAGACGGCCTTCTTAAATCGACTTTTCCAACTTTCAAACTGGCATTATGGAGTAGTGTGAGCATTCTAAGTGGCGTTATGTACTAGTATCTAATATTGACTGAGTACGAGGTCAATATAGGAAATAAAAGCCGAGTAAAAGACCGAGGCGAAGCCGAGGTCTTTTACGAGGTTTATATTTCCTATACTGACCAAGTACGAAGTCAATATTAGATTTATCACGACAAACAGTCCGTATTTCAAATTCCAGAACGATAACCTCATGAATCCCGGTTTTATGATTGCACAACAGTTGCACCACCACCTACTCATGCAGTGACAATGCTGCACTAGGCACCGTTCAACTGCGCAACCCCTAAGCAGTCAAATATATGCAGTCAATATAGCCCTAAGGAGTGAAATATGCAGGAATATTTGACTGCTTAGGTATGGCAAAAATCTACGCGAGTCAATACTAAGGGAGTGATAAATCCTCATATCATGAGCATTGCCTTTAGCAGTATTCCATCAAATAACTAGCATTACCCGCCCATGCCTACCAGCTGTAACAAACCTGTAGCGGAGTACGAATAACAGTAGAGAGGTTGCGGCACAACGAAACGTCGTAAGATTTTGACCATCCCAGTTCGAGTAACGAAAGTTGCTACGAAGATTCGTCCAAACGCGACCGAAACGGAGCAGATACCGGTATACGAAAATATTATTCGTCACTTGGAGTACTAAAGTACGAATATTTTGCGACTTCCTTTCTCGACTCTTCGCACCTGTGCCCCGTCAACCCACTGCGAAAAAATTCACACGTTGTGCGCAACCTGACTTTTTACGAATATTCGTTCCCTTTTTTCGTTAAATTATTCGTTTCGGCGCTACGAATTTTCGTTGTGCCAACCTTTCTATTAGCCGTGAGAATGAGACGTATCAGCTCTGCACAAGGTATCGCTGCTTCACCGGCAACATTGCTGATCAAATCTTTCAAACTTACCGAACCGTCCTGCACACCGATCGGTTCATTCCTTGTCAATTGGTTCACGACCAGTTCGTGATAATAAACGTCTCTAGTGGCGTTAGTGTTGTTCTGTATTCTTTCAACCAGCTGGAGACGCCGGCAAGGGGACTAGCATGGTAGACATGGGACGCGCAATACTGAATTTGCTAGTGCAAAACATGTGTGACTTGTACCAGGACATGGTACTCTGTGCGACATGTCGTGGAAGCATGGCATGCACTCGCTTTGTCACAGAGATATTCATCGCTCAGTTGGCGCTTGCCACGATTCTACATACATATCTGAAGCAGATCGATCGTCTTCAATTTTCCATTGCATTTTGCTTGAGTTCCGTACTGCGGACGAAGGAGTGATTTTCCGTAAAAATACGGAAACATACGGAAGGTTGGCAGCACTGCTATTGAATTGTAGCACAATGTCAAACACATGCATGTACATGTACATGTATTTCAATAGCCTACTGAAAATGTTACTAGTAGTGAAGGATGAGCTCCTTGAAGCACCATCACAGTGTACGTGGTAGGAACTACTGGGAAGTGATGGTTTCTTTGCATTTACCAACTGAAATGTTTGACATGCTTCTCGTGTCAGATGTGAGCTTCTCACGTGCCATACACGTGCCATACAGTCGACAGGCACTAGGTGTCAACTTGCCGCCACAAGCCAGCAACAGACACGACCAGCTGTAACAAACTTGTAGCGGAGTACGAATAACATTAATAATGTCATTAGTCGTGAGAATGAGACGTTGTATCAGCTCTGCGCACGGTAATCGCTGCTTCACGGGCAACATTGCTGGTCAGACCTTTCAAACGTATCGAAAAGTCCTGCACACAGATCAGTTCATTCCTTGTCAATTGATTCACGACCAGTTCGTGATAATAAACGTCTCTAGTGTCGTTAGTGTTGTTAGTGTTGTTCTGTATTCTTTGAACCTGCTGGAGACGCCGGGAAGGGGACTGGGCTGGTAAACATGGGACGGGTAACATTCGTCAGCCTCTCGGTAAGTGCAACTATGTACATGATTGTGCATACACGTGATATGACAGTACAGGACCTCAACGGGAATTGTTTTAAAATCTTACCTTTTTGGTTGGTACAGTTTTTAATCCCCCACCCCCATGGCTGCTGCATGTTCCTATTGCGTGCCACACTTGGCTTTTAGTAAAAAGAAAGAAAACAGGGATTCATCGGATGTCAGCGGACGTCGCAAGTAATGTGGAAATGCATTTTGTCGCCAATATCTCCAACGATTAACAGAGGTGTTGCTGGTGGGAATGCTGGCCATAGAGCGCATGGTGCTGAGTTTGAACTAAACTAAGGTTGTTCTCCACCAAAGGACCATTGCATTCATTGCTGCGTGCCTAGTGTATCCCTTTTCCTACGGAATGCACTATCGGCAAAGTACACTGAAGAGGCCAATGATGGCCTTTCAGTGAATAGCAAGCAGCTACCAACTCCGAGGGAGGAGGTGAAGTGGATTAGAGATACCGGTATCAAGCTCTGCCGAACTTAATGGCCTCGGGATTACTGCTGGATATGCGGCATGGCCTGTGATATGCGCATGATTGTACAATGTACATCCATTCAAATTTTTAATTTTTTCAAATAACTTTTCAAATCGCTTGGGCTCATGGCGAAGGGAATGAATGCTCTACTGTCGCACTGGCTGATATACAAGACGCGTGAGTTTGCATATGGACACCAAGGATAACTTCATATCTGACACGGTAGGTAAATTATCTACATTGGTACCCTGCAAGGGCTTTATAAAGAGGAGAATAGATACCAGCTTCCAACTTCAGCATTCTTGAAGCCTTGGATAATCTTGAGCCGGGTGTACATGTATCACGATTCACAATCACGACCTGCCTGTCAAATATAATTGTATCGTTGTTGGCTGACAGGCGTAGCGAACTGCAAGCGCCATGGCATTAATTTGGCCACATATTTTTTCTGCCCTCCAAAATTAATGTTCTTCTGTATAGCGGGCCCCAGAAGATCTAGAGATTGTAATTAGAAAATGTCAACAACGAATCGGCAACATGAACCTCCAGCCACGTTGTTTTTTTCAGAGACAGCAATTGATTTTCAAGGGTCTATACACTTTTATTACACGGGAGAGATTGGAAGCTGTGTCGCCACTCTGAGTTTCGCGTAATACTAGCATCATCAGGTAACTGATGGCTCCAAAACGGGGAGCCTGAACATAAGGGGGAGTCAGGTGGGAAATTCTGAGGGGTATCATAGGGGATTCATAGCGCAAAAGTCAGGTGCAGGCGTGAAGCTGCCAAGTCTATAGACTTGCAGCAGCAGTTCCGGCGTGAATGAGAATAGAGCTGGGGGCTTAAAATTAATGCCAAATCCACACATGCTCACACCATTACACACACAAACACCCACGCTCTCTCCCCTTTCTCACATACACATACACCCACACACGAGCACGCATACCTCACACCTCAGACCTGCCCATCGCGGAAGCGATGATAGCGAACAGCTATGTTAGCCATAGCAACACTATCTTGCATAGTGTACCCACCAACCGGACTAGCTGCGCCCCCCCCCCCCCTACACACACACACACACACACACACACACAAACACACACCCACACACACACACATACATGGGTTTTTTCATCTAAATGTCCCGCTATTATCTGCAGAGGTGATTTCTTCCCTCGTCGATTTCTTTCCTGCTTTTATACCTCGATATTTAGGTACTTGTTTCCCTTCTTCCCATGCTTCATCTTCCACTCTCCTCTCCCCATTTCCCCATTTTTCTTGCGATATTTATGTGGGAGACTTCCGTGATAAGCATCCATTTGCTTTTGGAGAATCCTTTTAAATAAATACAATACAATACAAATACAATACAATACAATACACCACACACACACACGGCACACACACACTTGTTGCTCAGCAGCAATGCTCACTGCCAAATTGGTCACGTGGGTCTCCCCGGAAGAGGGGAGAGACTCAAAAGGAACCTCGGAAAGATGACTCAATTGGCTATTGAATCGCCCAACGGCTGACACCCCTGAAATCCCCAAAACTCTGGGTGGACTTAAAAATGATCCCACTTATGGGCTCACCACACCTCAGTAAGTAGGTGAGGACAAGGTGCAGAAACAGGATCGACGGCATCAGAGCATCCGTCCCGGGATCCAACTGCAGTTACCCCTGCCCCCAATGAAGGTAATACTTGCTACTACGAAGTAGTGTGGGTGGCTAAATCAGGGTGTATCTGGTATAAGCTTCACTAGCATCATTGATTACACAAGAGTTAATCTAGCCAGAATCTAGCCAGAAGCATGGCTAACAGGTATCTATACTTCAAATAGAAAGTACTCACCAGACGAGAAAGAAAGAATGTGAACCCTGGAACCAACAAAGCTGGCAGGTACAACATTACACCTTCAAGTAGCCGAGCCCTTTGGCAACAGACCCAACATAATCAGACATAAGTGTACCCACCAACATAAATAGCTGGCACCACACACACACACACACACGCACACACACGCACACACACACACACGCACACACAAACACACACACATATACACACACACACACATACGCACGCACGCACACGCACACACTCACAGAAGCAAGACTACCAGCTAGATTCACGTGATCTTGCGGACAAGGTTACGGAGGTAGAACTTGTTTTCATGACGACACTTGGACGCTAGGTCTGTCCTCTTGTTGAGGGAGCGGGTCTTGTTGGCCCAGGCAATCTCTAGCTTCTCGGCCAGACACAGGTTGCAGCGATGTTAGAGTATCGTGCGGCTCTCCTCGCAACGGACTATCTGATACTGTATGGGTTGTTTCTATCTTCACTCCCCAGATGTGTCTTGACAGTCTCGTTGAGGTCTCACGCTTCCTGTAGCGAATGGTATGTTGATGACCTTTGAATCGTGCCTTGATTGTTCCGTCCGTTAATCCAGTGTACTCTTTGATGTCGCTCCCGGTCACATGTGCCCTGTACACAATGCTCGATGTTAGACAATTTCCTTCCAGTGGACGATCATTTTTCACACGGCAGTTACGGGTTCTCACTTCCGTTGTCTTATTCTGGTGGTCGCTGCGGAGGATCTCTCTTGTGTACAAGGCTTTGCCCAACATGGGCATTTTGCACTCTTCGGACAGTGAAGCACAAGGTTTTGTGACCGGCATCCCCAGTTTCTCACCACTGCCTGAAATGTATTAAATTAATACTGGTAAACCCAAAGATAGCACCGCTAATAAAAAAATAAAAGATGATTTACGAATCAATATCTGTCCATGCACGCATCCTGTGCATGTCATTAGCATCAAAAATAGACCTTGCGGCGTTTTACTTCTCAGTCCTTATCTATAACGCCTGTCATACATGTACGTGTAGATCACGTGAGCGGCGTGATGGTGTGATTTGATTCTCGTCCTGCGACTGTCACAGTACATCATTACAATGTTCGAGAAAATGCTACAAGTTCAGGCAGCAGAGCTGGCAAGGCACCATATTTCGGAATTGTTTTGACATGAACGGTATCAACTAGTGGTGAGACTCTCAAGACAGTGAATGGGGGGGGGGGGGGAGGGGGCTGCATTCATTTTTCTTTATTGCCTCCCCTTGTAATTTCCATCTAGCTGTTTCTTGCTAGTATCAGTTCTACCACACTTATCAATCTTCTCTATTGGCGTCATGCCATCGTGTAATAAAAGAATAAGTATAGGATATTGACCAAGACGAGGTCTATATGGGAAATATAGGCCGAGTAAAAGACCGAGGTCCGCCGAGGTCTTTTACGAGGCCTATATTTCCCATATAGACCGAAGTCGAGGTCAATATCCTATTTATCACGATTCCTTTGCCATAACCCCAAAATTTGAACCTTTAGGAGCTATTTTAACATTTTTAGTATAGCATTTGTACTATAGTGTACATAGGATGTTGCCTATTTTGAGTACAAGACTGTAAGGCCTCATTTGCACGACAACGATTGAAAAACGTTTTTCAATCGTTTTCGAAACGTTTTTGCTGTTTACACGAAAACGATAATCGTGTACACTGCAACACTTTTTTCGGCGCGCAATGGTCACGTGCAAAAAGTTGGCCTGGCGCAGGCTGGCGGCGGCATGTTTTGAGTACAAGGCTCGTACTAGTAAAACGTTTTTGCCGTTTACACGAGAACGAAACGGAACGAAAACGATTGAAAAACACTTTGAGGCCGTTTTTCGTTTGAAACGTTTTTGAAACGTTTTTCAGCGTTGTCGTGTAAACGATCTTATCAAAATCTGTGGAAGCGTGTTCTTTTGAAAACGTTTTTGACAAAAACGTTTTTCAATCGTTGTCGTGTAAACGAGGCCTAAGAACAACAGAGTTCAGCATCTGCAGCACAGTGGCTGGGTGGTATAAGGGGTTGCTTGAGATTCATACTGTTGTGAGTTCAAATCCTGCTTGTTCTCTTCCTTTGTCTTCTTTCTTTCAATTTTTTCTTTTTGAAGTGGAGAGAAAAATTCTGAGTCCCTCCAAAGTCGAAAGATTACAATGCCTAAGTGGTCGATACAAGCGGTCGATATAAGCGGTCGATATTGCGGCGATATGGGTAATATAGGACCAGTCAAGGAGCACGAGAATTAGTGGAGGTCGATATACATGTGGAAGAGTGATAATGCATTTGAAACGCCACATTTTTCGCATCTCACTACACGGTTTCCAGGATTGTGCTTTGACATAGGGTCATCATTGTAACAATGATCACTATTCATACAATCAGGCACACATGCGCACGCACACACACGCACGCACGCACACACATACACACACACAGCACACACACACCATTGACCATTGGACGCCCATCGCCAGAGGCGATGATAGCGATGCTACAGCAGAAGCCATAGCAACTTGTGCTGGGATTGCACCATTCAACAGCTTGCAAGGCTGAAGAATTGACCACCACTATTCAGCCTGGTCTACACCACACAGCTTTGAAGTGGCTTTTTTCTGGCCAGTGAATCCCTACTTTTTGGTCTTTTTTTCTTCTTTTTTCCCGCACACACATCACACCACATACTCCGGCATGCACTGGCTGTTGGTAACCACCCAGGAGAATGAAAGAAAAGTCAGGAAGAGTCTGAGAAAGAGAAGAAAGACGTGTGTGACCATAATCGTCGGGAATCGAACCCGCAACCTATCGATTGGAAATCGCTGCACATACCACTGCACCATATGGGACACACACACACACACACACATACACACACACACACACACACACACACACACACACACACACACACATGCAGTCACAAGACTGTTTCGACGGATGTACGGTGTCTCCTTCGCTAAAGGAATCAGGCAGAAGCAAGTCCAAGGCAACCCAATCACAATGACTGCGAGCATGCTGCTACTTGCATCGTGACACAAACTCATTAATGACCATGTGGATCCTATCACTGGGTGTGTTATTGGAGCTGATGCTGGCTGCAGTCACTCCGGAATGATTCGTCAGCGTCGCCTGCTTCGCAGTCAGGTAGAAGAGCATCTCGCGGACACAGCCCACGTTCCCGCTAGCCGCCGCCGTATGAAGTGGCGTGTTTCCGCGACTGTCACGCTCTTCGATTATCTGATCGGCGCCCGACTCCAGCAGCAGCTTGAGCAATGGCGGACTAGGAAACTGGCAGAAGTTCTTGCGCGACTTTGCGCCGCTGACGAAGGTCTTCTTGTCGCAGACCAAGTGCAGCAGTGTGTAGTTGTTGTAGCCCTTGTGCAGGACGAAACGCTGGTAGACAAAACGCTGGGCGGCCTCGCGACAGGCCACGAAGTGGTGCGGCATGGTGGACGATAGCTTGTCCCAGACATAGAGCACCGTGAGAAGGATCCGCACTGTTTTCCCACACTCGATACCGCCGAGGGGGTGGCGGTGGAGATTGCTCCAGACAACCTCGAACAGTGCCTTCACGTCGGCATCACCTTCGTTGCGTATCTGCTCCACCAGAAGTTCTGTACATGCCGTCAACGTGGATGTCACCCCCGGCGTTCTTCTTCCCGCTGTCCATCTCCAGGCGCAGACAGTGCAGCCAGAGCTTCATGGCCTTGACGTAACGGCGTGCGTCCGCCTCCATGGCGCCACGGCAACGCAGGTAGTGTATCGTGTCCTGACTGCTAGGGCCCAGAACATGCTCCCGTATTGCGGACGCCAGGTTGAACCCTTGCCAGTCATCTGCCAGCGTGTGTTTGAGCTTGGCACGCGACTCCGGGAACTGGATGTCGTCGTAGATGCGGTACTTTGGCAGCTGGCCGTGTGCAAAGGTCATGCCACCTTCTATCGTCATAGCCTGCGACCAGATCTGCTCGGCTTTGGCTCGGTTCTGGTGCCGATCAACATAAGCAGCACCGAGGAGCAGCATAGACGTGGCACGCTCTTTCAGGCTGACCGGTGGCGTGGTGGATTGCAGCAAGGCATCAACCACTGAGTGCTCTCCAGCAGCCGACGCACATATCAGCGGTGTGACGTCATAGAAAGACTGCATGACCGTGTCGGCACCGGCCTCGACGAGTAGCTTGGCCACGTCGGCGTGTCCCATGAGTGCAGCATGGTGGAGAGGAACCTCTCGGTCCGTGCTCGTCTGGACGTTGGGATTGGCACCGCGATCCAGCAGAAACTTGACGATGTTCGGATAGCCACGATAGGCTGCCAGGTGCAGTGGGCCACTGCCGAAGCGATTGCGAATGTTCACGTCGCCACCGTGTTCGGCAAGAAACCGAACGACCTCGATGAATCCGTCATAACAAGCGGCGCGCAGCGGTGTCGAGTTGGTGGCACTGGGATGGTTGACCTGTGCTCCGGCCTTCACTAGCAATCTCACAATGTCCACACCGCCCAGTGCCGCGGCCGTCCAGAGAGGTGTTGCCCCACTGATACGCTCCTCACCCTCAAAACGCGCAGTGCCTTCCTTCTCCAGGTCCACATCTTGGCGAGACTGTTGGAGAAGAAACTCCATAACCTTTACTGCGTGGTTCTGCGCAGCAAGGATTGCAAGCGTAGTGTCTTTGATTTTCATGTTCAAGATATCAGAGAACCGTTCTGTGCTAGTCTTGATGCACACACACACACACAAACACACACACACACATCCTTCCTTCCCTTCCTTCTTCCACTGCCATGACTGGCTATGTGGCCCCATACGGGCAGACCAGGAGACGTGTAGTCCACCGGGCGGGGAACGCCATACAGCATTACACTTCTGTGTTGTTGTTGTTGCACACCTTGACCTTGACCTTTGACGCCCATCGCCGGAGGCGATGATAGCAATGCTACGGCAGAAGCCATAGCAACTTGTGCTGGGATTGCACCATTCAACAGCTTGCAAGGCTGAAGAATTGACCGTCACTATTCAGCCTGGTCTACACCATACAGCTATTTTGAAGTGACTTTTTCTGGCCAGTGAATCCCTATTTTTGGTCTTTTCATTTTTCCCGCACACACATCACACCACATACTCCGGCAATCACTGGCTGTTAGTAACCACCCAGGAGAATGAAAGAAAAGACAGGAAGAGTCTGAGAAAGAGAAGAAAGACGTGTGTGACCATAATCGTCGGGAATTGAACCCGCAACCTATCGATTGGAAATCGCTGCACATACCACTGCACCATATGGGAGACACACACCCACACACACACACACACACACGCACACACACACACACACTCACACACACACACACAAACACACACACACACACACGTCCACTTGCACATGCCCATCGTTGAAGCGATGATAGCGACCAAGCCTTTCTTTACCCATTGTGATAACCCAAGCTGAATACAAATCTATTTTATTCCTTGGTGTTGAACGCTTTAATGCCCTTCCCGAATCCCTTCGCACTCCTTGAAGTAATTATATCCCCAATTCAGTCATTACAGGGTGCGACAGAGATCTAGGCCATTGAAGACAATGTTGATATCACCTCCACCTCTACACCGCACTCTCAGCCGACTAGACCCTCCTGCACACAACCATCACCACTGCGAGGGCACTTCCGTTGACGATATTGATAACGCTTATTCCTTCAGGCAGCTGTTTCGCTAATACATTATAGCGTAACTTATAGTTCCTTGGTTCTTTTTCTTTTCTACATCACCACCAACATCGACGACGACGACGACGACGACAACAACAACTTTGTGGCGGGCCAGGACTTCTGCTCCATATTTTTATCCAAATATCAATCATGCATTTAAAACATACAGCCTCAGGAAAAGTACCAGATTCTGCCAATTTTTCGACCGGCCCTATCCCCACAAAGGGCTATCTGGGATCCTGCTCAGGAGCCCACTCCTGCCCGGTACAGAACAAAATCACATCTACATGCATGTGTACGTGTACATCTACATGCACGTGTACGTGTACATCTACATGCACGTGTACGTGTACATCTACATGCACGTGTACGTGTACATCTACATGCACGTGTACGTGTACATCTACATGCACGTGTACGTGTACATCTACATGCACGTGTACGTGTACATCTACATGCACGTGTACATGTACGTCTACATGCACGTGGGGCAAGAGTCGTCCACCCACCACATCCAATACGTCGTCAAGGCCAAAGTGGATCCAAAATTTGGTAAGTTTCTTCTGCAGCCCGTAGCATGTAAAGACAGGCAATTGTCTTTAGAAATCGACTTCTGACGACTTCTGATGCACAGCATATTAGATAGGCGATACATGCACTACAGCTACAATCATGCATATACATTGTACAGTGGTGTCAACTGAAATCCGACCCCAAATCAATGCGCTGGCATTGCAAAGAACCAGCACGCGCTTGTAACACCACGCAATAGAATCGCTGCCGCCCTCGGGCACGAAAATAATAATTAGGGCAGAGCTCAGCCTACCACCTGTGTACTCTATGGATCAGGTGCAGCACGGTTTTCAAAAACCCGGTCCAAAGGTCATCCAGGCGGTCCACTCTCCAGGCTGAATGTTCGCCAGCAGCTAAACCATATCTGTGTGACGGGCTGTGGATTTCCCTGCGGACGGTACGCATTTGGTCAGTGTCCGAAAGAGGAATCTTTCTCAGTTTTACTCGTTGCAACAAGCAGCGCATAATTTTCTCGACTTTAGCTGTGGCTTACAGCTTTGCAACAAGAAGGAGGGGATAGTACAAGTCAACTTTGAAAAGCTTGTGGTCCTTTCACCTCCCTTCGACAGTGTGTCAGATATGGCCACACGATCAGAAAACGAGAAAATTCCGCGACGTTGCGAGCTGGAAAGTCAGAACTCAGTGGAACTGTCTTCCATCAGACGCCACCAGGGTATTACAGTAATACTTTGGTGTTAGATAAGAATGGTCACTATGCCCACCATTTCCACAATAGGTAAGGTAATAGGCCATAGGTAAGAATTATTGCACTTGTTGCGATTCATTTGTTGATGCGATCCTGTGCGCGACTTAATTTTTCATCTACAACGGACATTTACGAGGTTGTTTCCTCCTCTGCCGCACAGTTTTTTTAACCTTTTGAGCACGACGCTACCTGAATGCCTCCCCACGGCAACACCTGCAAAAGTGGCGTTTTTCCTATGAAAGTACTACCTGTTCAAGGATCGATAACTTTACCTTCCCTTGGACGAATTCCACGATCTTGAGCTTCCTGGAAAGGTCTTGAGACGAGGAGCACACTAGTTCCAAACTCAGCTCGGAGCGAAACTAAACGCCCATGCTACAGTCTGGCAAACTTCACCCACGCGCTCGACAGACTTGAGCACGGGCAAGAGACCAAATCCTCAGCTGCCATTTCGCCCTCCTTGCTCGTATCGAGCTCAAATTTTTTTTGAGGACTCCCGAGATCCGCCACCATCATTTGAATCTAGTTTCCATGGCAGCAGGTAGCGCAAAAATGATCGAAAATGATCGAAAATGCAAAATACGCGTTCTGCAGATCGCGCAAAAAATTCTCTTTGAATTTGCCGTGTCGAGTCGCATATCTCAACAACCCGGGGTCGTATCGCTTCGGCGATTGTTTCTATCGCAAGCTGGGAGTTTTCTCTTCCAGATACATACTTCGATCGTGAGAATCGACCAAGAATTGGCTGAGTTACGATAGTTTGAACGCACGCGATCCAGACAAATCGCGTATATGCGCGATGTACACTCAGGACGTAATATTACGTCCTCCGTGGTGCAGTGGTATTCTGAATGACGTATTATTACGTCCTTCGTGCTGAACAGGTTAAGGATGTTGGTCAAACCCTGCGTAAGTGACGCAGTTTTATAGTAATACCGGTAGTGACATAGGTTGCACTCAAGAAAATCAAGCCAAACAATCAGGAAATTGTGCAGTTTGCAGACATGTGAGGGAGTTCGGAAAGGGAACCATCAGGAAAGTGTGTAGGGATACAACAAAATGTAAAAAATGCTAGTTTCCGAATCGTTTTTGTGTGACAGTCATCAATGGAAGTTCGTCACCCAATGAGGAATGACTGAAACAATCAATAATAATAATATTGTTGTATTCTTCTGTTGGAGAGTACAAAAGGGAAAATCTGGAGAAGCAATTGGCTTCCACCACCAGGACTGGAACCAGGGGCCTTCTGCTAGACACCAGGCATGCTCTAACAGGTGAGCTATGGTGTAGCCTTCATCCAAGCAGAGACCGTGCTTCACTTGGAATTCGAAATTCACACTCTCTGATATGCTACACAGGGTATTGGCGCGCAGAACTCACTGTATCCAAGCACTTCACCCACAAACAAGTACATTATGAGCTACGATGAATCAAGACAAGTACCCATCACTTCAGGGAGAATTCGAGGATTTCGGTGGCTTTCGGTGATAAGTGTAAATGAAAGTTGGTTACTCCCCGCAAAGAAGCGGGCGATTTTTCCGATCATATGACACTTGACTTACTCACAACTGCTATCCAGAGCGCACCAGAAGTCCATAGAACCTTCGACTTGACAAACCTCAAGAAAGCGCCACTCCCTGTTCAATATACTCCTTAATTTATAGGAAAGTTGGTTGCACACCCACTGGAGCAACCAACTTTCATCGAAGTCGCTATCACTATAAATTTTCATTAGGCCTAATTTTCGTAATGTTGCTCCCAGTGTGGGCTTGCGATCAGCTGGTTTGTAGGTGACAGAGTTGTGAATGGTGAATTGTGAATGTCTCTGTAAATTTGCATCCCTGGAAACGTTTTGGCCTAGGGAGTATTATGCAAATGGTGCTCTTCAGCCACTATCTTCCTCAGCCTACATACACTGAACTCACGAGGGGTGAATTCCCTGGGACACTGTGTGTTGAGCAGGGAGTGGTGCTTTCTTGAAGGAATGCTTTCCATTTTTTTTCTTCTGTTTTCTTTTTCAATTTAATCCTCCCTACCCAATATCCCTTTGGTGCGTCCATGGAGCTATGAAGCCGAGACCTCTGGTCGGCGGAGCTTAATGGGCCCCACCACCACACTCCATTATTCACCCCAGTGTCTGGAGATATGTGGATTTTCTAGAAAAAAAATGCTGGGTCGAAGGCTCGGTGGACTTCTCCTGTGCACTGGATGGTAGCTCTGAGTCAGTCAAGAGAGTATCTAGTCACGTGGGCGGGAAAGTGTGAACTCCAGTGCGGGGAGCAACCAACTTTCCCCGAGAATATAAGGTAGAAGAGAACACGCTTTCCAGTTTTGATGCAAAAGTGCCCAGTTGGCCGCCTATCATGTTCCCATGGAAGCATTTTCACAAAAGCGAAATTTTCCTTCTGTAGATCTTGAGGATGAGGAATCATATCAAAAGCCTCGGAGAGAAGGGCAGAGTTCGTGGGTACACAAACGCTGCACATGTTCTGAAACTTCCACCTGAGGAGATGATTTTTTTAACTGACTCACACCCAACCTACACACGCATGGCCATTTTCAGTCCATTCACAAATGAATGATCACCTAGCCTTTGGCCATGAACGGGTCACAGGTTGACCTTTCAATAATGCCAAGGTGTGTGAAATACTGTTCTAATTTTTGTTTTGGCATCTCTTTCTCCAAAGCGTCCGATAGTGGCCAGATGCTCAGGGTGCGTTATTATAATTCTCTAGCTTCTCGGATAAGAAGAAAACAGAAGTTGAAGAAACTGGTACAGTCGTCCCTCTCTAATCCGGCACTTGTTTATCCAGCACCCTTGCAAACCAGCACACTTTCTGGCAAAACGGATTTTTTCAGTTCATTTTCTACGCTTTAATCCGGCACTTGAATTCCGCCTCCGGCAGCGATTTTCTGCAACAAATCACTCAAACTGTACATAATTTGATTTTCTAATCCAGCAGTTGTACATCGCATAACGTACCAGTGCCAATATCCTATACCAGTGGATAGGATATTCCCAAGGGTTTTTTTATATTTTTTTTTTACTATGTTCATATACCCAACTCATAAATAATACAGAAGACAATGGTACTGAGACAAGGACAAACGTGACAACTACTGAGAAGGGGCTGCACCGAGGTGCAGCAGTGATGGTGGGGCATTGATGGCTCTGCCGACCTGAGGTCTCGGCATCACGGCCAGAAACACGCACCAAAACAAAAGATAGAGCTGTAAGGGTCAGCAAAAATAAAAAGAAAGCAAGGGCAAGCAGCAGCTAGTACTACTGTGCAGCGCATTCGTAGCAATGGGAGTCGTTGACGGGGCACTAGAATGTAGGTGGGTCGACAGGCAGAATGTCCGTGGACCATCGCCAATCCTGTGTATTCCTGTCGGCGGAGGTATTCGTTGACGTTGCACTTAAACTTTTGAAGATTTTTGCGAGTTGGGGCGGAGTCTAGAAAAGCTGGCGGCAGGGAATTCCACGGCTGGATTGCACAATGTGGGAAGCTGCGGAGAATGGTGTCTGGTGCTTGACGCGGTAGCGGATTTCGTAGCTGGTAACTGTGGCCGGCGGCCATGCGGAGATCGTTTCGAGTGCGAGTGGCGTCACGGGGCTCAAGCCTTGGTGGGAGGACTGCTGTGTATGTTATAGACATGGCATGTTACAGACATGCATTCCACAAACTTGTGACAAAGTACTTGGATTGACACAGAAAAATCCCTACATTTTGACGTACGACACAAACATGCACGTTACTAGGTGAGCCGGGTTGGAGGGCAGGATTTGATAATCCAGCACCCTTGTTTATCCGGCAGAAAATGCCGTTGCAAAAGGTCCCGGATTAGAGAGGGACGACTGTATACTAGTAATCAAAGATCAGGTCTCGAAGAATTCGGAGGCATTTTGCACATGTCAAGCAATATTGAGCGCCAAAGGGGTTGCGATCTTGAGTGCCACGAATGTAGTATGCACTGTGCATATGCGAAAAGGGAAATGCGAACACTCATGATGAACTTGACTGTATAGTATCCAATTACAGTGATGGAGAGTTACTCTTAACTCGTATCCTTATGTCCTTTTCCTTTCTACACTCATGATGAACACTTGGCTTTTAGCCTAGTTTGTTTATTTAGCTTTATTTTACTTCACTAGTTCGCATGCGCTGATCCCAATCCGCGGGAATCTCCAAGTTTCAACCCACTTTGAAGCTTGGAGAGCTTGGAGAGCCTCCTAAAATTGGGAGAGGATATAAGAACAGCTATCGAACTTTTCGGACAGTCTCCAACTTTCCGAGAGGATTTAAGAACGCACCCTTTGTGTTTGGGAACTGTTTAGCATTGAAAATTGGACTGATAGTTTGGTCTAAGTGCTGTTTCAGGTCGAATTAAAAAAGGGTTTATGAACTTGTTGAGCCCAATTGGGCATGAATCGGATTACAAAATCCAGAGATCTACTACTTGTGAATAGACTGTGGTACATACTAAGTGTTCTGCTTTGTGAATACTGCACGACTGAAGTACATGTACCTTTGTGGCATTTTTGGTCTCCTGGCCAGCAATCGAGGACATCTGGGAGCTGTAATTTTTGTACTCCTCCGACGAGTGATTTTCGGCCTGGGACAAGCGCAAGGAGAAGCCTTCTGCCGACAAAGAAACTGAAGAAAGGGTTTTTGTTGGATCCTTTGATGTTCATTCCCAACTCATCACAACCACGCGCTCTTCAGCCGAACCATACAGACACCAGCAAGGACACTTGTTGTTGTTGTTGTTGACTCTTATTTTACTTCACCAATTGCACAGGCATGATTGCCTTCTTACCGGCCTATAGGTCCGGTTCTCACAGAAAGATGAAGAAAATTATATGAGGAAATGTATAGAGATAAAGACATGCAAGCGGTATGATTATTATTATAGAAATGTTTGTTATGACATTGTGTGTATGCTGACACTCAATTTGTGTGAACTTTTTATAATGTGACAACAAATAAAATGTAGTGGAAGCATTTCATGAGAATATATGTGTGAACATTGGCAGACTTTGTTGGATGGGGACACTTTTTAGCAGTCCAGGGAACATGAAGTACGGCGAGGGGTGTTGGACTGTTGGCATAGAGTTTACAAGTTAAGTACGTCAATATCAGATAGGGCTCTCTTGAATTGATCGGCAGCAGTTATCGATCTTACATCAGCCGAGAGGGCGTTCCATGCAATACTGCCGTGAAACATCATACTCGAGCGACCAGCAGGCCCGCGAAGGAAAGGGACTTGGAGCAAGTTGGAAACTTGGCCCCTAGTGATGCGCTGATCTTTTAGCACGGTGTTTGGAGCAATCGTTGTAAAGAGTTGCTGTAGGAGTGGGCTACAGTATCCATTGATACAGCGGTGTACAAAGATTAGAACTTTCTGAGTGTATGTGTGTGCCAGGCTGACTATACTAAGAAGTGCCAGAAGCGGTGCGGTGGGGGTGAGAAAGCGCTGTTGCAAGGTTGCACGAATGCCGGCTTTGAAACTCTTCTCCAGACGTCCAAGCAACTGGGCAGAAAGCCCAGGTACAAAGCTATTCGAACCATAGCATAGCTGAGAGAGGACCATGCTGAGGAACCAAGTGCGTCTGGCGCGCAAACTGAGTCCTTGGCCATGCCTCCAGAGCTGGCCAATGGTCCTAGCAGTCTTGCGGCTCAGGTGTGCAATGTGGGGCTTCCAGGACAGCTCCTCATCGAGTATTACCCCGAGATACTTAGCCGAAGGTGTGATAGCAAGTTTGTCAGCATGGCAGAACACCTCCGGCTGTGTGTCATCTGCGCCACTTCCGTTGAGAGATAATATTGCTCCACGCCTCTAGACAGCTGTTTCGCTCCCTGTCGGAGCTCATCAGTAGAGGATAATAATGATGATAATGGAGGAAAGATCATTCTTATACACCAGAAATGGTGCAAATGCACGCTTTCCACATATATCAATGGCATATGCAAGCTGCTAAAATGGTAAAGTGTGAGAACAGCGATAAATAATCATAGTACTCGCTCATTGGTGGAGAAACACACCACACAAGCGACGAAAACCTGAAGCGGAATACTGATGCCAATGGAAAGTACATGTATGTTGTTTATTATTATGATGTTGCAATGTCCATGTATGCAGGCGAGGCGAGACTCACCGCCGAGATCCCCCAACGCGACAGGCTCGGTTGCCGTTCAGGATTCACACCGACCTGTCTGCCCGTCAACAGGATCGACAGCGGGGGGCCCCACTGATGCCGATGTCGATGCACACCAGGAAACTTGTAGTCGTGAGTGTGATACTAACAGGTCTAGTAGCAACCACTGACAAACGAAAGGCCAGCTGGGGCATTCACTCCAGTCAGGGATGCTTGATCGACGCTTCGTATCAGCAGCTCAGCTCAGTTTGATCAAAGATGTTGCAGATGTGTCTTGCTTTCCTCCTTCCTTCTTCACCGACTCGTCTTGTCACCTCTCCTTCTTGCTTCACCGACTCTTCGTGTCCACTCTGCTCTGCCACTAACGGCGCATTAAAACTTCAGAACTAAATATTGCGACAGAGCTTTCGGCCATATTTTCAATTCATTCCCAACTCATCACAACCACGCGCTCTTCAGCCGAACCATACCGACACCAGCAAGGACACTTCCGTTGAGAGATAATATTGCTCCACGCCTCTAGACAGCTGTTTCGCTCCCTGTCGGAGCTCATCAGTAGAGGATAATAATGATGATAATGGAGGAATGATCATTCTTATACACCAGAAATGGCGCAAATGCACGCTTTCCACATATATAAATGGCATATGCAAGCTGCTAAAATGGTAAAGTGTGAGAACAGCGATAAATAATCATAGTACTCGCTCATTGGTGGAGAAACACACCACACAAGTGACGAAAACCTGAAGCGGAATACTGATGCCAATGGAAAGTACATGTATGTTGTTTATTATTATGATGTTGCAATGTCCATGTATGCAGGCGAGGCGAGACTCACCGCCGAGATCCCCCAACGCGACAGGCTCGGTTGCCGTTCAGGATTCACACCGACCTGTCCGCCCGTCAACAGGATCGACAGCGGGAGGCCCCACTGATGCCGATGTCGATGCACACCAGGAAACTTGTAGTCGTGAGTGTGATACTAACAGGTCTAGTAGCAACCACTGACAAACGAGAGGCCAGCTGGGGCATTCACTCCAGTCAGGGATGCTTGGTCGACGCTTCGTATCAGCAGCTCAGCTCAGTTTGATCAAATATGTTGCAGATGTGTCTTGCTTTCCTCCTTCCTTCTTCACCGACTCGTCTTGTCACCTCTCCTTCTTGCTTCACCGACTCTTCGTGTCCACTCTGCTCTGCCACTAACGGCGCATTAAAACTTCAGAACTAAATATTGCGACAGAGCTTTCGGCCATATTTTCAATTCATTCCCAACTCATCACAACCACGCGCTCTTCAGCTGAACCATACAGACACCAGCAAGGACACTTCCGTTGAGAGATAATATTGCTCCACGCCTCTAGACAGCTGTTTCGCTCCCTGTCGGAGCTCATCAGTAGAGGATAATAATGATGATAATGGAGGAATGATCATTCTTATACACCAGAAATGGCGCAAATGCACGCTTTCCACATATATCAATGGCATATGCAAGCTGCTAAAATGGTAAAGTGTCAGAACAGCGATAAATAATCATAGTACTCGCTCATTGGTGGAGAAACACACCACACAAGCGACGAAAACCTGACGCGGAATACTGATACCAATGGAAAGTACATGTATGTTGTTTATTATTATGATGTTGCAATGTCCATGTATGCAGGCGAGGCGAGACTCACCGCCGAGATCCCCCAACGCGACAGGCTCGGTTGCTGTTCAGGATTCACACCGACCTGTCCGCCCGTCAACAGGATCGACAGCGGGAGGCCCCACTGATGCCGATGTCGATGCACACCAGGAAACTTGTAGTCGTGAGTGTGATACTAACAGGTCTAGTAGCAACCACTGACAAATGAGAGGCCAGCTGGGGCATTCACTACCGAGCCTGTCGCGTTGGGGGATCTCGGCGGTGAGTCTCGCCTCGCCTGCATACATGGACATTGCATCATCATAATAATAAACAACATACATGTACTTTCCATTGGCATCAGTATTCCGCTTCAGGTTTTCGTCGCTTGTGTGGTGTGTTTCTCCACCAATGAGCGAGTACTATGATTATTTATCGCTGTTCTCACACTTTACCATTTTAGCAGCTTGCATATGCCATTTATATATGTGGAAAGCGTGCATTTGCGCCATTTCTGGTGTATAAGAATGATCATTCCTCCATTATCATCATTATTATCCTCTACTGATGAGCTCCGACAGGGAGCGAAACAGCTGTCTAGAGGCGTGGAGCAATATTATCTCTCAACGGAAGTGTCCTTGCTGGTGTCTGTATGGTTCGGCTGAAGAGCGCGTGGTTGTGATGAGTTGGGAATGAATTGAAAATATGGCCGAAAGCTCTGTCGCAATATTTAGTTCTGATCCTTTGATGTAATATTTTTAACTAGTCAAAGTTAGTTGCTGCTAGGAGTAGAAACATTGAAAATAACTATCTAATCCATGACTGTACTGATGTACTCATGTACTCAGGCATGCAGATTTACTCGTATCTTAGCTGTTTCACCAGAATGGATGCTGCTCTGCGGCCCTTGGTGAACACATGGACATACAGTTTTCTTGTGGATTTTTAGTTGTTTCGTCTTGTGTCGCGATGGTGAAGTGGACAGGATGATTTTCTACCTCTAGGCTTCATTCGGCCGACTTTGCTCCGTCCTTTTGGGAAAAGTGATGTTGAAAAAGGTCGATTTACAAAATTATGTTGACTTTCAATGTACGTGATGACCTGCGAGTGCTGGCGAAGGCAAGCAGATTGCATGGTGTGACAGACACTTTGTGTATACAGTAACATTCTACTCTTTCCGTTGTATGCTCAGGGTTATCGTCTGTTAGCAATTGCTTTGGCAAGCATCATTGCTTTCTCCGCATCAGCGCTGGCATCCTGCAGCGCGTGTTATTGCAATGGCACCATAGTGTCCTGCACAGCGACCCCTGTGTCAAGTGTGACGGTATTTCCAACCTCCACCACCAACTTGTAAGTCACGGCCAGCAATCAAGGACATCTGGGAGTTGTAGTTTTTGTACTCCTCCGAGGTGTGATTTTTGGCAAGGGCCAAGTACAGAGAAAAGCTGAAGAAAAATAGTTTTTGTTTGATCCTTTGATGTAATCTTTGTAGCTGGTCACAATTAGTTGCTGTTTGGAGTAGAAACACTGAAATTGACTATCTATTGCATGACTGTACAGATGTACTCAGGCATGCAGGTTTACTCGTATTTTAGCTGTTTGGCCGGAACGGATGCTGCTCTGCGGCCTATGGTGAACATTACCTGCACTCGTGGAGCAGCTGAAAAGGACCACTAACGTTAGAATGTCTTGTTCCCGGTTTGAAAGTGGACAGTCGACTTTTGTTCCTTGAAAAAGGAGTAGACGGCGACAAAAGTACATCTGTGACGGATTTTTGAGTGCTCCCCATGCATTGTGATGGTAATAGAAAATTCTCAGTTCAACGTCAGCGCGGCGTTGGGCGTACAGTTTTCTTGTGGATTTTTGGATTGTGTCGTCTCGTATCGTGATGGTGAAGTGGACAGGATTATTCTCTTCCTCTTGGTTTCGTTCGGCCGACTTGTTTCGTCCTCGTTGAAAAGTTATGCTTCAAAAAAGATTGATTCACAAAATTATGTTAGTTTTAGAAGTAGGTGTTGACATGCGATTGCTGGCTATGGATCAGTACCAGATGGTGTGGTCCAACCGGCTTCCAACAATTTCGGTGTGTGGCAAAATAGCAGTACAGCATTTGCCTGAGTATAACACGCAACTGAGTATAATGCTCAACCCCTTTTTTGGGCAACGGTTTGGCAATTCAAAGCATATCCTGAGTATTACGCGCAGCCTAGATATGAGAGCATTATCGATTACATAAACAATACTACGGGTCCTCCTTCCTTAGTAGATAATCTCTGGGCCATCGATAAGGCTATCTTATAACGGGACTTATCTTGTAACAGGACTGGCAACTAAAGATATAAGAACCACAGGTTCGTGCTTATATGAGATACCCTCAATACAACATAATCTATTGCCATGGCAACTCGTTATTAGATAATTGAAAACCTCCATCAAGGTTATTCCTGAGATACAAACGATCGTACATATCTACGGATACACATTATAGAATATGTTGTATCTTACTGCTTTATCAAGTGTGTTTTCACCTTGGTCATGCTTGGACAAAAAAAAAGATCTTATACTGAGGGTTTGGCACTCCAGGAACTTGGGTCAAGGGTCGTTATAGCGAATTTTATGTACTAACGAATTATCTTGTAACGGTACCTGGAACCAGTTTTATAGACCACGTTTCGCCAGGGGTTTTCAGAATTCTATTCACATGTACCAACGGGCTTTACGTAATAACCAGACTCGTTATAGCAAGGGAGGACCTATAGTGCAGCCATTGTCAAAAATGTATCATTGAAATTGATTATGATTGTGTACATTTTCTACAAGATACTTGCTACCAATGAGGTCTGGTGCTCATCGTGCATGCATCAACAGTGTAGCTGGCAGTAGACAAATGAAATGCACACAGTCACAAGGCTTGTGCCGGGTCATAGGTGGCACACTCCTCAACAGTTTGATACGCCTCTGCACTACTTTTCCGAGTTCATGCATTTTCATGTTCAAATCATAGTGCACACCTTTGATGCACACCTTTGATGTGGGGCCCGAAATAGTACATCAAAAGTGGCCACTATACCCGGCAAACACTGTAATTCAATATTACTTCACAAAGCCTAATGGTGACCAAGAAAACTCCATTGGATTTGCTGCTCTAAATTTCACAAACTGTTGGGTGCAAAAAGACTCTTTTTGATTGAACTTACCAGTGAATGAAATTAGGAATAACAAACACCGTGGAATTTTCCTGGTGACCATTGTTCCGTGTGAGGTAATAATGCTCTGCCACGAGCTTCTCCCTGAAAAGCTTGTGCTTTTCCGCCGACTTGACAACTTGACAGAGCACACCAGAAGTTCATCGAAACTTCGACTAAGCCAAACGGCAAGAAAGCACCACTCCTACAACTCAAGCTGTATATGGGTGTTTGTTCCTCTTTGAAGGTTAGTAACAGGTCATAGAGAACTTCTCACGGATCAATCTTTCTAAAATGCAAAATATAGTATACAGGGGAAAACCAAAGTTGCAATCAATACGATGTGGTGCGACGCTCAGACTGAGATCAAGTCGGTAAAGTTCGTTTTCTTCTAAGCTGAGGTGATTGCCAGTCGGTGGAAGGCAAAGAAAGCAAAATTGCAAAGCAAAAGGGAAGTTGCATTGGGATTTCAAGTGCACTGCCTAAGGCCGGGGTCACACATGAAACGTTTGCACCGCTTTTGCGGAGGCGAAAAGCGTAGCTACCGCAGCCGCTTTTGCGGTCACACATACATGTACCGGTACTGTGTTCCTCAACGCTCCGCCATAGCGGAGGGAATGCAAATGCAGCACGTAGGTCTACAAGCCCTGTTACATTTAAAATGTTTCAAGTAAGAATAATTATAAGTTGTCCTAGTTGACGCGACCTTCGCTTGAGCCATCGTGGATCGCTGACACTGACAGGCTGCCGCTGAATGTCTCCTGTCAAGTACACTCGTGGATTTGGGGGCACATTCACTGCGGCCCAGTACAGACTACAGGTGTATTTGAATATTGGTTTAGTACATCGGTGTCAAATTCAAACAGTTGAATAGCAGGGTGTCGTGGCCTCCTCCATGACCCATCATCGACCCCAGCGTGGATGCCTGTGGTTGCAGTGAGGGTGTAGCAGAGTACTCTACTACAGCACTCGCTGGTTGGAGTCGTTGTGTTGTGCACTCTGGTGGACGCATTGCTTACGGAGAGAAACGTCGTCTCTTCTCATCTGCAAACGGGGCCAAGGAGTTGGGAGACGGATTCCCTCACCAGGTATTCACTCACATCGCTGCAGTGTCGTTTGCGAGATCTCCAGAACATACAGCGCCATTGGCAATGACGAACAATGGAATATGGAATAATACCAAACGCAACCAAACAACACCAGAACTTAGTGATCATCATTCAGGTTCCGCTAAAGCGGATCCGCGAAAGCGGAGGTTCCGCTAACATTGTTTTGGCGTAGTGAAGTCCAAACTTTCCGCCAAAGCGTAACGGTTTGGAAGCGGTAGCGGAAGTTGCGCTTTGGCAGCGCCGCCAAACAAAGTGCATGCGTGACCGAAACCTAAATCGGATGCTCGATCAGAAATAGACATTATTGACTAAACCCCTTTTTCACAAATTGGATGGGTCAACGTTTTTCCGAAATAAGACGATTGTTACGGCATTAGACGGGAGTGAGACTACCTTCAGCCTCCCTCAATTTGCTTCTGTCTCGTTCTCTCCACATTTGCCCCCTCCACCCTTCCCACTTGCTTATTCCTCTCGCTCTCTCTCCTCCTCTCACTCTCTGTCTGTCTGTCTGTCTGTCTGTCTGTCTGCCTCTGCCTCTGCCTCTGCCTCTGCCTCTGCCTCTGCCTCTGCCTCTGCCTCTGCCTCTGCCTCTGCCTCTGCCTCTGCCTCTGCCTCTGCCTCTGCCTCTGCCTCTGCCTCTGCCTCTGCCTCTGCCTCTGCCTCTGCCTCTGCCTCTGCCTCTGCCTCTGCCTCTGCCTCTGCCTCTGCCTCTGCCTCTGCCTCTGCCTCTGCCTCTGCCTCTGCCTCTGCCTCTGCCTCTGCCTCTGCCTCTGCCTCTGCCTCTGCCTCTGCCTCTGCCTCTGCCTCTGCCTCTGCCTCTGCCTCTGCCTCTGCCTCTGCCTCTGCCTCTGCCTCTGCCTCTGCCTCTGCCTCTGCCTCTGCCTCTGCCTCTGCCTCTGCCTCTGCCTCTGCCTCTGCCTCTGCCTCTGCCTCTGCCTCTGCCTCTGCCTCTGCCTCTGCCTCTGCCTCTGCCTCTGCCTCTGCCTCTGCCTCTGCCTCTGCCTCTGCCTCTGCCCCTGCCCCTGCCCCTGCCCCTGCCCCTGCCGCTGCCTCTGCCCCTGCCCCTGCCCCTGCCCCTGCCCCTGCCCCTGCCCCTGCCCCTGCCTCTGCCTCTGCCTCTGTCTCTGTCTCTGTCTCTTCAAATTCTCGGAAGAGAGAGAGAGAGAGAGAGAGAGAGAGAGAGAGAGAGAGAGAGAAAGAGTGGGGAGAAAGAGAAAGTGGGAATGGGGAAAGAGAACTTTGCATGGAGTTTTGAAATTTGCAGTCACAATAGTAGAGAACGAAGTTTATAATCTTGATCAGCAGCATGAAAGCTTGAATGCACGACAATATATTTTCGCGACCATTCACCTGGTTAGTGATAGAGGAGTCTAAGAGGACACTGATTATAAAAGTAGTACATGTCCTTCTCAAACTCGCAGCGGATTCCTGATTCTGCATGCACCTTTTATGCTCTAGATGTGTCAGCTGCATTGAAGGGTACAACTACCTTGCTGATTCTGCCCTCACTGTACAGCCAAACAGATGCCCAGCCTCCTCACTTATGGGGATAACGTAGAATCAGGTAGTAGCGGCACAAATGCATGTATGAGACAGCATGAATCAAACCCATCACAACCGCCTCTCTCTGAATATTGGAAGAACAATTTTCCTATCAGATATTGTGCGCTTAGTTCCAGTTCTCCTTCCAATCCATCCTACTGGTATGGGGCCAGGCGGCGTCTTTCCCCTCCGCATACACAAGCAAACTTTTTCGTGACAAGTGGTTTCAAAGCACACGTATTACTCATGGCTTGCAC
Source organism: Sycon ciliatum (assembly GCF_964019385.1). Taxonomy (NCBI): domain Eukaryota; kingdom Metazoa; phylum Porifera; class Calcarea; order Leucosolenida; family Sycettidae; genus Sycon; species Sycon ciliatum. Next base: position 10,423,626 of record NC_088654.1, on the reverse strand, counting down.
TAGTTAGCTGTCGGGTGTGAGCAGGGGAGGAAGGGGGGGGGGGGCAGGGGAGGAGGGGAGAAGGGGAGAGGAGATTCCCTTACATTGACATGCCACTATTTTTCTTTGTCCAGAACCCTTTATGGAACCTCCACACCAATAGTCCAAGATTACGGACGGTTTCCCAACCTTCAATACCTGTAAGACAATGTTAAAGTAAAATGTCTTCATGGCAATTGAATATAATGGTGCAGACATTGAGCTAGATTCCAGCAGCAGGCCTAAGGACATACTGCAGCCGGTCTCTTCCATGCTTCGTCTGGATCCGTGACCAATATTTAGCAATGGGGTATGTTGACGGATACGTGCATCCATGTGCTGAAGGATCTTGTACGACTTAGCAGTGAACGGATCACAAACAATGTACAATCCAGTGATGCTACTTGTCCTTCTGTTTTATTGGTTGAGGTTGCTTGTAATTCATCTGAAGAGAATGCCTGAAAACTGGTTCATAGATTTCGGAGTCCGTATTGATGATGGTGGTGAAGGATAGCTTGAGATTTGTAGTTTTTCTTTCCCTGATAAGCTGCCTGTCTTCAAGAAAGTTATTTAATTGTGTATCTCCAGCGATTTACGAAGCAACCGGCTCACCTCAGTGGATGAGGACCAATTTCAAAACGTCCCGAAACTCAAGGTTCTGTGAGTACAGGAATGGCCATTCATTACACTTCCACTGCGTGACTCAATGCATTCTCTGCTTGAAAAGGAACACCGCGTTCCGCCATAGCACACCGCTCTGCATTTGAACATGCGAGGAGTCTAACATAATTATACCGTTCTAAGTTATTCCAGACCACTAAATACATTATAATCAAGTGTGGCTATTGCATTTACTGTTGGAACTTAGGGTATCTTCATGCCAGCGGTTTTTCTTGCAGTTCACTTCTCTAACTGAACACAATGAATTTAAACTTCTCCTAGTCCAATAGAAACTCGGATGTTGAGCCATAAATAAATGTAGAAAGGAAAAGGACATAGTGTCTAGTTACAGTGATGGAGAGTTACTCTTAACTCGTATCCTTATGTCGTTTTCCTTTCTACTCCAATTGAGTTTGCTATTTGTTTCTGCTTTCAGCGCCCTAGACGACAACAGTTTCAAGTCGTTTCCACCCAAGCTTCTATACCACCTTGTCGACCTTCGCCTTTTGTGAGTAGACGAGTGTATAATTATTATGCTTCATAGTTATCTATAGCGTTTACATATATGCACATACCCATGTACACACTCACCCACCCACACACCCACACACCCACACAACCCCCCCCCCCCCACACACACACACACATTATCCACACACACAGCTGCTCTCATGCACACACACACACACACACACACACACACACACACACACACACACACACACACACTCACACACACACACACACACACACACACACACGCACGCACACATCCCCCCCCCCCCACACACACACACATCCACACACACACACACACACCTTTTGACCTTTGACCTTTTGACGCCCATCGCCGGAGGCGATGATAGCAATGCTACGGCAGAAGCCATAGCAACTTGTGCTGGGATTGCACCATTCAACAGCTTGCAAGGCTGAAGAATTGACCATCACTCTTCAGCCTGGTCTACACCATACAGCTATTTGAAGTGACTTTTTCTGGTCAGTGAATCCCTATTTTTGGTCTTTTCATTTTTTGTCCCCGCACACACATCACACCACATACTCCGGCATGCACTGGCTGTTGGTAATCACCCAGGCGAATAAAAGAAAAGTCAGGAAGAGTCTGAGAAAGAGAAGAAGGACGTGTGTGACTATAATCGTCGGGAATCGAACCCGCAACCTATCGATTGGAAATCGCTGCACATACCACTGTACCGTATGGGACACACACACACACACACACACACACACACACACACACACACACACACACACACACACACACACACACACACATGCACATACACATACACACACACACACACATACACACACACACACACTGATACACACATACACCAACACACACAAACACACACACACACCCACACACACACACACATATACAGGAGATAACACACAAGTAGAAGCATACTCTCTGGCTGTGCTCTTGGTTTTCATTTAAAGTGATATCACGAAGCAGCACTGACTTGAATGTCGAATAGACGCAGTTGATACATAAAAAAATTAATATTGGTTGCTGCAAATGGCATGGCTTAGTTAAAGGGGAAGTATACCCTAAAATCAAATTTTCACCAGTTGTAGTCTTCTGGGTGCTGAGTCGAATGGTCTTGGTCCGAGGAAGCTGCGACGCTCCCTTCCTTCTTTTTTCCCAATCGAACCCGCGCACTTCCACCGAAACTGGGTGACTGCGCCCTACTAGATGGGGATTTGTATGCAAAATCTCACTAAAAGTGCTATGTCGTTCTTATAAAAGCACGGATGACCGCGATTGGCCCATATGTTGTAGTGTTTTGGACGCTGAGTCGACTGGTTTTGGTCCGAAAAGGCTGCGATGCAGCGTTCCTCCTTTATTCCCAATCGAACATGGTTGAACAAGCGGTCACGTGCTCCTGCGTGCCCAAATCACCTGGTCACCGCGCCAGCAGGCGACAACTTTCACACCAAGGTTCAACTCGAGTTCAACTCGAGTGACAGGACTGCACCCAAAAAAGGTCAAACAGGCTAGTAAGTTGTACCCTGCAGGCACGGTGACCAGGTGATTTTGGCACCCAGGAGCACGTGACCGCTTCTTCAACCATGTTCGATTGGGAATAAAGGAGGAACGCTGCATCGCAGCCTTTTCGGACCAAAACCAGTCGACTCAGCGTCCAAAAGACTACAACATATGGTCCAATGGCGGTCATCCGTGCTTTTATAAGAACGAAATGGCGCTTTTAGTGACATTTTGCATACAAATCCCCATCTAGTAGGGTGCAGTCACCCAGTTTCGGTGGAAGTGCGCTAGTTCGATTGGGAATAAAGGAGGAAGGGAGCGTCTCAGCTTCCTCGGACCAAGACCATTCGACTCAGCACCCCGAAGACTACAACTGGTGAAATTTGATTTTAGGGTATACTTCCCCTTTAACATACGATGGGACATGTTGCAATGCAATGCATGTTGCCAATTGGACCCTCAGGATGGGTTCAAGTGCAAACACCCGTAATTGGAACCCGACTCTACAGCCGTGTACATCGAGACACGGTGCCAAGATTGAATCTGCTTCTAAAACTCATATTTGAGGTACACAGGCATCCAAAACCGCCACATTTGACATGTGCACGTGCATCTGCGTCGTAATTCTTTTGTCTAATCGGCTCATGCAAAGACTAGCCAAGCTTGCTAGGTCATGTCAACTCCAACAAGCTTAATGATAATAATATGTTCTAATAACTGCTAATTCTTCACCGAGATTTGTTTCTCTTTGCCTCCAGTAATGTGAAATATATATTTTTTGTTAGTGCAATAAAGAGTACATGTAGAGTAGATGCAGACATGGCCAGACAACAACGAGTTCATGGATTTTAAAGGATTTTTATGTTATTCAAAATCGATTTTGGTGTTCCGCTCATCAGTGAATAGTATCGGAACTGAGTACAAAAAAGAACATTTTATAAGAGCAAAATTAAAAGTGTGAACAAAAAAAGGGAAGTGCTGCAGCATTACATAATAGGTGTCAAACATAGCGCTAAAATATAAACCTGAGTGCAGGCACAAAGCATTTTTTGCTTTGTTTTTGTTTACTGCCATGGCTAGCTACCCCCCCCCCCCCCTCTCCATATTGGAATATATTCTCTGGCCACGGCAAAGTGAAATAAATAAAATAAATAAATAAAATAAAATAGCAAGCTGTGTCGCTAGTACAGCAACATAAGGACACATTTCCCCGCACGCATTTCTTGTAGGTCAACATGCCTGAGAAAATGTGACACTATGCTTGTAGAGCAATGTGCGTACATGTATATGAGTGCAACGGAAAATTTGCCAAAATTTGCCAAAACAATTTGCCAAAATTTCGTAGAGCGGTGGGAGGTGTGTAGATCATGCAACTCTTAACTCTTAGAACCACATGCAGACTCCATGACTTAGGCCAAAACAAATAATGACCTTGTTTCCGGTCGCCCAACCGGGCCACTTTTTCCCAAATTCTGAAACTTTGTTTTGGTCCCAAATGTATACAAACGGTGGCAATGCCATGTGTGCAAGTGCTCTCAAAGACTCATAACTCAGTCAAATCTCAACCGAATTCCACAATCGAAACACCTACAAGGTAGCAGAGATTCTCAGCTGTCGGCTCGGAAACCTCCGGGGTCGATACGAGCTAGAATAACGGAGCTGGAAGGACTCGAACTGTTTGCTTGATTTCTCAGGATGTACGAAAACAGGAATACACCACATGCTGTACAAGAACAGTGAGTCAGTCAAATTTGACATTGATCCTTGTCATGATATATGTACAATGTACATGTGTAGGTGCCCTTGCCCATCAATACCACAACGATTGAGGAATCAAAAAAAGTATCCAAAAAAAGGTTTCATTCCGGCCGACCGAATCTCCTTTTTGAGGGGTTGCCGACCGGAAACAAGCCTATTTTTTGTTTTGGCCTTATGTCAAAATGTCATTATCTTCAAAATTGTCTCACTGCACGAATTTTCCAACAAACATTATACTGCGAGGCAACAAACTTTCGCAGGGCACAAATTTAACGTTTTCATCAATTAGGCCGGTTCACTATGAGAAACATTTGCGATTCTATCTCTTCAGTTGGGTCTTGAGGTTTGCCGCGATTTATATTCGCAAATTAATGTGTGTTGTGTGATGGTCGCGAAAATAGCGAGATTTAATCTCTAGCAAAAGTTTCTCACTTCATAGTAGCGTAATGTCTAGCCAATGCTGTTATTTCCACTTCGTGTGTGTACAGTGGATGTATGTCGAACCAGTTGACCTACTTGCCTAACAACTTCTTCCTTAAAAATCGCAAACTGAACGAAGTGTAAGCCTATGCCACCACAATGTGCATTGAAATTTTCGTAATTTTACTCAGGGCTACCTAACAGAACCGTTTTAATCCTTGAAGCCCATGGTGCGGATACATACATGCCAGTTTGCTGAGCACACTTTTCAAAGTGCAACCTGGTGTAACTCGGCTGTCCCTTGGCCAAATCGGATGATCTAAAGCTCTACCGTGAAGTATCGCGAGAGCGCCCCACCATCTCGCCATTTTCTGGTCATGTTGTGGAGGTGGTGTTCTGTCTGTGCGTTGTATGATGCGGACCTTGTACACACCTTGCACGTTATCCAGTCAATCTATACTAAGGATGCGAGCTCCACACAAAACATACCACAGGTAACCTAAGTACGCTAAGTTCCTTACAATGCACAAACTTTGTTGCACTCTGCAATACAATGTTCCTTCCCTTGGCTGTGAAATCAAGGTGAGGCGCTCTTGCGAGACTGGACGCTCTCACGGTACTGTACGGTAGTAGTCGGTATTATTAATTTTTGTTAGGGGGCTACCATTACTGCCTTTTTACCGGGAATCCTAAGTGAATTCTAACCATGTTTATGAACAGAGCAAGAGACCGGGCCTGTCGACAGTCAGCTGAGGGAGAAATCCATCTGCCTGCGGCCAGAACATAAATAGAACACATGCAAAACTACGTATAAACAAGTGGGAGAACAAAGGCTCTTTGCGCCTTGCCTGGTGACCAGGTGCAGTTCCACGAAGCCGGTAAAAAGACCGAAGAAGAGAACTAGGAAAATGCTGGGCCAAGCAGCAGTGCACAAAACATAGAGTTTGAGGTGAGTATGCTGTTCCAAAGAAAAGAGGCGATATTAACAAAGACCTAGTTCAGTAGGCATAGTACGATGGAGTCAAAACAGTCTTTTCATTGCTATGTTACTAACGGTGACAATCCTATTGCATGATTTATTTCAGCATTATTGACATATTCTAAAGTGAACTGAATAACAGACAAATGAATCGCTTGCTCTGGTGTGGGTAGCATCATTTCGGGTCGTGAAGATATGAGAGATGAGAGGATTGCCAAGGGACCTCATGCACCAAAAAGTAAAAATGGAAAGCTTAAGAGCGAGGCGTAGGCTGAGTGGGTGGAGGTTGTGACAACGCAAAATGGGCTCAACGTCAGCACGGGAAGGGTAGGCAAATACAATACGAACAGATCGGCGGCTCAGTCCTAGAAGCTTATCGTATTCAGCAGCGTGTAATGAATGAACATAATGATGTGGTTGCGTACTCTAATTTGCTCTGTATAACTCCGAGATAGAAAGCTCGGCAGGCCATACTGTCCAGGTTGTCCCTGCCTCGCCTAACAGCACTTAGCTAGATCATGCCTGACCTACTCTATGGTTTAGACACATTCTTTGCCAGGCTATTTGGCCGCCAGTTAGACCACCTACAAACACTGCAGCACGGAGCTATACGGGCCATTGACGGGAACCCACCCCACACAGCCATCCAACCTCTGCTGACCAAGAACTGTCTATTCTGCTTGACGGAACTCGGCCTCACTCGCGATTCACTCGCCCCACTCGCGCCGGAAAATCCTGGCCCACGGTCGCAAGTGCTGTTTTGTGGAACTTTCTACCGGAAGATGTGCGGACCATCTCGTGGCTCCCTAAGTTTAAACTGCATTGCCTGCCGTATTGCTGCGATGTATGACTATAATAAATTCCTGATGCCTGGCCGACTATACCTTGATACTACTAGTAGTGTCTCGCCACCCATACTGTGATACCACTAGTGCGAAGCGTAGACTCTACGCCTGTTCCGACAAATGCGCCCGGCTTTGTGCGGGTACGGCCGTGGCGATCGGTGCCTTGTACCGTACCGTACTTCGTGAGTGCATGAATTATTGCGCATCAGAGATCCAAATCGGGACGTTGAAGATGAGCCATTGCTGTGAGGAAGTGAAAGAATGGCCGACAGCAATGTGAGATTCCCTAGGAAAGAAACCGTTTTTGAGAATGGATTTTGGTTGGTTTCAGGTCTGGCTACAAAACACCAACCTTGCAGGTAGCTTCCGTGATTTGCACAGAGGCGACGCCAGCATAACACTGGTCTATGAGGGTGTCCGCAATTTCACGATTTTCTGGCCTGCAAGGCCGTTAGCAAACATGACAGTATTGGCCTTTAATTCAGCCGGCGACATCGACTTCCACTGTTGAACTGCAGGCTTAGGGCTTGAGTTGCCTGGCAATTCGGAGTCAATCATGATAGGTAGGTTAATACTAATCTGATTAGCAATGCATATGGAGGGGGGGGGGGGAGGGGGCGTAAGCATGACACTCAAAGCTTCAAAACCTGTTTCTTACACCTGGCGAGCTTGTTAATTTTGCCGTTGACATTGCGGGGCCTTCGATAAAGACTCCGACGGAGGTGTCCTTCACACGACGAAGGTTTACGGAGTATCCGGGAACCACTTTAAGTGGCTCCACAGCTAGCTGTGACTCTTCATGTGTCTGTAAGCTCCAGCGATTTTTACATTCTCGGCACTGAAACAAATAGATAAGATTGCTTCTTCTAAGGGTAACTAGAACGTCCTTCTTCTCCCTGAACGTGCGCGTCATTAAACAATTGTACATACAATCTCACGCAAGGGTAAGACAAATAGACAATGCTGCGCATCTCCTTCTCGACACGCGCAGACCCAGCACCAAAGCAGAGTACAACGGAGTGGTACGTAGGTAGAATCCTCCAGCACCTGGGCGCACGCGTCCGGCAACATGTGCCGTTAGGACATCCTCCAAAATATGCTCTGCAGACTGAAGCTGGAACGCCTTTCTCCGCATTCTGTGAAGATGTACGTATATGCGCCTCCACCTGGAACTTTCGAATATCTGAAGAGTTGCCAGAAGCAAGGTGAAGAGACGAAGTACTGGTGATTGGAATACGTCGATAATGGAAGTGACAACAACGATCAACAAGAGGAAACCATGAAGAACAAGAAGTCAAACAAATACGACCATGGATTCAATGGACGTTGGAGGTGTCAACCGGACCAGCCAAACAAACAAGCCCAACGGAGGAGAACAATGGCAAGCGTCGACAGTGAAGGAGTTAGGTGATCGGACATCGTCCATCAAGCGTCATTTGTCGGACAGCACTAGTTGTCGGACAGCTGTATAGTGAGGATATCTTTTCGATTCCAATTCGTGGAAGGTCTAAGTTACACCTTGCTGTGTTAGAAGCTCTGTATAGTAGTAACTAAGATAAGTTATTCCAATGAGGAACACAGGCTTCTTGCCGAACTTGACACTTGACTGACTCACGGCTCTCATCCGGAGCGCACGAGAAGTATATCGCTGTTCCTCGCTCTGACGACCTGGCCTTTGGTTGCCGCTCTATCGGACGCCTTGCCATTTCTCATAGCTCATTATCCAGAGTCCTTTCAATAAATACCAAGCCTTTCCTCACAAGTAGGAAGAGAGGAGAAACATCATTGGCTAAGGTTAAGTAAACATTTCAGGTGTTCGTAAGGCAAAGAGATTCGGTTGAGACAATGTTCACGTTGGTCTGCATTCACAACAAGCACCAATGTGATAATAGAAATCATCCCAGAATGTATACAGACAATGTGGTGTTAACTTAACGGCAGGAAATGACAAATTTGACACGTGACTGGCTCCCGACTTCCACATGAGCAGCATGTTTTACTTTATTATTATTTGTTTACTTGGAACACAGATCTACCGAGAGACGGGTGGAGACAACTCATAACAAGACGCAGAGGATGTAGGGACGATGTGCCAATGTACAGGGAGCAACTAGAACGACCGGAGACCTGAGAGGCAGAGGTATTGGCATTAGCGTTGCAACCTGGCATCGAAAAAAAGGGAATGGTTGCAGGGCCAAGTACAGAAGCAAAAATAAAAAAAATTGGGAAAAAATATTGAGAAAGGGGTGCTAACATTGCACCAAATATAATCACAAATATAATCAAGAGAGCATGTCTGAGAAAACCAGACCATTTGTGTAAATCGATCTCTCAGATTTCGCTCAAATTTTGCAGGTAGGTGTTTGCTTTGGGGCGTAGATCGACATTCCAAAGCCCGCGCAAAATCTTTTGAAAGGAGCCATGAATTTGGCATACCCAAACGACAAGCCTCTCCTTGCGCCACCAATTTTTTTCGGTGGAACGCAAAATCTGAGAGATCGACTTGCACAAATGTTCTTGTTTTCTCAGACATGCTCTCTTAAAATGGGAAAATAATCACACGTTTTTGCTTATTATTTGTAGTATTATCTGTATTATTATTTGGTGCTGATTTTAGCGCTATGTGGCTTATGATTTACCTGTTTCTAATTTTTTTATTTAGCACTTCTGGGTGTTACTATTTTTCTTATTTTGCACTATATTATTTTTCTCTTGGCTCTTCGGTTTCCTGGCAGTTGGCTGTCTTCCGCTTGATTTCTTGACCATCCCTTTGCTTAGATTGTGCTGATGTGGTGTTATGTGAATATGACATCCATGAAAACCCTTGAGTGATCCTTTAAATTGTGTGTAAAGAAAGCCTTGAAGACCTTGCTACGAACGGCCTGTCATTAGAACTCATATCAACCGGTCTCACAGGCATAGCCTTACCCCATTTCATCTAGGGACCGGCGGATTCTGCTCGAAAGGGTGGCAGATTCTGCTCGAAAAGCAGTAAAATTGGCAGAACCATACAAACCTTATGGCGGGCAATTCCTCGAATTCTGCTCCATTTCTTCATCCACATACCAAACATGCATGAAACTTACCAGAAAAAGTACCGAATTTTGCCAATTTTTCTACCGGCAGAATCCGCTGGACCCTAATTTCATGTCCTGTGCAAGTTTTACTTGTCCCCACCGTTGCAGACTGCTACGAGATGCTATCTAATTTTGTTGTGCTCCTCTCTTGTACCTTCTTGCTATTATTCACTTAAATGTGGGGCTTTGAATAAAACAAGTCAAACTTATCTAATTTAGTTGTCCAAAAATTGGTCGCACTGAAAAAGCAGTAGAAAAAAGACACTTTTGATCAGGTCAAGTTTTGGGCGCACACGTCAACTCTAGGCCTTCAGGTGTGTGTGGTGATGGTAAAGCATAAGTGTGCCAAAAGAAAAGCAAGAAAAAAAATTAATTTTGCAAACCAACATAATGGGGTGCTATTTAATTTGAGTGTCCAAAAATAACAAATACCCTCGTACAAACTGAGATATTATACCTTGCACGCTGATTTTTGTGGATGATGGCTGCTCCGAATGTAGAAGGAGGCTTGAATAAACTTGTTTTATTCAACACCTGTTGGCAGATGGATGGGAAACAATAACATTCGTACTTTGCCTTATAATCTCTTCACGGGCTTGGTCCTCCACTCATTGTAAGTATTATGTAATAATGTATACACTCATGTCTCAATTATTTATTATACAAAATAGAAAGGAGCAAGGAACTACAAGTTACACTATACTGTCCAGTGTCCACTAACACCACCAGTTACTAAACAATCAGCACATGCGATAACATTGCTCGACACTGACCGACGATACTGACATTCTACAACGAACTGGCTAACAGCTCTAGCACATCTTGGATGCGCACTCCAACAGCCTTCTAACATGGAAGGTTCTAAGCTTTAGAAATAATATCAGGAGGGGAAGGTGAGCGCAACCAAGATAAGCACGAGTTGAAAGTCTCAGCTGTGAAGGACGTTGGCAGATGTTCATGCATGTCGATGACGATTGGTCCTTTCTCTTTTGTTTAAATTAAACCTTGGCTCTCCATCCAAATTATTTATTATACAACCACCATAGTTGCTGCCACTTCTCACTTGTATGTTGATGAGGAGAGAAAGAGACTGGGCGTGTCAACATTCAGCTGGAAGAGAGTTACATCTGCCTGTCGCCAGAAAAGAAGGAGAGTGCATGCCATACTGACATGCTCTCGCTGCGGCTGACATCAATGCCCTGATGATGCCTAGCAAACGAAATTTTAATTCTTTTTGCTACAGTAAAACCTGTAACTAACGACCACCCCTTGGTGCCAGCAAAAGCGGTCTTTAGTGGCAGGTGGTCTTTAGTTAGAGGTTTGCACTACGCGGCCATATATGGATCCCGTATATGATAATTGGAAAGGCTTCCTGTCTGAAGCCTTTCCATACTGGTACTCGATGTTCCAGTTTTGTGACACGAGAATGGCACGAGAATTAGTGTACCGCTGAGTGTACCGCTATACACGTGGTCGACACTTAGTCGACACGTTGTTGATACTTTTTTGACACGTGACCCCGTCAACGGTCTGCTTTGTGCCAATGCCACTCGGTAAACGCCGATGTCGCGTACGACAAAGACCACTATCCCGTACGCGAAATAGTTGAGAACTGCATGACGTGGACCTGACGGCAAGGACAACTGCGAGGAGGCCCCTTTCGGTACCCCTGACGGGAAGGAGAACTGCAGAAGTCGACGAAGTCGAACGAGGAGGCCCCTTTTCCGTACCCCATACTGCAAAGTGCCATTGATGGATACCTTTTGCACCTGGAACGACCCCTTAAACGCTGTCGCGGCGACTATCCCGTACGCGAAATAGTTGAGAACTGCTGACGTGGACCTTTTGCACCTGGAACGGCCCCGTAAACGCTGTCGTGTCGGCGGAGTGAATGTGCAGGGTACTACACGTGTGGGGTGAAAAGAATTGCTGCAAAAACGTCCCCTCTACTAGGCTCTAGGCCTTTGCCTTTGGAGACATCGTCGGCGAACTGAATGCGCAGGGCGAAAAGAATTGCTGCAAAGACGTCCGCTCTAGGCCTTTGGAGACATCGTGGGAACTCCTTCCGGTACTATACAAACTGCTGACGTGGCCGTGGACATGTACATGAAGAGTCATGGTGGGACTTCATGTACATGGATACATGATGCGAATTCCTTCCGGCACCCTCGTACCGCAAAGCCAACGGTGGGGAAGGAGAAGTGCAGACGTGCAGGAAGACGAACGAGGAGGAACCAGGACGAGCGAGCAATGGCAGGACTAGCTGGACCGTAAGTAATAGCTGAATTGTGCATGACAACTTGACATCCATGCGGCACTCGCCACTTGCCACTGCATATTTCTTGTCCACTAACAATGTCTCTCCTCTGCCCCCTGTGTGTCCACGGCCCCGTTTCTGAATTGGCCCGATGAATCGAATGTCTTCCGCAACTGGAACGGCCCCGTGAACGCTGTCGCGTCGGCGACTGAATGCGCAGGAGGGAAAATATTGCTGCGAAGACGTCTCCTCTAGACGACGGTAAGGCACCCCATTGATATGTTGCCAGTGTGTGCCAGGGTATCGCGCGATGGTGAATGAGGAATGATGAAGGGTACGGTGGGACTGTAGACCTGTTACCTTCTACTACTGTAACACGTTATCAGGTGGAGAGTGTCTTGTACTCACGTTATCAGGTCGAGAGCGTATTGTAGTCACTCTCTCTATTCCTGTACTTCATTACGTTTAAGGTGTACGTATAACTTCTCCAAAAAAAATTAATGGTCTACAGTCGTGTCGGAAGGGTACGGTGGGACTGTAGACATGTTACCTTCTAACACGTTATCAGGTGGAGAGTGTCTTGTACTCACGTTATCACTATTATCAGGTCGAGAGCGTATTGTAGTCACTCTCTCTATTCGTGTACTTCATTACGTTTCAGGTGTACGTATAACTTTTCCAAGAAATTTAATGGTTCACGTCTTCAGATAGAGAGCGTATTGCACCCACTGTCTAGTCTCTGTAGTGCATTGAGATTTTGTTGATCGAACATGAAATGGATACACAGACAAAGCCAGGCCAAGTACATGGCTAGATGTCGCCAGAAGAACGTCTTCAGGTAGAGAGCGTATTGCACCCACTGTCTAGTCGATTTTGTGGATCGCACATGAAATGGATACACAGACAAAGCAGGCCAAGTACATGAGAGAGTGGACGATGTGCAGATCGACACGGTCTGCGGGTACTTCATTAAAGTTACCCGTGACATGACTAGGATAAATGTTAATCACTGCAAAAACATTGCCAAGTATGTGAGCACTTTGGACTTGACAGAAGAGTGCATGGGCGACGTTGACAAAACATACAGTGGTGACTGTCACTATCATGACAGCAGGGGCACATCGCACGCAGCATCGCAGATCGTGTCGAATTGCGCATCATAATATTGCAAAATTGCTCCTGTGCATGCAAGTGGATTTCATTGCACTTCTCAGTTTGGGAAATGCTCGATTATGACAATTCTCCGTGTGAGTGCACTAGCCCTGAACAGACATGTACGTGAACCGTTTGTGGTGTCTCATAGCCTACCTCACGACCTTCTGCTTTCTTGCTTCATCACTTGTATCTTGCAGGTATATCATCCCGCGACGACCACATTGAAGTCTGAATTTGAAGTGTGAAGATGCTTCAGCAACCACATCGTACTTTTCCATTGCTTTCATTGTGCTTCTACTGTGCATGTGTGTAACTTGTGGGGTAAACATGTGATGACATTGTATGCTGGCGACACGGTCAGATGTTCATGAGTCTAACGTACACCTGCATGTTATGCATTGAAAAGGGTTTGCCACTTGCGATCCTGGGACGAGTATCAGGTCCGCTTTGTCCTATGTGGGCTGTATCAGATTGCTGTTCACTTCTCTATCTGTTGGATATGTGACTTTCTGCAAGTTTCTGGTGTATGATGGCCACGTCCTTGCTTGTTACTTTGTATGATATTACATTCTGTATTCGCTGCTTCCATGGCATGGTCTGCAAACTGCAATCCTTGGGCAAATGTCATGTTTGCTATGTTGTGCTTTGGCCGTCAGCTTGTCTACACGCTGTAGTTGAATTATTTTTGTTTCACAACTGACTTCCTCAAGTACGGTGGCCACTGCTTTGCATGGCATTATACATGAAGAATTTCCTGTTTGTGTCGTGTGCATGTGCGTATGTGTGCGTGGCCACGTGTGTGTGCCGTGTGCATACACATGTTTGTGTATCTGTGTGCGGGGTAGCGAGGCGGGGAGGGCTGGTATGTATCAGTGTGTTATTGCAGTCGCATGGCTACATACAGTACATCGCGCGCGTGGTCATCATGTTTACCTTCGGGGTTGGGGTGGGGAGGGAACGGAAAAAGAGCTGAAATTATCCATATAAAAATCGCTCTGTGAGCGGTTCTGAAAAACCTTTACTGGTACTGCCCCGTCGTAAAAGTAAGAAATTAGAACTGGCCCATTGTCCCCCCAAATGCGAACTGATCCACCTAAATCGCGAATGACGGGACCCGAACGCACCAGTAGCACGAGGTTCCTACCCGTGGATGCAGATGGGGACGTTGGTCTGGACCATAGGCCATGTACTGTACTAGCGGTAGGCTTCCCTATCAAAATAATAAATTCTACTACTACTAGTGTTACCCTATGATCCTGTGCCCTCCCGACCTCGTGCTACTGGTGCGTTCGGGTCCCGTCATTCGCGATTTAGGTGGATCAGTTCGCATTTGGGGGGACAATGGGCCAGTTCTAATTTCTTACTTTTACGACGGGGCAGTACCAGTAAAGGTTTTTCAGAACCGCTCACAGAGCGATTTTTATATGGATAATATCATATACGGGATCCAAATATGGTCGCGTAGTGCACATAATATATTATGTATGTCTAAGTGCAGGTAATACGATTCACCAGGACTTGCGCAATCCCATTCTTATTTCAGGTCAAACAACACTTGGAGAGAGAGAGACGGAGAGAGACAGAGGGAGAAGACTGCGTTTTGCAAACATCCAATTCAGCTGCTACTTCTGAAACCAGGAGTCAAACGATCCCTGTAGAAGTTTCGTTTTGCGCTGGGCTTCAAATTTGTTCATGTGATCAATTGTACAGACTGTCCTTGTTATAACTTCTCGATTGCTTGAACGCGATCCTTTAGCATAAGGACCTTGCAGTGCTGCTTGTTTCTGGATTCCTTGATGCCATCGTCGATTCGTCTGTATGCCTGGGGTGTAGGAGCCGCTCTGTCTTCGTTTCTCCTCCGAGTAATAACATCAATCAGAAAGCGCTTTCGATGCGCTCTCCAAGACGTTTCCTATCGTGTTTATTCTTGACAGAGCTTGAAATTTGGACAGGTGTAGTGCAGTCCACACCGATTCCACAGTCAAAATGACCTGTGTTCATTTGTTCAGCTGTAGTATCGAAAGAGTCCTTTCAAGACCATGGAAAATCAGCAAATTTTCAAGAAGGAGCCTTGAGTAACATTTTGATTTTGTACATCGCGTTCGGTAGTTACGGGTCAATAATCGTCTTTGGGGCAAGAAAGGCGGTCGCTGGTCGCGTTCAGCGGGTAGTCGCTAGTCACAGTGCATTTTGAACGTGAGACCATCCGTGCCTGGCAAAGTGGTCGGTAGTACAACACTCAAAGGTGCTAAGAATCGCACTTCGTCAATCAAGCAACATCTGTCAGCCGGTACCAATTTTCGTGAGTTGTACCGTGATAATGTTTTCTCAATATTGTCACGTGGTAGATGTGCGTTGCATCTGGCTGTGTTAGAAGCTTTGTATATACGTAAGTTAGATCCTGAACTTTGCATACAGAAAGAAAATGAGTTGTCGCTACAACTGCTTGGTGTTACTCCTCGTCGAGGTGTTAACAATGTAACTTAATTCCTGTAGCTATGCAGAAGACGTTACTTCAGTAACGTCTGGCGCTAGCTAGGGTCCACACAGCTTTAATTTGGTGTTTGTTTGTTTGTTTGTGTTTTTGTGTCACGCCTGGCGCTATCCCGCATCTGTCCCGTACCATAGCGTACCATCAAACACAGCTGGCCACATACAGCTGGCTGCAATATTCAAATAGGGCTTTCAAACGCAAGATCATAACGTGAAGCAACTTGGAAGAATGAGTATGAATGCAAAGTGTATGGGGGAATGCATGTGGGGCGATAGTGCGGGTTCGAATCACAGGTAATGCCGGAAAAAATAGGAGAATTGAAAAATTTATAACATCCCTTTTCTTTTTTTGCCGTCATCAATGCGGTAGACGGTGTCGTATTAGGCTGTGTTTACATGAGAAATTTCAACCCGGGTCGAGTTCAGCCCGGGTTGAAAGTCTGTATGACAAACAAAAGAGGTGAGCGTTTACATGAAGACAGTTGACCCGGGTCAAATACTGATATGCCGCCAAAAGTCCACTTCTACAGTCCTGTATGGTCACGTGAATCCGTTCGCGCGAAATTTGCATCTGCAGTGCTGCTTTTTTTTTGAATGTTGACGTAGGTACGCGTTTCTCGAGCTCTGGACTGTAGTCTTCAGTGGATTTTCCAACCCCAACGTGCCTCTCCTGCAAACCAGCCGATGCAGAGTGCCACTTGTTGCCGGTGCAACGGCAACGGCACCTGTGTTCGGTGCGATTGCACGAAGGAGGGTCGGAAGTGTCGGAATTGTATCCCCTCGAAGAAGAACAAATGCCGAAATGGCTCCCCGACATCCCAACCGTCTTCTCAACCGTCGTCGACGACTACAGCTACCGTACCCGTAGGAACTGCACGAAACTCTGTTCGTGATACGGTAACGGACCACACTGTCAGCAGGACGTCGACAAGCTCCGACAACAGAGCAACCGCAGTTTCCGATACAACACTAGACTCCGTACCCGTACCAAATTTCTCGAATGTGCACAAGCCAGTAGTCACCGAGAGTGCAGCCGCAGTACTCACCACCACCCTACTTGCAGAGTGCAGAGACGGTCGTCACGGACCACCTCGCACAGCCCGGTCGAGCTCGCCTCCCGGTGCCAGTACTAGCAGTAGCACTGTAGTACCCGTACAGGTGCCGAACTCGCCTGACACCAATGGCAGTGCTGATGTCGAACCTGCCAGCCAAGCGCCTGAGCCAGCGGACGCGGAGCGTGCCACCGTGACCGTAGTGGACCTAGTTGACCTACCAGCGAGTGGGGACGTAGATCCACACGATGTCCGACTGCTAGCCACACTCAACATGTCCCAAGCAACAATGGACGTCGCTGATCCTGTTATCCCGGACCTGCCACCCCATCCTCCCCTGCGGGACACCACACTCGGAATGGGAGATCTGGACGGTCCCACGTTTTCCAACCGGATATCCGAGGCGTACGAGAAGGTAGTTCATTTTGCCCCAAACCTGTTGGACGTACCAATGGGCAGCATGGGCCGAACCTTTATCCGTATTCTGAGTTCACACTTCCACGCCTTTGGTAACAACTCCTCAGGTGCAGCTGACTACGCCCTGAAAACGCCGATGGTAATGCAGCAGTTGCTCCTTCAGAAACCTGGCGGGACCGTAGCGGCAGCAGCTCACAAGGTTTGCATCGAGCGCCGCATTGCCTCGTGGGATTCCGGAGATGTACAGGTGCTACTCCAAGAATCCGTGACTATCCAACACCAGATCATCAAGGCCCGCAGGCGAAACGCACGGCACGAGGGACACACGGTCGACCCGGCAGGCAGATTTGCGTCTGACATTGAGCGTGGCAGGCTCTCGGCAGCCACTCGTCAACTCTCCCCTGACATGGGTGGTGGAGTTCTCGATCTTGACGACACCATTGGAGAAACGACCGTGCTTGATGTGCTGCGCAGTAAGCACCCACAGGGCGAGGCAGTCACAGCAGCGGCTCTCCTCCCAGGGCAACCCCCAGCACAGCCCCACCCAGTGCTCTTCACCAAGCTGGACAGGACCGCTGTGCGCCAAGCTGCACTGCATGCCACCGGTTCTGCAGGGCCGTCTGGGATGGACGCAGATGGCTGGAGACGTATGTGCACAGCGTTTGGGGACATTTCAGACGACCTATGTGATGCTTTCGCCAGCTGTGCCCGGCGAATCGCCACTCAGTACGTCAACCCAGCATCGATGGAAGCCTACACGGCGTGCCGGCTTATCCCTCTAGATAAGAAACCTGGTGTGCGCCCAATAGGCATCGGCGATACCGTCCGTCATATCATCGGCAAGGCTATTCTGAGCGTGGCGGGGGACTCTGTTCGTGAGGCGACAGGGTCACTGCAGATGTGCGGAGGCCAGGAATGTGGCATTGAGGCGGCCATTCACGCCATGCATGACACGTTCCATGAAGAAGATGTTGACGCTGTGCTAATGGCGGATGCATCCAATGCGTTCAATCGCCTTAACAGAGAAGCATGTATGCGCAACGTAGCGCACCTCTGTCCAGCCATCACACCCGCTATCGTAAACTGCTACCGTCAGCCGGCCCGCCTATTCGTGGACGGGGAGTTGCCTCCTATCGCGAGAAGGCACAACGCAGGGAGATCCTCTTGCTGTGCCGATGTACGCTTTGGGGGTACTCCCCCTGGTGCGCAGAGTGGCAACCCCAGGAACACGCCAGAGCCGGTATGCGGATGACTCGTCCGCGAGTGGCGGGCTCAACCCTCTCCGCCAGTGGTGGGACCGACTCGTCGGGGATGGGCCGGCGTTCGGGTATTTCATTAACCCCAGCAAGTCCGTCCTCGTCGTCAAGCGGGACAAGCTAGAGGCAGCCGAGACCATCTTCGCCGGCACGGGTGTGTCTATCACCATTGACGGGTGCCGTCACCTTGGATCAGCCATCGGAGCTGATCAGTTTGTGCAGGAGTTTGTGGCTTCCAAGGTGGCCACCTGGTCGCAGGAGCTGTGCAAGCTGACAGATTTCGCCCGGTCACAGCCTCAAGCAGCTTACTCTGCACTGGTGAACAGCCTCCAACACCGGTGGTCCTTCCTGTGTCGGGTTCTCGATGGTGCTGCAGAACAGCTGGCACCCCTGGAGGGCATCATCCACCGCCGCCTAATCCCTGCCATTAGTGGACGGACGGCGCCCAGTGAAGCTGAACGCATTTTGCTCACTTTCCCCTGCCGGCATGGAGGCCTCGGCGTGGCCAACCCTGCCACTTTTGGCTCACAGTACGGCACCTCCAGGCTAATCACCACTGTGCTGTACGACAAGATCATGGCGCAAGAAGAGCACCTCGATGATGCTCTTGCCTGTGTCCGCAGGGCCAAGAGTCAGGCTCGCTCTGAGGCCAGAAAGGCAATGAAGATAGCTGCCGATACGTTCCGCACCGAACACAGCGAACTCGATCTCGCTATCAGTCTGGCAGAGGAGAAGGGAGCATCAAGCTGGCTTACCTGCCGACCCATCGCTCGCCATGGCTTCGCTTTGTCGAACGGGGAATTCCGGGGTGGCCTCTGCCTCCGTTACGGTTGGACGCCTTCTCGCCTGCCCACCACCTGTGTTTGCGAGAAGGCATTCACCACTGCTCACGCCTTGTCCTGTCCTTTCGGTGGGTTCCCCTCGATCCGCCACAACGAGGTGCGCGACATACTGGCAAGCTCATTGAAGGGTGTCGCCCACAACGTCGCAGTGGAGCCACATCTCCAACCCCTGACTGGGGAGCAGTTTGAGCTGCGGTCAGCATCAACCGAGGATCAAGCTCGTTTGGATGTGGTGGCCAGTGGAGTTTGGGGGGGTCGGTTCGAACGCACTTTTATTGATGTACGGGTGTTCAACCCTTATGCGTCTTCGAACCGCACCTCCTCTCTCTCTGGCTGCTACCGGCACCATGAGCAAGAGAAACGGCGTCGATATGATCGGAGAGTTTGAGAAGTGGAGCGATCCACTTTTCTCCCCTTTGTGCTCTCTTCCACCGGAGGATGCGGCAAGGGTGCCGCTGCACTGGTGAGCCGGATTGCACATCTCCAGTCGCTATGTGGGAGGGAGGCGTATTCTGTGCTAATTGCCCACCTCCGCTGCAGGCTGACTTTCGCCCTGCTGCGTTCGAGTGTCATGTGTCTGCGTGGGGCTCGCCCGGTTTGGCAGCCTCCAAAGGATGGCTGTGCCTCCCTGGCTGTCGTGGAGGCTAGGGTGTCCCGTTGAGCCTTGCCCCGTGGTTGTGCGGACTATGCTATGCTTCTCTTGCTGTCTGATCACATGCGACGTCATCATTATGTGATTTGTTTTCAACCCTCCGCCATGGCAAATTGTGTTTTGTTCGCCCGTAAAAATCTGCAGTGCTGTTCAAACCTGGCGCGAGATACGCACAGAAGTACGTTTGTACGATTTTCTTGACCCGGGTTGATTTCAACCCTCCCCTTGGGTTGATTTCAACCCTCCCCTTGGGGGGAGGGTTGAAATCAACCCGGGGCGAAATTTCAACCCGGGTCAAGCGCAATGCGTCATGTAAACGCGCCATTCACTTTGTGCACATGGCGGGTTGAAATCTGACCCGGGTCGAACTCAACCCGGGTTGAAACCAGGGAGTAGTACAATACCGGGAGGTGACACGGGCACACATCCGGGATTACGAGCTTTGCCTCACAAAAAAATACAAACCGCGTGAAAATTCAAATTTTTGCTCTTTTGACAGCGCTGAGAAACCTTCAAATGGTGACGAGAAGACCAGACGTATCCCTTCGTGACAAGCTGCCACTTGTTCTTTTCAGCTCGAGCCTTTTTGGGAGCTACTCTGGTACATCGTCCACACTGCTGCCAAGTCTCGACTCCCCAAAATGGATGGAAGTGACGAATTTGGAGGACGCTATCCTAGGTAAGTAACGTGATGGAATTTTCTCATCTTGACATGGTGTAACACGAACCTGAATTTCTCATTTGGACCCACTCGGACACCTCACCAAGTTGGGATATTTCGAAACTATACCTATTTGTCTACCATTCTACTTCATCTCAACGTGTTAGCTAATGTAACACTTTGGAAAACTCATTCCGAAAATTTTGAAACTTATTTAGTTGTATAGATTTGAACATAATGTTCAAGATCACTTGTTTTCAGCACTGAATGAGGCCAGGGCTGGTTGCTTTGTTGCTTTTTTAACTCCCAGAACTCGTGGACAGAAGAGGAAGAGCGACGACTTGGTTGTGGCTGCGAAGTCTGCCTGCCCAACGCCAATTGCAATTACACCCACACACATACACACACCCTCTTGTACTTGTACACCACACACGCGCGCGCAAGTGCGCATACATAAAACTATTCGTCTTTATCCTTTTTGTGTTTGACATGATCACATTTTGTACTACTCCCTGGTGATTATTTGCATAACATGAATGGCACAGGGATGACTTGTGGCATTGTACGCTGTACACGATTCCACGGTGCCATAAAAGTAACATTGGTTATAATCATGGATTATACCATGGTACGGTACGGAGGGGCTGTTTTCAGCCAATCAGCGCTGATCTAGCCATGGTTATACTGGCCAGTATAAATCCCGCGCGGGATTTATACTGGCCAATATAAATCCCGGTGCAGCAGTGAACTTGTACGGCGGCAGTACTCCAGCGCGCGGACCATTCACAACAGACACCACATGCACGTGTACACTCCACACAGAATGGCACACTGACGAGGAACAGTACACAATGGAAAAGAAGAATGACCTGGAATTCGTCTACAGAGTATTCTATTATACTGAATCTGAGGATAAAGAACGTCGAATAACCACGAAGTATCCCAAATGGGTCAGCAATGTACATTGTACTTCAAAGAGTTGAAGATCATCAACAGACTGTCTCCTTCGTAATTAAGTTTATAATACAGAGTGTACTTCAACCCAATTGGAAAATGCTGGATAGGATTGAAATGTGATACAGTGATACAAAACAGTGTATGCAAATGCATCTACTTGCAAGTAGTAAGCAAAACTGATTATAAGATGCCGCATGTTAAAATCAGCACGGTACCATAATTATAGTAACACTTACTCCCAAAGATTCCAAGCTGTAATCTAACTAGTGACGGTAGTTTGATTCAACGACAAACTCCAGCACCCCAGCAATTCAGTTGATTTCCGCACCGCTCACGAGACAAGATCATGAAGATGCTACAATATGCACTGGAACTGAAAGGAAATCTTATGCCAAACATCCACGGAGGAATCTCCTTCTGATGTTGCTCGACCATTCTTTCAATTGATAACTGATAACCATCAGAAGATGTTCGTGTACTGCATGATGTACGAGATCTCCAAATAGGTTCGTTGTTCTGGAAATGCGTAGGGGTACCTGGCATAAGTAGGATATGACCCTCCTAGTCGGGTTATACCGTACCCTCATATAAATCCCTCCTGCTATCGCAGTCGGGATTTATATTCAGCCGGTATAACCCTCTGACTCGGGTTATATCCTCTACGTAATGATATTGTACGATTCTGATTGCGTACGCTCTTGGTGGCCATATTTCATCGTCACGCATGCGCGCAGCTCCCCACAAAGTACAAATTGTAGTAAAAGCAATTACGTACTATTACGTATAGTAATATGCACACACATACAACTAGTAGTCACACAAAGTATCTATAATAAGCACACGTACTAGTAGTACATAAGCAGGCTATCTTTATCCTTTTACGCTTGGTCTGATTACCTGCATACCTGACTTACACGGCATGGTCACTTGCACCAGTAACAATGTACATAATTCCACACTGCCTTTATCATCAACACCAGTTCCTGTTAACGCGTAACATCTCAGGCTTTGTAGCAGGGAGTAGCACAATATCATTGTACCATTGTGCTACTCCTTGCTTGACGCAGACATGCGTCATAGTGACATTTGCGAATAGCTAGCTGTCTCAGCAGTATAAAATTTATTTTATTTTGTGTTTCACTCAGACGACTATAGCATCTGGATTCGGAATAGCCTTACTATCTTGAGACGGGTCAGCCATACGGGTCAGCCATACCTGAAACATGTCGTTCATTGTGACTAAAACTTGCGTCAACATTATCTATTCCCCTAAAAACGACGTGAATAACTAAAAGTAATACAAATTAAATTAGGAAGAAAAATCCACTCTTACAAGCCGCCCACGTAAATACTGGACACACTGAAGGTACCCGTGCGAAGGCCAGCTGCTACTTGATATCCTTCGTAGGATTCATCCTCATCACCCAGCAAAGACTGATGGATTCCTTCCCTACATCGTCAAAACAAACTTCAAAAAGTACTGCTCGAAAACTTCTTGACAGCATTCTGGCACTCTCTTGAAGTGGTTCTATGAAATTTTTTGAAAAATGCTACAAAATGCTACGATAAAGGTACGCAAAGTACGACATTTCGTGACGTTTCCCGGGACACAGCGCTCCACAGAAAAGTGACCTGAGGCAAAGCTCGCCCGCCTGGATGTGTGCCCGTGTCACCTCCCGGTACTGTACTACTCCCGGGTTGAAACGCTTCATGTAAACACAGCCTTACCCTCGACCGTACCTGTCCCGTACCTTCCCCGTATATGTCCTGCACCTGTCCCGTACCTGTCCCGTACATGTCCCGTACCTATCCCGTACCGTACCGTACATTCAAAGACGGCTGGCCACAATGCATATTCAAATAGGGCTTTCAACTACAAGATCATAATGTGAAGCAACTTGGAAGAATTAGTATGGATGCGAAGTGTATCGGGGGATGCATGCAGGGCGATAGTGCGGTTTCGAATCCCAGGTTATATCTAAAAACAAAAAGTAGAAACTTATAAGAATTAAAAAAACTTAGAATTTATAACATTCCTATGCTTTTTTGTCTAGGTCATCAAGGCAAAAAAGCATAGCGTAGGGCCCTGAGCTTCCAAGCTCTTTCGTTTGCTCACTATGTTGTTGTCACTATTTTTATTTTCCTTCGAGTTTTGTGTCGTGCTGAACTTGATAATTTTCCACCTTGTCACGAGTGTTGTTATCTCATTATCTTTACGCTATATAAGTTTTAGTCTTTCCAACTTGAGTCATTCCCTGTATAATTCTTGATGAGAAGGGAACGAAAACGTTCGGATACTTTTGACAAGTGCCTTATTGTGACTGGATGTGTGTTTGCGTGGATACTTGCGACCCAAACTTACCTTCGTAAAAAAAATTAATGATAATAATAATGCATTATCGCTCAACAACTCATCTTTCTTTGATGACGTCTCAATGACTAAAAAACCTTTCAGAAGGAATGCCTTTTTTAAGGGTGACATCTCGTACCTAAGATGCGTCATATACGATGGAATGCTTAAACTCTTCTTTCTTTCTTTCTTTCTTTCTGTAGCCATATAAGGGATGGTTATCAAGCCTACATTGACAATTTATCACTCTGCCCAATCTCTCAAGTATTATCAAGAGGTCTCTCATTTTCCAACCTACGTGGTTTGAAGAATGCATCAGTGGATTTCAGTAAGTGAAACTGACTGAGAAGCACAACCAATTAAAAAAATGTATCCAAGAGTAGATCATTTTGTACACCTAAAACTACAACTCTGGCCGTCATTATCTGCTCAGGCCATAGGGTTGTGAGCTTCTTTTTCGAAATGCAAAGCATGCCCTAGAATCAAAATCTCCCATATAGTGGGGAGCTGAGTAGAATAATATTAGTGCGAGGGATTTTGGGAGGGATTTTGTGCAAAGCAAATTATTCAAAGCTCCCCTTCGTTCCCATAGAAGCCTGGCTGAAGATACAGCTTTCAGAACCTCTAGTTGTCTAAATGCGGAATTGAACGGTCTTGTTCAGAGGAGTCTGCCATACAGAGCTCGGTTCTAATTTCCAATCGAGTACAGCCACATAGTGATGCATACTGGATTCATCTCACTTGTGAATACATGTACTTGAACTAATGCAAATGAAACAGCATGACACACATATGCTCAGGCCAACGGTGTCCACAAAGTAAAAAGCCCATGCATTGCGCACTGTTCAACTTGCACTATGGTTGGACCATGGCAGACCGACAGGAAAATGTTCGGAATTGGGTTAAGCAACTTTCTTCCTGATCTTGATTGCGCTGCTGTGGAGTTTTTAGTAGTATGCAACAATGAAAAAGGCGGAGCAAGGCAAAGGAAATTATACAGCGAATTCAAAATACAAGCACCATGCAAAATTTCCATTCAACGTGTGCTCTCATCAGTGCAAGTGCGGCGGACTGATCATTCGAATCCACACTGCTCGAGGGCACTGCTTGCTTTAATGTATTGCTAACATAATGTACCAGCACATCCAGGTTGGGGACTGCACTCAAACCTCGTTAATCCGGGCAGTCCGGTGCATGTCAGGCACTGTATGGGCGAACACTGTATAAGCCCTGTGCCTTTGTTCCTTACCATAGTAATTCATCAGTTAGCATTCTATTCAATTGTTCGCTGGACTTCTTCTTCCTGTTCTGTATTTTACTACATTGAAACATCGTCAAGAAAAACATTGATAAGACAAACTGTCGCTCTAGAAGGACTAGCAATCATGAGATTAAAAAGAGAAAGGACCAATACGTTACCAGTTATGACTAGCAGTCCACCAAGGTAACGAGATTTATACAGTCAGACAGTAATACTGTAAATCAGCCAATTTCTCTGGGGATTTAAGTTTGTTGATTTTGTCGCTTGGCGCCAACTGACCAAAGTAAATTGCAGGCCAAAGGTCGTCATAGACACAAAAGACGCAAGATTAAACCCCAATCGGCTAAAGTTTGATTGCGTATAAAATTTTCATTTTGAGATCTGCCAAAGTTTCTCTCCGGCCAGCGTTTGTTGATTTGTAGTAACTTATTGGGTTTTTTCGTTTTTACTCATCATCGATAGAGTTGGATTCAGAGACATCATTCACAATTCTCTCGCTGATTAATGCGATCACCTTGTGATTATGAGTTATACATGCATACATACATTGGCTCACATTCCGAGCTTAAATCATGAGATAATTACATCGTATAAATCACTGTGTAATTACTGGGGGTTGTAAAGTATGGATACGCAGAACTCCAGTTGTTGCAAACACATGGTCAGCAATCGAGGACATCTGAGAGTTGTAATTTTTGTACTCCTCCGAGGTGTGATTTTTGGCGTGCTGGGCCAAGCACAAGGAAGCCATCTGCAAAAAAACTGAAGAAAATGGTTGTTGTTTGATCCTTTGGTGTCATCTTTGTTTCTAGTCGAAGCTAGTTGCTGTTTTGAGCAGAAACGCTGAAATTGACTATTTTCTGCATGACTCAGTCATGCTGTCTCACTCGTATTTTAGCTCTTTTTCTGGAATGGATGCTGCTCTGCGCCCCTTGATGAACATTTCCTGCGCTCGTGGAGCAGCTGAAAAGGACCACTGGTATGTCTGGCTCCTAGTTTGAAAGTGGAGAGTCGACGTTTGTGCCTTGAAAAAGGAGTGGAGAGCGATAAAGGTACGTCTGTGGCTTATTTTTCAGAGCTCCTCGTACATTTTTGATCGTGATAGAAAATTCTCAGACCAAAGTCAGACCAAAGTCAGCGCGAAGATGGCCGTACAGTTTTCTTGTGTATTTTTTAGTTGTTTCATCTCGTATCTATGTCAGTATCGTGACGGTGAAGTGGAGAGGGTGATTTTCTTCATCTAGGCTTCGTTCAGCCGACTTTGCTTCGTTCTCGTTGAATAGTGATCTGGAAAAAAAGGTTGATTCGCAAAATTATGTTGATTATCAATGTATGTGATGACATGCGATTGCTGGCTATGAAACACCAACGGCCCATTGGTGTTTATCCTGGAGAGCAGTCATGCAACAAATGGTATTTTCTTCGAACGAATACTCCCTCGAATATCGCTTCGGCGCGACGAACGAATATTCTGCATTCTTCTTAAGTGGCTCAATCACTTCACTCAATCAGACCCAATATTCATGTTGTGTACAGATAATGTAGATACAGTAGCAAGATCCACTGGTGACAGAGCAATTTTGTTCACAGAACAAGCTTCACAGTTCTCAAAACATTATGTCTTCCCTCTCATCATCAACAATGCGGAGGAAATCATCGTTGGAGCAGCATACTACAGCAACGCAGCACGAATCTTCGAGTAAACGTATATTCGACTGTCACTGCCTGCTTTCGTACATATCCTTTTTGATGTCGGTATTCTTGAATCATGATTCCGAATATACTAATATTCCTTTGCATCAGTGCTGAAGAGGTGTATCTGTATTCACAATAATTGCACTGGTTTACCGTGAGTTTTTTGTTTGCCTTCTCCTCTCCATGTGCAGTGATAGACACATGCAAAGGAGCATATGTGGGATGCTATCATGATGATAACAGAACCAAGTTCTTCTGTGAGTGCCCGAGCGGGAAACTCTACGGCGGTCGTGATCTTGGCTGCCAGGACGCGAGCGTTTGCCGCCAGCAGTTTAGCACCAAGTGTACCCTCTTTCCAACCTGCACGCTACTGCCATGCACCTTGAACTACAACTGCGTATGTCTGCCCATGCTGACGTTGTCGAATAACGGATCCAACTGCCAGCAGATAAATGAATGTGCGGTGAATACCTCGCTGTGTGCAATGAACGAAATCTGTGTTGATACGTTGGCAAGTTATTACTGTACATGCAAATCAGGATACTACAGTGAGTCTATAAAGATATTTGATGTCATAGGAATCCGCACCTAGTCATTTAAAATGTATTTGACTGTACGGTACTCTTTGTCTTGTTCTTCAGTACATGTAGATTACATCAGAGTTGAACATACAGTAAAAGCTAGTATTAACTTCATAGTGGAAGTGGTTCCTTGGGATACTCTGTGATCAAACAATGTGATCAGCTGCATGCAGGCATCAGTAAAAGAGTACAAACTTGACAGCTGTAGCACTATGTTGTCCTATTTTGAACAGTTTCGCCGATTTCATTTCAGAATGCATGGATGCTGCGTTCTATGTTCAATTTCAATGTGTTTTTTTCTTTTTTTGGTCGGATGCATTCTTGTCCTGTTAGGAGGTGGTGGGATTTGCACCAACGCCAATGAATGTGAGGTTGGTGGATTCACACCCTGTGCAACAAATGAGGTGTGCATTGACTCACCAGGGTCATACACATGCCAATGTTCAAACGGATTTTCGGGTAAATTCTATTGTGGTGATTATTACAATGTTTGAAAGTGCTATGTCACACAGGGGCATTGGAAGGTAATTTAAGGTGGTACGGCCGCTGGAGGGTCGGTACGGTGTCCTTCATAAATGTTAGTTTGCCATCACTGCCTGCTACCTTGAACCATAGATCGCTTGGAAATCGAAGTTTCAAGACCTGAACCTGGATGCCCGGCTTGTTCAACATCTTCTGTATTTCTGAAGGGTCTGCCTCAAAGTCTCATGAAGACATCCTCAGCCGCAAGTGCAGCAAAGCTGGACGCCACAAACTCAAGCTTTGTCTGTCAGCAATGCCCTGCCTCAATTTCCAGCTGATTTATTTACTTCGAGTGGACGGAATAGATTTGAAACAATCGCTCTGGGAAGCAACAATTGCGATCACTTGGAGGAAGTACATTCGACTCGTCCACCCATCACACCTCATACATGTAATTCACCATGGCCATAGTGAATCCAAGAGTCAGTATTTGCCTAAAGAAATTGCCTTCTGACGTCATAGCTTTCAAGGCCTAATCTAAGTTTCTGAGTGCTAGCTCAAATTAGTAAATGACAATTCAGTCGCCCTCACAACTCAACATAAGCCCTCTTTATGGCCGAAACAGCTTGCCGTCTACGGCATTGGGGAGTACAAGAGTCTCAAATAGTTGCCTTTTTCTCTTTTCAGGCAGTTCACTTCCCCGACTGATCCTTTGAACTTGAATTTCTCTCGATCCTTTAAAAATTAATCCCTTTCTTTCTCTTCCGGTAGGACGTTCCAGAAAGTGACTGACTCCTGGGAAGGGAAATGACCCGAGTGCCATCAGGATGTGTGGCACGTGTTGTGAGCTGCCTTTGGAGTGACAAAAACTTGTCAGTGCCTCCTAGTTTCAGCCTGGTTCCAAAGCTCAGTTGGTTAGAACATTGCGCATGACAAGCGTGGTCCCGTGTTGAGCCCTGTTGGGTCTGGAATTTCTTTCTCTTTTCAGGCAGTTCACTTCCCCGACTGATCCTTTGAATTTGAAGTTCTCCAAACCATTCTAATTCAACTAATTGTGCCTGTTTTTCTTTCCAATCCCAGGATCTGGGAGAACATGTTCGGATGTCAATGAATGTTCTACAACCAGTAGCAGTGCTGTCACATGTCCACAGAACTCAACTTGCTTAAATACAATCGGGTCGTATGAGTGTAGGTGTGATGCTGGCTTCCAGGATATTCTACAACCCACATCGCTGACATCTCCTCGTTGTGAAAACATTGATGAATGCTGTAATGGCCAGGCGGACTGCTCTGCTGATATGCTATGCAAAGATACCGTGGGATCATATCAATGTTTGTGCAAAACGGGATTTGTCTGGCAAGGTATGTTTGCTGACAATATCAGTTGAAAGAGCATGAACAACTGCAACAGATCTGAAAGTTTTGCCTCGATCTGACCAGCCGTTCAAGAGTTCTGGCCGAAATTGTGCCTTTGTAAGGAACGTTTTTTTGTTCCACGCTGTCACTTTTTGGCAGCACTGTATTTGAATCTGGGGAGACCGTGCAACTTGTCGTATCATGGAAAACGCGAAAGTGTGCAGAATTTTGCTCCAAGTTCAAAAAATCACATTTTTTAGCCATGTATTGGGCTGCAAAGCCCACCGCCGTGCAGCAGGACTTTTGCCAGAACCCTCCTGATGTTGCAGATACAGTCAGACCTCGCTTAACCGCACACATCTGTTTTCCACAAAAACATCCGGATAGGCGAGGTAACCGGATAACTGAACACACATACTGTATATGCATGTGGCATGTCAAAAGCAGTGACATCATACATACATGTAGACGGGTCCTATGCAGTACAACTAGCGTGCCCAGTATGTAAACCAAGCGAGAAAAATGACAAGTGCATGCAACCAAGAGTACATGAAAACCAGAGTGTGCAGCTTGGGGCCTTTTCTGCTATGGGTGTCTGTCACGGCGAAATTCCGTGATTACATCATATTTGGCCCAGATCTAGGCGGGAAATGGCGTAGTGCGTACAACTGAGCTGCAGTTGTGCAGAAAGAGACCTGCTTGAATCCTGCTTGTACGCACTACATCACTAAAATGATGTAATCACGGAATTTCGCCGTGACAGCAACCCATCCGAGCTGCACACTCTTGTTTTCATGTACTCTTGATGCAACTGAGTGCTGTCCGCACACACCCAGCAGGTCAAGGACCTCATTTGCTTGTACAACTCATTGATACTAGCTTCTGCAGGCGCTAGCCAGCCACATGCAACCGGATACGACAAAGCATTTTGTACACATTTTAACCAGTTTGTACACAAAATCATGCACCGGTATGCGGATCGCGAGGTCCGGTTATGTTGTATGCATAACATATGCTGCACATTGGTAACCAGCGATTTTCTTCCGGATGGCGAGGGATCCGGATAAACGAGGACCGGATAAACGAGGTCTGACTGTATGTGGCTGGATTATTGTAGTTGACGTTGATTTAGTGACTTTGGCAAGTTTGAGTCGTGTCAAGAAGTCAGGTAGGATTCAGTACTAGGCGGTAGTGGAACGTGAGTGGTAGTCTTTGCCGATTTTTGAGGGTATCCTTGATTTGGTGTGCAGCGCTGTGGAAATGGCTTACTGTGGAGGTCCCAGGACTGGATGTTGTATCAAAGGTACGACCTCGTAGCACGCCCTGAACCTAAAAAAATTCAAAAATTCACTTGGTTCTTTGGGAGTCTGTCAGAGAACGCCCACTCGTGCCATTGTGACAGATTCCAGGGCCACGTTGAGGAGCCCTATCCCACCACCCATGGCTGCTTCTGGACTTTTTTCGGTTTGAATCCCGCACACGGACAGAATGGGCAAGATAATGTGAAAAAAATTGTAAATGCATTTTTTTAGTGCTGAAACGAGTACTCCATAAGCTATCGAGCGAGTACTGTCACTATCGAGTCGAGTATCGAGTACTCTATAAGCACACATGCGCATATATGTCATGACGTCAGTACCACATACCCAATTTTTTGCACACCATTTACGCAATTCAATATCCTTCAATAAACACACATTTTCATTGCAAAGCCACATGGACGACGGACGTGTACGTCACTATCAAGTTTTTTTAGTTTTATATTTTATTTATTTATTTATCGAGTATCGAGTCCTTTTTTGATATCGAGTCGAGTACTCAACGAGCGGGTACTCGAGTACTCGGCGTACTCGTTTCAGCACTAATTTTTTTGCCCCTGAGTGACTCGCGCACCGTGGCAATATGCCGGAGTTGTGAGTTTTTCCGGCCTGTAAAGCCTGTCAGTGAAGCGCAAGAACTTTTAAATCATGTCCAGAGGACCGGGATAGTGGCAGGAGTGTGTGGTGAAAATTTCACTCAAATCCATTGAGAGAAACCAAAGTTACGGTCAATTGAACGCCACATGAAATTTATGGTTAGGCTGCCACCTTAACCCTTTAAGAGCCACAGGAAAATTTCATAATTCTGCATTTTTCGTGTTCCTTGGATCATAGCTTCAGTTCTACTCACTCAATCCTCAAAATCTAGGGCTTCCTGGAAAGGTCTCCGCGAGAGGAAGAGAATGAGGTCGATCATGATAGCCCCAAATGCGTCCAATTGCGTCCCGCTCCAGATATTTCATTTTACTCGATCGTGGAGTTGTAAAAAAATTTCGCTGTGTACTCTTGACAATATCAACAGTGAAATCCGTGCAAATTCGAGTAAACCAGCGTGACGAAAAGTCTCAAAATTTTCAACACTAAAGTCGCACTTCCCGCTTTTGAAATTGCCGCGATCGCGGCTCAACTTACGAGTGATTTATCTCAGGAATCGTTGCTCGCAGCATTTCGCGGATTGTTTCTCCCGACAGGTGAGAGTTTTCTCTTCGCCCTGGATATTTCGATCACTGGGTTTGAGCGAGATTGGACTGAGTTACGATCTTTTGCAGTTTTGCATTTGAATGCGTCATTTACGACGCATTCAAGTATGGGGCGGCTCTTAAAGGGTTAACATGCTGGTTTCAGGAGAATGGTAACGGTAATGCACCTCCATGGCTCTGAACCATTGTGTGGTTCCAGACAGGTTGAGGTCTATCTTGAGCTGCAGTGCTGGAAGCTAGTCTAAGCGCATGTTTATAATAGATGCCAAAAATCACTTTGAAGTGTAACGTGCGGTTTAAATGAGCAGTGTAACGATACTGAAGGAAGCTATCGATGTGTTTGCAAGGCGGGATTTTGCCTTCAAGGTAGGATACCATCGCATAACTATTGAGATTACTATTGTCACTGCTGTTGACGGCTGTCCCTTTAAGTGCAACTTTTAAAAAGCAGGTGCATGATATAGCTTTCAACAGAACTCAACACGACACAATGAATATGCCTTGGGCGGGCCTGGAGTAGTGTTTGGCGGATAATGCCCGCAGAAAATTGGCAACGTGTTGTCTCTTTTTTGGACGGTTTCATGCATGTTTGGTATGTTGGCGAAGAAATGGAGCAGAATTCAAGGAGGGTGAGTGACTTGACTTTTGTATGGTTCTGGCATATTCATTTCTTTTCGAGCAGAATCTACCAACTGTTCGAGCCTTATCCACCAAAGGCTAGCGTCTCCATGGCGGCTAAAACCGTCTACCTGGACGTCCAACGTGTTTTCAGATAAACTACAACAGCAACGACCAATTTTATTGACGACTACCACCAAGAAGAAGTCACTTTCAAAGCGATAGCGCAAGAAGTCTTTTCGCTTTGATCGCGGTGACCAAATAACGACATCGGTTCTGTTTTCTGCAAACATTCGAATTTTGAAAAATCGCCAGGACTCCGGTTCTTGCTGCCAATGCCTCACATGTAGATAGAAGAGGAGTTGAAATATTATGACTGTGTATGAAATGTACTGGTGCTAAGTAAACTACTCTAATTTCAGAAATTTTCGGTGCTCAATATTTTCGGTATGAGGGCAACAGGCCGGGTTAGGTGAACAGAAATTTTCGGTACAGAGAAGCAGTTCCCTATTGGATCATTATGTGTGTTAGTGTTTGTTTGGTGTATTGAAATTTTAGGTATGAAACAAGCGCACCGAAAGTACAGAAAATAAAAGTACACCGAAAATTTGTGAAATTACAGTAATCCAACTACAAGACTGTCATTTGACAGTACCTTGGAAAAGGACTGTTTAGCAAGAGCAGCTAGCAACTGCAAGGATATGCAGCTGCACTGACAACATCTGTAGACATCTGGGGCAATGGCTTCTAACTTTCTTCCTTGCAACCGATGCTGACAATCCGTGACTGTCAATGCTTATGCTGTCCGCCTAGGAAAAGATGACGTATGTGAAAATATCAACGAGTGTCAAACCTCTGCTGAGAATCCCTGTACGACCACATCACAGTGCATTGATACCGATGGATCATTTGTGTGTCTGCCAACTTGGCGTGGAGAAGCTCTTTTCCCATCGTCGACTTCCAGCAAAGCAAGTGAGTCCATCATAGTTTTATCTGGGGTGCCATTGGAAGGGTGAAGCATATTAAGATTGAACTCGGATAATGGGCCAGAATTGAATGTAAAAGTAGAAGAAGGAAACCCATGGGAAAGAGTTATGAAGCAACTATCCACGACTGTAAATAAGTTGGTTTGCACACTGGAGATGTGTTAGACCCAGGCCTTAAGTTGTTGTATGTCTGTAGCCTGTCCGTTTTTTGCCGTGTTATTGCACGTTCTGACTGTTTTTGTAACAGCTGTGGGTAGTTGCTTCTTAACTCGTTCACATGTGTTTTCTTCTTCTTTTTCACATATTTCAAGAGTTCGGAATTTGAAGAGGACTTGACTCGAGGACACTGTTATTATAATTATTTTATCATGGCGCCTGTGTACACTTAAGATGGAGTATTTCGGTCTAGTGGTACTGGTCCGCACCTGTACTTGTAATGTACACATTGTCACATTCTATGAGTTCAAACATACAATGTAGTGCTCGTGGAATTTGAACCTGGCTCGTACTTTTGAAGTGCTGTACAGTAAAACCTGTAACTAAAGACCACCTTGACTAGCGACCAACCTGGTATTACACACCACTTTGCCAGGCACGGACCGTCTCACATTCACATATTTACAGTAAAACATGTGAACAACGACCACCCCTTCGACTTGGCGCCAGAGAAAGCGGTACATAGTGGCAGGTGGTCCTTAGTTAGAGGTTTGCACCGCACAACCATAATTATATGTTCTCTCTCACACCTCACATTTGCAACAGCAAAACCACAGTGCAGGGTCGGCTGCGAACAGCCACATTGCAAGACAAAGAGCAAAAAACAAGCTTCGCAAATATTCGAAGTTCGAGAGAACATTGCTTCTCGTTTCTTTCGAATTCTCAGCCAACGAGAAGCGTACACAATGTGAGACCGTCCGTGCCTGGCGAAGTGGTCTCTACAACCAGGCTTGTCGCTAGTCACGGTGGTCTTTAGTTACAGGTTTTACTGTAGTACCAGGCTGGTCGCTAGTCACGGTGGTCTTTTGTTACAGGTTTTACTGTAGTACCAGGCTGGTCGCTAGTCACGGTGGTCTTTAGTTACAGGTTTTACTGTAGTACCAGGCTGGTCGCTAGTCACGGTGGTCTTTAGTTACAGGTTTTACTGTAGTACCAGGCTGGTCGCTAGTCACGGTGGTCTTTAGTTACAGGTTTTACTGTAGTGCCAGGCTGGTTGCTAGTCACGGTGGTCTTTAGTTACAGGTTTTACTGTAGTACCAGGCTGGTCGCTAGTCACGGTGGTCTTTAGTTACAGGTTTTACTGTAGTACCAGGCTGGTCGCTAGTCACGGTGGTCTTTAGTTACAGGTTTTACTGTAGTACCAGGCTGGTCGCTAGTCACGGTGGTCTTTTGTTACAGGTTTTACTGTACTTGCATGAGTCTATTATGAACTTAGCGCTTTGGGGCATCATTATTAATTTCTATTTTCCTCTTTTTGCACCACGTTACTCTATTTACGTCAAAAGAGGTGAACTCGGATGGAGAACCAAGGATAAATTTATTAGTGTTGAAACGATCTCACCGGATACTCGTTATCTCGCTCGCCAGAAACTCGGCTCGTTTGTGCGGCCAGCTCGTTTGCACTAACGAACACCGTACACCGTACTCCGTACACATGGCAGTACATGTCGACCGGGGCCGCGCGGGGAGTCGTAAAATATTTTACGACTCCCTGGTCGATCGAGAGTCCAGTCCCGCGCAAAGTGAAAATCACTCGCAGTTACAGGTGACTGTATGCCTGCACGACACTTGAGTTGTTTCAGTTGTCGTTGCAGCTTTGGTGGACTCTACTGATGTCTTGTTCCGCATCTGCTGACCTGTCGCAGGATATGCTTCGGTCACCTCTCCATTCGAGTGAAAGTTACGCTCAGTCGTTTGGAAGTTTTTTCCCGCGATGCAGCGAAGACCAGGGCTACTTGCAATCTTTGCAAAACGGTCTATTCTTACAAAGGCTAATCGACGATGGCGCTGAAAAGACATCTCGACACCAAACAGCAGTCCGAAGTGAAGCAGCAGCAACCCCAAATGCCGGCGGTGATAATTTGAACCAGCTGAAAAAAATCGAACTTAGAAAAAAATATTCAAAAAAATATTCATATTTGCCACATCAATGAAACTCGTTAGCTCGCTCGATAGCTTGCTCGTTAGTGGAACTGATCGCTTGTTTGTTATAGATACGCTCGTTTCAACACTAAAATTTATAGTAAATAAAAAAGGACCGAGAAGCTGCAAGTTACGCTATACTGCCGACAAACACCACCAGTTACTAAACAATCAGCTCATGCGATAACATTGCACGACACTGACCGACGGCACTGACGTTCTACAACCAACTGGCTACCAGCTCTAGCACATCTTGGATGTGCACTCCAACAGCCATCCAACTTGGAAGGTTCTAAGTTATAGACATAACATGATCGTGCTTATCTTGGTTGGGCTCAACTTCCCCTCCTCATGTTATTTCTATAACTTAGAACCTTCCAAGTTGGAAGGCTGTTGGAGTGCACATCCAATATGTGCTGGAACTGCTGGCCAGTTAGCTGTAGAAGGTCAGTACCGTAAGTCAGTGGTGTGCAATGTTATCGCATGAGCTGATTGTTTAGTAAATGGTGGTGTTAGTGAACATTATAACGTTACTTCTTGTTTCTTGGTCCTTTTTTCTTTACCATATTCAAAAGAAGTATTTTTTGTGTTGTGTTCTAGCGTCATTAGCATCATGTACTGCATACGGTTAAACCAAGGAAGAAATATTTTTGCAACTCCAAAAAAATTGTTCCAACATGAAAAATGAAAAAGTGCGACTTGTATAATTATAAAATGAAAAGAATCACGAGGAAACGACTTATGAAGCAACTATTCACGACTTTAACAAGATTATATGCAGTCAGAAAGTGTGATAACAGGGCACAAAACTCACAGCCTACGGAGGCATTCAATGACCCAAGACCTCGCTTTCACACCTCCAGAGCTAGGTCTCAGGTCATTGAATGTCTCCGTAGCCTGTGAGTTTTGTGCCCTTAATGTCTCAGTGTAACGTAGAAGCTGCGAAGTACTGTATAGCAGGAAATTTTCGGACGGAATATATTTTCGGACGATTTCGTACACGGCCTTTTTGTACTAAAATTAATTCCGTACTAAAATTTGTTCATGTGACTTATGTACACTGTACATGGGTACTGCTTGCGAATACGTGCATTTAGCATGCAGCACTGTACGCAAATAAAATCCGTACGAAAGGTCGAAATTCGGCTTTGTCCGAAAATAATTCCGTCCGAAAATGTCCTGCTATACAGTACCCTGACATTTAAAAATTTCGGAACACTACACCACACAACATTGTGCTCTTGACCCACATTTACAACACTATACTGTCCACAGAGAGTAATTTTTTTTAACACCTTCATTTTCATATATCGGCCTATTCCCTACTCCAAATCGGCATGTTCTGCGGATTTGTAGCCGTGCTTGGCAATTTTAATCCAGCAATACTATTTTGTAGGTGTGTAACGTACAGGTTCCTGCATGAGTTCGAGGGCAGCACCGCGGAATCCAGCCCGCGCCGCCATAGCGTCAAGAGCTGCATGAACAGCGGTGCCGGTGGTGACCGAGTATGAGTGACTGGAACGTGTTTCCGTATGCACCCAAGCCAAATAAGCAAAGAGATACATGACATGCGCACCACGTGCCCATGCATTGTGTTTTCTGATTGTTTACTGGTACAGTACTCAGTAGTACTCCATAGTGCTTTTTTCTCGTGGTGGCCATTGACATTGTCGACTGGGAATCGGGCATTCTGACAGTTCTGTTCCTACGGATTTTTCCCAGGTCTTGATCGGAAACCTGGGAAAATTGCGCGGTTCCTGCAGGTTGCTGAGCATTACGGGCTTTGGTTGAGGTTCATCCGACTCGTCCAAGATGTCCTTCGTGAGCGACTCCGCAATAAAGGTTTCAGTCTCTTCCTCAACTTTTTGGAGGAGCTCATTCACATTGCCAATATCGTTCAGCAAAGAAGTTTCTTTTCTCCCAGTTCCAGATCAAATGTTTCAGCACCATGATGACAGTTGTGGTTGCAAACAGTCGCTCTTCTGCTTTAGTTATTTATTAGTAAGCTCTTTTTTTATCTTGTTGGTTTTCCACTTAGTCGCTATTTTCGCGCAATCCGGTGCCTTGTATTTTATGAAACACGCTGCAAGTAACCAATGAAAGACCATGAAGTAGAGAGTCAGTCCAGTGGCTACTGGCACTATTGCCCGTCGTCAAGTGACGACGGGCAGTCGCATCCGTTAATGCCCGTCGCCAAGTAGCGACGGGCAGTGGAATCCGTTCCTGCCCGTCGTCACTTGATGGCAGGCAGTGGAGTCCGTTCCATTACCTTTGAGCAGACAGGCTTTCCAGCCCGTGCTGTTAGATCTGTCATTGGTCAACTCTAAGGCGACAATCACGTGACATGCGGGAATGCTATTTTATGTACTTAATCAATAACCGCCGGCTGGCATGGTATAATAACCTTTCTGCTTCTTCTTTTCCTGTTTTCATTAATTAATGGCATTTTTCTTTTACCTCTAAATTAATGGTTCTTTACAATCTGTATCGCATTTTGTGGGTTCAGCAATACAGAATGTACGTATTTAAACTAAGCCTTCAGGCTGATGGCATTAAATAAACTTGGGGTTGTGAAGAAGACCTTTTTTTGGAAAGTCCAATCTTTCCTTCGTTCTTTCTATTCAGGTGATAGCACTACAAGCACAACAGCAGCTGTTCAAATCGCCACGCTAGCCGTGGGAACCATACTGCTCGCTTGTGCCATCGCGAACCTTCTCGTGGTCAGCAAGGTGAGAAAACAACAGCAGTGTGACAAGATAATGCACTTAGAAAATGCCGGGCGCGATCAAGAGATGCAGGAGGTTATCCTTCACCCCAGGCCTGGGTTTCCAAGCCATGCACGGCTGGGCAATTCTCAAGCTGAACCTTCGACAGTGACCGCCAACATCGGATCCACCTCTGCTCCTCGTGCAAAGAGTCCGCGGCATGGGCGCACCAACATCAATTCTCAGCAGGCGGTAAACCGTGACACTTCCCAGCAATGTGGCTTGGTGCGGAACGAGGCATATGGCATTCATGTGAACACAGGCATACCACAAGGCGATGAACATAACCCACATCTGGAGACCATCATGAGTTCTCCTAGCTTTGAGGAACCAGGGTACGAAATGACCACCTAGACGTTGAGCACACAAAGCCCTCACATTGCCCTCACATTGCCCTCACATTGCCCTCACATTGCCCTCACATTGCCCTCACATTGCCCTCACATTGCCCTCACATTGCCCTCACATTGCCCTCACATTGCCCTCACATTGCCCTCACATTGCCCTCACATTGCACCCCCTCGGATAAAGTGTATAACAACTCTCCCTCTCTCTTTCTCTATCTCTATTTCTGTCCCTATGTCTCTGTCCCGCTCTTTCTGTCAGTCTGTCTGTCCGTCTTCTGTCTGTCTGTCTGTCTGCCTGTCTGCCTGTCTGCCTGTCTGCCTACCTGCCCGCCTGCCTGCCTGCCTGCCTGCCTGCCTGCCTGCCTGCCTGCCTGCCTGCCTGCCTGCCTGCCTGCCTGCCTGCCTGCCTGCCTGCCTGCCTGCCTGCCTGCCTGCCTGCCTGCCTGCCTGTCTGTTTGTTTGTCTCTCTGTCTGTATGTGTCTCTGTCTCTCCGTCTATCTGTATCTCTGTCTGTCTGTATATCTGTCTGCCTGTCTGTCTGTCTGTTTGTCTGTCTGTATTTCTCTCTCCTTGTTCCTTTACCTCTTATCGAATACTAGCCAATTTGCCCTCTCAATTTTCTTCCTCTACTGCGCATATAGTTACTTGTTTCCGTTATCTTATAATAATAATAATAATAATAATAATAATTTAAATAACCGACGAGGAGACAACAGTCGTAAAATAGCAATGAAAAATATCAATTGTGCACTCATAATCATGTATAAACAATTAAAATGAAACAATTCCAGAACGTTTTCGTGTGACCATCATCAGTGGAACATCGTCACATAGTAAGAATCACTAAAACAACCAGTTATATAGCTAGAGTAACATGATAAGAAGCGTGAGAATGCAGCACAGCTAGCGGTTATGCATAACGCGTGTAGTGTGAACCTTTGCAGTGTATCTGAGAATGGTAGCAGTAGATGAATGTGGCAGCTGTGAGTGCGTGTGAACAAAAACTGGTGAGTGTGTATTATTTAAAAAGTGTGAGTGCTACAACATTTTCTTTTTGCTTGCATAGAACAGGGTCACGTGTGCGAATATATACAGCTTCCAACACCTGCAACTGCTTAAAGAAACGCGCGCGACAAATAACACTAAACCAGGAATCGTCAAACAACTTACGACAATCCGGACTGGACACCAAATGCTTGTAGATGGCAGACTTGCTCTTGTCGATGTCGAACTCCTCCTCAACACACGAATCTGGTGTAACTCTTGACGACAACAACACGGCATGGGAGACCACCGGACGATCGTTCGTTAACAAACCTGACGGCGGTAACGGAAAGATCACCAGGAGAACGAAATGAAAATGGAGGAAAAACGAATCTGAGGAGAAGCCAGAGACTAGCGGAGACACGACTGAGAAGAATGGAGAAGGCGGAACCAGTAGTGGCAGGTGAAAGTACGGGCGCAGCAGTGAACACGTCAAGGAGAAAGAAGCGATGGCATGAGGAGATGGAGATGGAGGATGATGATGGGGATGAACAGGATGGTCAGGAGGAAAGCAAGGGTGAGCGGGAGCAGGAAGTGGAGGATGAGAGTGATACGGACGAGGAGGAGTTCGACATCGACAAGAGCAAGTCTGCCATCTACAAGCATTTGGTGTCCAGTCCGGATTGTCGTAAGTTGTTTGACGATTCCTGGTTTAGTGTTATTTGTCGCGCGCGTTTCTTTAAGCAGTTGCAGGTGTTGGAAGCTGTATATATTCGCACACGTGACCCTGTTCTATGCAAGCAAAAAGAAAATGTTGTAGCACTCACACTTTTAAATAATACACACTCACCAGTTTTTGTTCACACGCACTCACAGCTGCCACATTCATCTACTGCTACCATTCTCAGATACACTGCAAAGGTTCACACTACACGCGTTATGCATAACCGCTAGCTGTGCTGCATTCTCACGCTTCTTATCATGTTACTCTAGCTATATAACTGGTTGTTTTAGTGATTCTTACTATGTGACGATGTTCCACTGATGATGGTCACACGAAAACGTTCTGGAATTGTTTCATTTTAATTGTTTATACATGATTATGAGTGCACAATTGATATTTTTCATTGCAATAATAATAATAATTGCAATTTCAAATTTGGACTTCACGGAGAATTTCAAAGTTTTAGGAAATTAGAGGCCACGTGCCACAGCACGCGTAATAAGATAATTCCGTTATCTGCTAATTCTAATTTGTTGTCATTGAAGCTTGTTCCTTCCGCTGAACCCGAAACCCAGGATTGGGTGAGGTGGTCCCTCGCTGTATTGTCACATTTTACCCTTGGTTCTGGGTTCTCATAAAGTTCTCTGCTGGACTGTGCACTTCAGTATAACGTTTGGAACAATTCCATCTGCAGGGCTATACTAGGCACATCATTGGCTGATGTGTCCAGTTCAAGGATGTATAACACTTTTTGCTACATTATGGTATTGGGCTGATTAGGTATAGTTGCGCTCTGTTTCTTCTGCATTTCCCCCAATTTTCATCACATGCATTCTCTCAGCATAGCAGTCCATGTGTGTGTGTGTGCACACGCGCGCGCGTGTTTGTGTGTGTGTTTGTGTTCCTAGAAGCGTTTCCTTGCTCACTTTTCTTAACTCTCGTTGCACTCAGGAGT
Organism: Sycon ciliatum; assembly: GCF_964019385.1. NCBI lineage: Eukaryota > Metazoa > Porifera > Calcarea > Leucosolenida > Sycettidae > Sycon > Sycon ciliatum. The sequence continues at coordinate 10,382,371 of NC_088654.1, read as the reverse complement.
CTCCTATGTTCAATTTTCGTATTCCATTGCATTTGATCATTTTTGGGCTGATCATGCGCCAGAGCACACACACAGCCACTTTCGCACACCGTTGCTGTCCGCCGTTTCCGGATGTTGGGTCATGTTCTGAGGATGCCCTCAGATGCCCCGCCACAGCAGGCAATGGACAACTACTTCCGTCGAGATGTCACCGGTGTGCGTGGACGCCCGAAATCGAACCTGGCCACGGCAGTCAAGGCAAGCACAGCTGCCAGAGACATGCCACTGAAGACCATGACTGATCTGAGTGGGCTCAGAATGCGCGCTTTGGACAAGCAATCATGGAGGGAACTCTCAGCCTGAGCTGGTTTTGCTCGCGGCTGCAACGCACGGGGTAGTGAACCCAGGACAGAAGCGGACCAGGCATCATGACTTTGCACATCTATCGTTATGCTGCTTCATTACGCGACCTGTTTTATTATTATTATTATTATTCATGCGTCTTTCAATGTGATTTTATTATTAAGAATGAATGCTTTGCTCGCGTTTAAAAAACGTACCCCAGCGTCTTGACCAGCGACTTGTATGGACCCCTATATTGATCATTGTCCAGACATTTCTGACTCTGAGATAAGGCAAATAATAAATGTGAGTTCATTCCACAGGGAGTGAGCAGAGCGCCGAGTCAGATTCGTGCCTTGTTGTCGCACTATGTGACGGTATTATAATAATTATGTTAATACCTCGTTGCCTTGGTGGACTGTTAGTCACATCTCGTACTTGAAAGGTAATGAGCTTCGCTTTCCAGTGATGTAAGTTTGTTTGCAATGGGACTAGATTTGAGTGAGCGGCGATGAAAGTCTTTAACGGTAACCCATCATTGGAAAAATACACCAGCTTTTGGATGAAAAGGTGGAGCTAAGTGCTGATTTTACAGAAGATATTGACGCAGGATGTGTACACTCAATTACATGCAGCTTACACATGTGAAACTACCATAATAAACGGAAAAGGGTAGAATGGAACATAAGCCTTTTTTACGGGCAAACAGAATACAGTTCACGGTGGCATGGTGAATGAATAGAACACAAGATCAAGAGGGGTAAGTAGCAGCATTCGGCCTTGTCCAGATTCTTGTCAACCACCACACTACACCGCTGCGCTCTCCGGCCGTCCTCGACACGTTGCCACAGCACACCATCAGCAAAACGACACTTCAGTTGTTACTCTGCTCCTTCAGACAGTTCCTCCCTTTTTTGCAACAAAAGGGTGAAGTTCACTATCCGTTAGCTATTCCACATTATCAACCTTCACTGACGAGATCCTGAAGATCGAAACAGCTGCTGACTGAAGGAGCAGAGTACCAACTGAAGTGTCCTGTTCCTGATGGTGTGCTGTGGCAATGTGTCGAGGTCGGCCGGAGAGCGCAGCGGCGTGGTGTGGTGGTAGAAATAATAAATGAATAGAACACGACACCAAAAGAATGAAAACAATTGTATGTGTGAACAGAAAAATTTGGTAGAGGAAAAACCCAATAGTCCATAATCCACTTTTAACATCAAAATCAAGAAAAAAAAAACAAGAAAAAAGGAAATGAAAAGAAAAGAAAAAGCCAGGAAATACAAGGGCACTGTCCTACCCATCATCATCTCCAAAAACCTCACAGCCGGCCCTCCGAGATTGCCAACTCTCGCAAAGCATTTACAGGACGGTGATATGATGATCGGGCCCCGCGGATGCACCTGATCGCCGAACGCAAAAATGCAAAAGTGAGTCGACACCAGACATATGTCATTGTCTCGGCATACAACTTCGCGTCCCCAATTGAAATGAGACCACACAGGCGCTTGACAAATCTGGCGCACAACAACCGGCCGTTGTGAAAACTAGTGGGCTAAATGTCCCACGGTCCACATTGATGAAACGCTCAGCATACTTTAGCTTCTCCTTCCTCTCATGCTCCGCCAACAGTTTCTCGAGAGGTCTGGTGGCATAGGACGAAGCATCGGGATGAAAAACCCGGACAGCCAGGAAAGCATTCTGTGCCCTGGTCCACCGCCCTCGAGCCCGGATGTCAGCGCGAGCATCGTTGGCTGTATTAGCTGAGGCTGCCAGAAACACCTCTCCCGAAACCGGAGCAAGCTAAAAGCTGCGTTCACAACTGGCGCGAGGCTCGACAGCGTCATCTGCGCAAACCTCAGTTAGTAAGTCGGCAAGAATGTCGCGAACTTCATGGTGCAGAATGGTGGGGAAAGTAAACCACCAGTAGGGCAACACATGGCATGGGCGGGACTAAAGGGTTGGGTACAAGAGCAGGTAGTAGGCACATCAACCAGTGCCCAGTCTTAACGCAACGCCACCGCATCCCGGAAATCTCCCTTCCCGTGTGACCAGCCTGGATATACATGTATGAAGACATGGACATCCATGGGGTGTGTACAGGTCCATTCTCAGGAAGTCTCGCCGAAGTCGCAACAACCGCTTCTTCTGCACAATACGAGCTTCTCGTAAATTATGGACAATTTCCTGATCCATGAGTTTTTTCTGTTGAAGTCCTCAGCGTTATCTCAGAGGTGTTAGTCATTTTACAAGGCGCGAGGGCCTGCCACCACCCCCACCCTACCCCCCCCCCCCCCAAACACACACCTACCTCTATCACTATCAGGATACGTCACTAGTGTCGCATGTAGTGGACGCATGTAGTGGACGCGGAGAAGCGTCATAACTCACAATCTATCCAATGTCTAAATACTGACTGCTGTGGCAGGGATCGTAGCATCGTCACAACACAAAATAGAGTGTATCACGCTTTCGCGCCCCGCTCGCAAACCTCTAGGATAAGCAGCGCATCTCCATCAGCGAACAAGTGCATAACAGCTGCTACTCATTACGGGCAGATTATGAGGAAAATATAAGCGGCACTGCAGGATCACAAGCGCCGATCGATGTGTTCCGCGCCATCTGAGAATTTGCGCAATCTGAGAATTCCAGATTGCCTGCGCAAACTGCAGATTGCGCAGGGAGTTCCACGCAATCTGAGAATTTCCAGATTTCGCAGCCTATGCATGGTAAAACTGCGTGCCTGAGCTCCTGTGAGACTTCTGGGAGCACGCCCAAGTATGTGTGGTGCAACATTCCAGTCTTTTTTTCAACGCAACCAAGCCTCTTGTATGGGCAAAATAAACACAATAATTATTACGAGTGCAACCTCAACAGCACCGGAAGAAAAACGAGCAAAAATGGCTGTGAAAACAGTCGAGAGAGCAAAAATGGCTGTGAAAACAGTCTAGTACCACAGTCTAACAACATTAGTGCAGTGCAACATTCCAGTGCATGGCTCGTGCTATCTGTGGATTTCTCTCAAAACTTGAAGAGCACAGCGAATTCATGTGGGGGGGGGGGGAGGGGGGGGGGGGGAAGGAGCGAAGTCTGAGGGTGCTATCTATGGATTTAGTTGGAAATCATGAAGAGCACAGCGAATCCATGTCGGGGCTATCTGTGGCTCGACTTTTTGTTGCTGTTGTTGTTAGATCTAGCAACTAATAAAGATCTAAGAACAACAGCAACTAATCCACAATACAAAGCAGCAAATGACAGACCACGCAGATGTACAGCAGATGACAACCGGACCTATGAATTATACAGGAAACAATCGGAGAGGACGACGACTGACATGAAGGCAACGGCATCTACGGCTGGCGTTGAGGGTGAAGGTGAGACGCAGGAGGATGCAAATGAGGAGGAGAGTCAAACCGATGTGGATGAGGGAAGCAAGTTGTTATGCGAGCAGTGAGGGAGAAGGTGAGCTGAGTGAGGGTGACAGTGGGTGTGAGGGTGTGTGCGTGAGTCGAGATTGTGTGCGTACGTTTCGTAATAGCAAGTTTTCAGTATACAATTATTTGGTCTCTAGTACTAACTGTTGCCGTACTTATTCTGATTCCTGTTTCTCTGTTTTGTGCCGTGCTCGTCATGGTTATCTGTTGCACTTAAACGTTTTGGAAGCTGTTTGTCAGCGCATTCATAAGCCGAATTTGTGTGTCCAGAAAGATAATATTATGACCCTAAACTTGTTCAAATAATGTTCGTTTGTGTAGTGTGGCAACGTTGTTGCCACTTGTGCCTAAATGTGTTTTGTCAACTTCTTGTTTATTATTTTTATTATTATCATTCGTTCTAGGCTTCGACCAAATATGCTTGCGCGTATTTCCGCATATTTTGTGAGACAGTTCATATATGGCATATAGAGCGACAAAGGGAATATTGGAATGAAGCTAGCATATAATTCAAATATTTTGAAGAAAATGAGGACAAAACATTCATATTATGGACAAATGCGTTCAGAAATGCCTTTTATGGACGAATTTTGAAAGATTGAGGCGTTTGCTACATTTCCCCATGGATGAACACTATCGCTACGGTTGCTGGGGACACACCCCAGCCATTATAGCAATAAAAACTGCTTTATGGCAGTTTTCTAAAAAAAGTTATTGTGTTCTAGTCCATGGACCCCGTCTAAAAAGTAAGAAATTAACGAAATGTGATAGCCGAAAATTAAAATTTCACACAAAACCTCACAATAATCACAACACTTGAAATGCTGCTTTCAACACTAAACTTGTACTGCACCAACAATTGTCAACATGCAGTCATGCATGCATAGGAAAGAGGATCACGAGGGGAAAAGGTCTTCTACATGTAGCTTTTCATTCTGTGTGTGATTATTGTGAGGTTTTGTGTGAAATTTTAATTTTCGGCTATCACATTTCGTTAATTTCTTACTTTTTAGACGGGGTCCATGGACTAGAACACAATAACTTTTTTTAGAAAACTGCCATAAAGCAGTTTTTATTGCTATAATTTCTTTTGTTTTTTCTGTCACCAATCAATGGAATGCCCTATACGAGGTGGTTTGGCTTTTTTTAACATGGTTGTAAAATGACGTTTTTTCAGTCACTTCTAGACAAGCTACGTCCAAATGAATTGTTGCAAGTGGAAGTGCTATCCTTCATGCCCGTTGTGTCCAAAAATGGGAATGATCCCACTTTGGAAAGTGTCTTGAATCATGTCCTACTTTCACAGTATTCTCAGGATTCAAATAATTGGTGTGTCATTTTTTAACAAATTTGTAAAATGGCATCACAAACTGGGATATTCGGTCATCAATGTTCTGAAGTTGATAGATATCACTTCAAGGATTGCTAGTGGATGAAAATTAATCTGTCAACAGAGGAGTGAACTGCATTGTATGCTGCGAAAGCCGTGTTTTGTATTTGTAACTAGTGGCTGTGTTATACGGTGGAATTGGATAGATAGCATAGCATCGCAGCGATGTTTTCGTTCTCACAGAGTGCATTCCGTGACCTACTGTTCTTCATTACTGTCTCTAGTGATGGCAAGACGGCCTGACGTCGTCCAAAGGCCCTGCGGAAGCAATTCACTGCCCTCCTCGTCCATTCAGGGGCTCATTTTACACATTTTACACAAAATGGCAAAGCACCCACCACTAGTTATACCAACGTGGCAGGGAGAATTAAATTATATGCACCAAATTTTCTGGTCAATGTTGATCTACGATAAACTGGCTCCCATTTGCCACCACCCATGTTTCGATACAGCCATCCGGAGCAGAGAAACAGCCAGAAGAAAAGCAAATTTTACACATTTGTTAAAAAATGCCAAATGTTAAAAAAAGCCAAATCACCTCGTACTGTATCAATATGTAAATGATGGCCTTCACACCATATCAATACCGTATTATACGCATTGAGGTGCAAGCCTTTTCTTGCAGAAAATGGCACTAGGCTAGCATGTTCTTCTGCGGGGAAACATGTGAGTAGTGATGGACCGTGGTGATACTTTTTATACGGAGGTCATTCTGTGCATGTTGCTGTAGCAGAATTTCATGACTGTCATAAAATTGTCTTGCCTTTCAGATATTTCAGATTTCCCCACCCTGGATCAGATTTACTTGAGAAATGTAACCAGGTGCGTGTCGCAGATGTTTTTGTTGATTCTGTGTTTATAATCATGGGTTATCGTAATAAGGTCATCCAGACTCATCCTGCATCATATTGCACTGAAATCGTAATTCTGTTGATGTCGATACAACTTTTGGAAGTAGTTCAATGACTTCAAACTGTTAGTCCACGATTTTCTAAAACAACACAGCAAAGGAGGAACAATAAACATGTATTAAAATGTAAACAAATACATTGCTGAGTCCGACACCTCGTTCCAACAACTACACTGATCCTGAGGATAAAAGGGGCAAGGCTATGCTTGGAGGTACTGAGAGATAAACAAGGCACTCCATAAATGATAAAATCTTACACATCTTTTGGTGAGTATGAATGATATCCAGTCGAACCTCTTTAGGACGAACACCAAGGGAACGATGGTATTTATTCTGTGAGTTTATCTTAACCTATTTTACATATATAACCAGTGAATACAATTATTTCTCCAATAGACATACGAATAGATTTCTTCTATAGCGAAAGATTCTAAGCCACACCAACTCATTGACTAGTCTCGTATGAAACAAATGAGTCACTAGAGAGGTTCTGCAAAACGAAAACGCGTACAAACTTTCGTTCTACGTTATGAAGTGCGAAACTTCGCACGAACTTTCGCAACTTTGGACGCGAAACTTGCAGGGAACACGAAATGAACTGTCGTAGGAAATTTCGTGAGATCGGGTCATGGCGTACGTGCACTTGGCCCGCGCAAACTACGAAAATGTGCAGAACGCAAAGTTCGTGCAAAAATTTGTACACACTTTCGCAAGGACTGTCGCGAAACCTCGTTCGAATTTTCGTTTTGCAGAACCTCTCTACTGAACGTTTCTTTAGCAACATGACGGCAACTGAAACAGCAATAGAGAAAGTACGATACATGTACAGCACATTCTTGCAGGTACTACAAACAGATTGCAGATCGTAATTCTTGCTTTGGCGGCACGAAAATTTATTTGGGGCAGTGCAATCTCGGCGGTACTCACAAATCAAACAGCCCAGACTCTAGTAAACAAATCCAATCCCACAGGTACGAGATCTTCACGAGACGAGACTGCACCCATGGGCTTGTTTCGTATGAAGCAAACAAGTTTACTGAACCTCTCCACAATGGAGATTTTCCCTGATACCGTATGCGAATTTATTTTGCAAACTCAATGGGTCCTTGAACCTTTCCCTCCAGATTGGGAACTGCCAACGATGGTATGCCACTGACCAGTGCCTAACTTGTAACGTACCAATGTACAATGAATATGAGTATTTCGACAACACATCTAACATGAGCCTTACCGTCAAGAAGGTGAACTCGCGTTCTTCGCACACTGTAGACAAGGGCAAAGAGATAAAAATGGATCTAAATCCGAATAAAATCAGCACACGTTTCCGTAAATGAAAGGGTGAGCATAAGGAAATGAATCGAAGGAAACAGGTCAACTCAGAGATCGATCACCTGTCATCGAGTATTCCGTAAAAGGAGACCTCGGCAGCGGAAAAGCAAAATTTAGAAAAGAGATCCTGTCAGCTTTTCCATTATTTATTGCATTCCGCCCAAAATCAGCACACTTTTCGTAAATGAAAGAGTGAACACAAGCAAATGAATCAAAGGGAACTGGTCAACGAACCTGTCATTGAGTAATATTCCGCGAAAGGAGGTCTCAGCAGCGCCGAAACGAAATAAGCCAGGCCAGGAGACGAAATATCCGAAACAGCTCATACAAGAAGCAGTTCCAAAGAAGGAAGTTCCTCGCGCATGCACGTCCGAACACGGACTGCACTGCATGCAACACAATGTCTGCCGGCTGCCGTGCACGTGCACAGCACGCGGCTACCACCCGTTGGTAGATCTAATACCGGTACACCAAGAGTCCATAATGGACTCTTGGTATACCTATACCGAGCACCTTACGTAGAGACTTACGTAGTCTAAGTGAAATACCGAGCACCTTACGTAGAAACTTACGTAGCATAGCGATGTCGTTTTTCTTGCCATGTGAACACAATAATAGAAAAGCTGACAGGATCGCTTTTCTAAATACTATTCCGCATGTGTTTTGATTTGCATCATAAGCATGATAGCCATGAAGCCAATGAATATTTCAAGGTTGTAATTTTACTGAAATGATCTACACTTTCTGCTTATGTCGAGCATATTTTGGTATATTTTGGCATATCTTTTTCCATATCTTGCTAAGCCTTTGGCATATTTTGTCTTCTCTCCTGATATGCGACGAGCATAATATGCTCTTTTTTAGCATATTTGGTCGAGGCCTAATTCGTGCTCACTTTTTTGTTGCTGATACACACTTTTCACGCTTAGTTCTTACTTGTATACCCTTGTTTTCAGCACACTTTTGTGAGAAATCGCACCTCGATATTCCAGTGCTGTCATTGTATCCTGCTACCCTATCTTGACTGCTATTATTATTTCCTTTGTTCTAATTTTGTTCTTTAGTACAACGGAGATTCCTGAAGAGTGCTGTACGAAAACTTGTTCGAATCACCTTTTTTTCCATCGCATGTTTCTTCTTACATGTATTTTTCCTCACCCTTTAGATTGTTTTTGCATCGTCTCCATCACTTACACTGTTTAACTTTATAAAGTAATTCAAATGTCACTTCAGCTCGTCCTACTTATTGCCATATTAAAATTGTTTTCTCCTCGACGAATATTTAAATACTAGTACATTTCACTGCTGTTGTTCTTGGTGGTATTTCTCTAACTTAGGTTTCCTATAATAGTTCAGTTTTGTTTCAGTGTATTTTAGTATAATGACAATTCCTGCTGAGAGTTGTACGAAAAAATGTTTGAATCCTAATCTTTCTCTACACTATTTCCTCCTACTTTCATCGTTCTATTGCACGATGGCGTCTCCACCGCTTTACATTGCATGAATAAAGTACACAAAAATCAAGGTGACAAATGTCGATTTAGCTTGTCTTATTGATTGCGGTTATCAAAATTATTGTCTCCTCGCCGTTTGTGTAAATACTATTGTGACTAATGCTACAATTCACCAGTGGGAGTTCCCAAATTGCTAGAGTGCTCACCACTGCAAGGATACAACAATACCACGAAGGCCACGAACACCACGAAGCATTTCTCCTGGAATGAAGCGGAATCACGCACACATTACCAGCTCGTCATGAAGACCTAAAAAGCACCCATGAAAGTTGTGACGTTCTAAAAATAGCCCCAGAAAGAGATGAAACAGTTCGTCCACTGATAAGTATTCATTTCTCAATCTGCGGACAGAACTGTTTCGTCCTTTGTGGACTCGTCAGCGCAGCACAGAGGAATGAGGCCGAACATGATAGCAATGGAAATAAAAATTTCCAATCAGGCCCGAACGTACCTTGCCAGAGTGCTCAAACTGACAAGTCAGTGAGCTCTGCATAACGCAAACAGCAAAGGCACTACCCCACGCAAGAGTGCTCAACTGCTATAAGAGCAGGAGCGAAATACTCAATCTGCGGACAGAACTGTTTCGTCCTTTGTGGACTCGTCAGCACAGCACAGAGGAATGAGGCCGAACCTGATAGCAATGGAAATGAAAATATTCATTTCTCAATATTTTACCGAGTGAAACGTTTGACATGCTTCTTGTGGCAGTTGAGAGTTTGTCACGCGGCCTAAAATCGGTAGAATATGTCAACGTCCCACCAGAGGCGGCAGTATGTTTGACGCGACAAGCTGTCACTAACTAACTTGTAGTGGAGTAATGGTAGTCGTATGAAAGCGACGCTGTATCTGTTCTGCACACGGTAATCGCTGCTGCACCGGCATCATTGCTCGTGAAGTCTACAAAAATTATCGAACCGTCCTGCACACCGATCGGTTCATTCTTTGTCAATTGATTCACGACCAGTTCGTGATAATAAACGTCTCTAGTGGCGTTAGTGTTGTTCTGTATTCTTTGAACCTGCTGGAGACGCCGGGAAGGGGACCGAGCTGGCAAACATGGGACGGACAACATTCGTCAGCCTCTCGGTAAGTGCAAGCATGTACATATGCATGTGCATGAACCATACATGATAGTACCGGACCTCAATGGGAAATGTTATACATTTGATGTGTGGTACCTATTTTTAGGTTGTGACCATTATACGAGGGTAACCGGGGAATTTATTTTGTCGCCAATATCTCTAACAACCTCGAGTCGCGTCGGTGGTGTGAATGTTGGCCAGAGAATGCATGCTGTTGAGTTCGAACTCAACTGAAGTGGTTCTGCACCAAAGAATCATTGCATTCATTGCTTCGTGCACGGTGTGTCACTAGCCCTATCCATCTCTGTATGCGTAGCTGAGCGGATATTTCTACGGACTTCACAATGGGCAAAGTGCACTGAAGAGTCCAATGATAGCTATCAACCAATATCAACAGCTACCAACTCCAAATGAAATGGTGGAGTGGGTGGGACATACCGGTGCCATGCGCTGCCGACCATAATGGTCTCGGCATCAATGCTGGATAGGCGGGATGGCGTGGGATCTTATGTACATGTACATCCATTCAAGTCGCTTGGGCTGAGTCCGAAAGGAACGAATGCTCTACTGTTGTACTGACTGATGCGCGAGATGCGTGATTTTGCCGATGGACACCAAGGATAACTTCATATCCCAGACGGTATGTGAATTATCTGCATTGCTTCCGTGCAAGGGCTTTGGAAAGAGATAGATAGATCCCAGCTTCCAACATTGGCACTGTTCGAGCCGTGGATAAGCTTGAGCTGGGTGTATCACGATTCGCGATCACGATCTACCTGTCACAGCGAACTGCAACGTCGTTGGCTGACAGGCGTAGAGAACCGCAAGCAAGCACATGTCATTGCATTTGTCACGTGCCGCATTTCTTTTCACCTTCTGTATAGCGTGCCTCAGACTCAGAGTCAGAGGGCATCATGAGCCTCCTGCGATGTTGGCGGTTTCTGAGGCTGCAGAGGAACGCAGTACTGAAAATTAGTTTGAAATCAGGTCGGGAGGGAGCATCACAATTGCTAGCATTGAGGGCATTACAGTATTCTAGGGACGTGTACAGTGGGGAGTCGTTACAGTGGGCTGTACATGCCTCGCCCGATTTTTATTGTTGCCTCTTGTAATTTGTTAATTTTGCATTGTTTTGAATTGTTTCTACTTACTGCCATGGCTGGCTATCGCCCTTCCCTCCATATTGGCCCATATTCCCTGGCAGCGGGAAGGTGAAAGAACAAAACTAAAGTGCATTCATTGCTGTATGGATGGTGCATCACTAGCCCTATCGATCACCGCATGGGTAGCTGAGCGGATCTTCCTACGGGAACTTACTATCGGCAATGTACACTGAAGAGTCCAATAATGGGTTTCCGGGCGTAGCAAGCAGCTACAAACGCCAAAGGAAATAGTGGGGTGGCTGGGACATACCGGTACCAAGCTCTGCCGACCATAATGGTCTCGGCATCAATGCTGGATATGCGCGTCGGCGTGGGATATGTGTACATCCATTCAAATCGCTTGGCCTGAGGACGAAGGGGATGAATGCTGTAGTGTCGTGCTGACTGATGCGCAAGACGCGTGATTTTGCCGATGGACACCAAGGATAACTTCATATCCCACACGGTATGCGAATTATCTGTATTGCTTCCATGTAAGGGCTTTGGAAAGAGAAAGATATAATAATTATTATTCCAGCTTCCAACAATGACATTGTTCGAGCCGTGGATAAGCTTGAGCTGGGTGTATCCCGATTCGCGATCACGATCTACTACCTGTCAAAGGGAATTGTATCGTGTTTGGCGACAGGCGTAGAGAATCGCAAGGGAGGGTTATGGCATTTGTCACGTGCCGCATTTCTTTTGACCTCCTGTATAGGGTGCCTCAGAGGGTCTCACTAGCCTGCTGCGACGTTGGCGGTTTCCCAGGCTGCAAATGATTTTCAAGGTTTTTCATTTTATGTACGGGTAATCAGGACCCTGCCGGCTGGTGTTCCTGTGCAGGTTCTGTGACGGGCTTCATCCCGTCCTCACCCCTGCTTGAAATAAATTAAAATCAATACCGGTAAACCGAAAAATAATACCAGCAATAAAAAGAACATCACGATTGAATTCTGTCCGTACGTACGTGCACGCATTCTTTGCATGCCATGACATCAAAAATAGACCTTGCGACTTTTTAGCTGTCAATCCTTCAGTCAATACAACGCAATACAAGGCAAGACCAGTCGTACAGGTACAGTGTTCGGGTGCTGCTACATAAGTATTAAATTTTGTATTGCATTAAAAAAATTCTGCGCCAAACAAGTGTTTGCCGTGGTGTGGATGTGTGTCGCCATTGAACAGCGTTATTTGAAGGACCTTTCACTCCTGGCTGGCTGCCTACTGGCTTCGCTCCTTGCGCGCTGCCTGATAACCATGTAGCTCGATGCATTGCATTGATCGCTTATTTTGTTTGAAGTCTTTATTCTCATGACAGCACCATCGCCAACAAGAGACAGGTTTATGAGACGGTGAGAAGCTGTGAGTGGGGCTGCGTGTGATACAGTTGTCATGTAATTTTCGCCACTTTGAATTTTACAAGTACATGTATGGGTGATTGTGAGCGCTGCATTAGCAGGAGCAGATTGGTATTGATTTATTATTTATTTGAATTCGGTATCTCAACAGTACAATGCACAACTTGGGAAGATCCAAATGACATAGATACATGAACATAAAAGTGGAGATTGAGTTAATCAGCAGGGAATAGATTTCTTGTTGGAAAGCAAGTCGAGAGGGAATATCGCGATTGCTAGCACGGAGCGCATTGTAGTATTCTAGGGACTTGTACAGTGGGGATTTTTCATAGTGGTCGGTTCTGTTGGGCGTCAGGTGCCAAGTGCGAGTGTGTCAAAAGTTTCCTAGAAAAACCTATAATGGGGCGTAACATGAGCGAGGTGTTGAGCATGTGTATGTGTTGTGGGGTATTTTGGTATTTTATGGAGTGTGCAAGAACCCCCAAGCCAAGAGGGGTGAGCTTTACTTAACGGCGAGAGAACGTTGTCGGCCAATTGATCCGTTGGAGCAGTGCTGAATGATTCAGAGGAGTGAAGAGGGGGAGCCGGAGGTATATTCTGGCCGCCTTGAGCTGGATTCGCTCAAGGCGGTCAAGGGCTGTGATTGAGAACGGGGTGCCAGCAATTAGGGTCTAGCGGATTCTGCCAGCAGAAAATTGGCAGAATTCGGTACTTTTTCTGGTAAGTTTCATGCATGTTGGTATGTGGATAAAGAAATGGAGCAGAATTCGAGGAATTGCCCGCCATAAGGTTTGTATGGTTCTGCCAATTTTACTGCTTTTCGAGCAGAATCTGCCACCTTTTCGAGCAGAATCCGCCGGTCGCAATGCATGCATTCAATTATAGGCAGGATACCGGTATGTGTTTGGTAAAATTAATGAGAGGGAGAGTGATTTATTGCGTAGAGTTGACTTGAGCCTAAAGAGAATATTTAAAAATGATTTTATGGCTTTCTTCAGCACAAAGTCAAGATGGGCTGTCCATCTGAGGTCGTGCTGAAAGATGATGCCGAGGTGGCGATGTTGCTGGACATTTCTGAGATGTACATTGTTTAGCTCTATGCGTGATGGTGAGGGGTGAGGTGTGGGGGCGATTTCCGTAGAAGGTGAGGATTACCGTTTATGCAGTTTTGCTGAGAAGGTGCCAGCCCTGCTACCAACCATCCGCGGCTGACACACTGCAGTTCGCAGTGCGAGGCAGAGCTGCTGGAACAGAGGAGGGTTGTGTCGTCGGCAAACTGGCTGCGGCTAGTGCTGGCATTCTCGCAAGCAGCAGGCAGGTCGATGGTGTGTAACAGAAACAGCAGTGGTCCCAGGACTTAGCCCTGGGGTACTCCTGCCGAGATGGGGAGGAAGGCTGAGGTTTTGATGTTGAGCCAATATTAATGTAGAAAGGAAATGGACATGGTGTGATGAAGATTTCACTGAAATCCATTGAGAGACACCAAAGTTACGGTCAATTGAATGCCATATGAAATTTACGACCAGGCTGCTACCTGAAGAGTAACTATCCATCACTTTAACTAGATACTATATACAGTCAGAAAGTGCAACACCTAACGTTAGGCACAAAACGGACAGCGTGCTGAGACATTCGACGTCCTGCCACCTAGCTTCGACACATCTCCGTAGCACTAACCAACAGCCATCCAACTCGGAAGGTTCAAGGTTAAGGAGAGACAAAAGAGGGGAAGGTAAGCGCAACAAAAACGAGCACAAGCTACAATCCCACCGGAACAAAGCACTTCAATAGTTACTGGACGATGACGAAACCCGTAAGAAAGTTGACAAAACGGTCTAGCTACATTTCGAAGCAGCAATGAAGTCCTGCCTGGGAACGGTTTTTCCAGCCGTGCTGCTACCCACAGTCAACTGGGAACTTGTGGCCAGGCACAAGGGGTACATGGTGTAACAGGTTTAATCAAACTTGAAAAGTAAGAGGCCTGGTTGAGCGTGCCTCGACCAGTTATATGCAAAATGTGATAGTATACATGTGGCAATGGCGCCAATGAAGGTGCTAATAGACAGGCGTAAGACGCATGAGGTGCGAGGGAGTGTAAAGTTATAGAGAACAGGGGAAAACTGTTACATCATCCCCCTCCTATGGAGAGGAAGGAGCTTATAACCCAAATGCTCAAGTGGAATAGAGTACAATAAGCGCAAACACGTGCGAGACGAAAAAAGGCTTCGCACTGAAGTAACACAATAAGACGACTGAAACTCCATGCAAATAAAGTGTAATAAGCTCAACAAATGTGTAAGGTGAAACTAGAAGTTCAACTGCAAAACTCAGCGGGCAGAAGCCAAGGTTTTGTACTTCTGAAGTGGAACAATGTCATTACCAGATTCATCCAACAAATAATGTTCAGGCTCCCAAGTGGCATCAGAGTAGCCTTGCCACTTGACTAGGTACTGAAGCTGATTCTGCCGGCGGCGGTGACTGAGAATGTTCTCCACCACATAGCGGGCATGACCATCAAGGTCCGTGATAGGCGGAGGCGTAGGCTGTCTCCTATTAGGAATAGCGTTCTTCTCGTAGGCACGGAGTGCCGACACATTAAATACCGGGTGACAGCGGCTGGTATGAGGCAACTTGAGCTTGTAGGCATTCGGGCCGACCACATGGGTTATAGGAAAGGGGCCAAACCACTTGGGGCGTAATTTATGGGATGGTCGGTCCCGAGCTTCAGGAGTCAGGAGGAAATCCCGGTAGACCATTACCAAATCTCCCACCTTCAGCTTTCCCTCGACCCTTGTCCGATCTGCATAGAAGGCCTGACGAGCTTGAGCTGCCACTAGCGCATCTTGTGAGATCTTGACCGCGTCTTGTCTTGCTTGCAACCAATCAGCTGAATCTCTGCCTCCCTGAATAGGGTTGAGGAAGTCGGGTGGCGCTCTGGGATTTAGACCGTAATTTAAGAAGAACGGTGTGTTTCCTGTAGATGATTGAGTAGCGCTGTTGATAGAAAACTCACAGAGAGGTAGGAGCATATCCCAGTTATCTTGTTTATGATTTACAAAAGCCCTCAGCACATCCTCTACTATTCTGTTTACTCGTTCAGTTAGGCCATCTGTCTGAGGGTGATTGGCAGTACTAAATGCTAGTTTCGTTCCTAAGCGATCAAACAATTCCTGAAAAAATGCTGCCGTAAATCTTGGATCACGATCACATACAATACTAGAACTCAAACCATGAAGTCGAAATACATGTTGAATATACAGATCAGCACTTCCTTTAGCGTCAATAGTAGAGGAAGTAGGTGCTAAATGTACACACTTTGTCAAGCGGTCTACAAATACATATATAGCATCATGACCTGTATCGGTCCTAGGCAAACCCATGATAAAATCCATCGAGATATCCGCCCACGGCTGACTGGGCACTGGTAAATTCTGCAAGAGACCAGTTTTTAGCTGGCCGCCTTTAACTCGTTGGCAGACGTCACATGACTTGACAAACGCCTTTACATCCAGTCCCATTCTGGGCCAATAGAAATATCTAGCGAGTCTGAAATAGGTGCGATCTCGACCGGGATGCCCCGCAGTCACACAGTCATGGTATTCTTGAAGCAGGGCGAGTCGGAGTTTGCTACTCTTTGGAATGCATAACCTGTTCTGTGGTGAAGATCTGAGATAAAGATAACCGGGTGTTTCATTTAGAAGGTAACGGTCGTGCAGATTGTCATGGCTTGAATTTTTCAGTCTCCTGATAATGGGAGCAAGATCCTTGTCGCACTTGTAACCGCTGACAATTAACTGCGCTAAGTCTGGATTAATCTCTAGGGTATGCTCTATGGCATTCAACTGAATGTTAGGAGGATAGGATGACCCGCCTATTTCAGAATCACTGAACAGATCTGGACGGCGTGAAAGCGGGTCGGCAATGTTTTTCTTTCCTGGTTTGTGAAAGACCGTAAAGTCATAGTCAGCTAAAAACTCTACCCATCTTGCCTCACGCTTGGTGAGAGTCGGTTTGGTTCGTAAATAGACAACACCCATATTATCAGTCATCAGGTCAAAGTGGCGGAATAGATAGATTCTCCAGCACTTTAATGCAAATACCACAGCCAACGTTTCCCTCTCGGCCGCAGTATAGTTGCGTTCTGCAGCTGACAGTTTCCGACTACAATAGGCTACGGGATGCAAATCCATATCTTCTCCCTGCTGCAGGAGCACACCCGCCACGGCAAAGTCACTTGCGTCAGTTTCTACCGTGAAGCTTTTCTCAACATCGGCCAGTTGCAACACTGGCGCCTCGAGTAATGCTGATTTTAGAGACTCGAATGCCTTCTGTCTAGCAGCGCTCCATTCAAAGCGTGAATTTTTTCCGGTGATTTCTTCTAATGGACGAGAGATGGTCGAGTGTCGATCTATGAACCTTCGGAAATAGTTTGCAAAGCCAAGAAACTTCCTCACATCAGTTACTGACGACGGAGTTGGCCATGTTTCCACAGCACTTATCTTCTTGGGATCAGGGGAAATTGATGTGCCGTTGATTTTATGCCCCAAGAAGAGAACTTCTCTCACGCCGAATTCGCATTTAGACTGTTTGCAATACAGCTCACTATTTCTAAGTGTTTCTAGAACTGTTTGAAGATGATGCTGATGATCTTCCCAGGTCTTGCTGAAAACTAGAATGTCATCCAAGAATACTACAACGAATTTTCGGAGATGCGGTTGCAGAATAGAGTTCATGAGTGACTGAAAGGTGGCCGGGGCATTAGTCAGCCCGAATCCCATGACTCTAAATTGGAAGTGGCCGAACGGCGTATTAATGGCCGTCTTAGAAACATCCGAGTCTTGAATTCTGATTTGATTGTACCCCGACCGCAAGTCCAACTTGGAGAAATATGCACTGCCCTGGATCGTGTCGAATAAGTCATCAATATTAGGAAGACAAGCTTTGTTTTTGATCGTAATTCTATTCAATTCTCGCCAATCGCACACCATTCTCAGAGTACCATCCGACTTTTTCACAAAAAACACAGGTGCACCGTATGGCGACTTACTTGGCTCAATGAATCCCTTCTCAAGTAATTCTGACAGCTGTGACTGGAGCTCGTCCATCTCTGGTTTCGGCAGGCGGTAGGCGGGTCGAGACGGTGGTCTGGCTCCATCTTCTATCTGGATTTCATGGTCGACTGGTCTCTTCGGTGGAAGCTCATTCGGCAGCTCGTCTGGAAATAAATCCTGGTACCTCTTGAGCAGGTTCTGGATGTCTTGTTGCTCTGATTCCTGGAGTTGTGGCCCGGAACGATTCTCCTCGTTTGCAGCAGTGACCCATGCAAGAAACCCCTCGGCTCCACTCCTCAGGGCATGACGAGCTTGTCGGCCACTGATAAACATGCTTTCCACAGATGGCCGGTCGGCTGTCGGCGGGTTAGCTGCAGGCAATTCGGCAACAAAGGGCTCACCGTCCAACTGAACTTCGTTCGTACGGAAGTTGATGCTGGGGTTGTTCCTTGTAAGCCACGGCTTGCCAAGAATAGCGTCGTAGCGAGTCAGGGGATACACAGTAAAGTGCTGTTCCTCACTGAAGCCCCCGACTGTCACCCTTAGCGTGCGTGTGGAAATCTGCGGGACCTCGCTGGTCGAGCCGTCCGCCAATGTTACGCTCAGCACTGCTGAGCTTGCATCCGTGTCAAGATGATGCTTTCGAACAAAACTGTCTGCAATGAAGTCATGCGTCGAACCGGAATCTATCAGCATCACTGCACGGCGACCGCCGATCTTTCCCTGTATGCGCAGTAGGTCGTGTTCAGGTTCATTGCCGACGCTGACGTTGCTGACATGACACCTTTCTGCAACGGGACAATTTCCTACAGCTATGGGTGTCTCCGGCTCCGTAGGTTCCTGGAGAGCAACGTCTTCAACCTCCAGAGCTCCGAACCGGTTAGCGACTGGTACCGGCGTGGGTGCTTGGGTCGTCGCCAGTAAGCGCACCCCCTTTCTTACTGGCGACCAGCGTTTGGGTAGCGCTGTCCACCCTCAGTACAGTCTTTAGCGAGGTGGCCTGGCTTCCTGCAAGCAAAGCAGTGTCCCATTGCTCGCAGTTGGACACGCTCTTGGTCCGTCAGCTTGCGGAGGCCCTGAGTCTGACCACGGAAGCTGGGCACGGAACGCGACTCTCTACTGGCTGGTGGCCCCGACGCCGGTGGCCCTGACGACTGCTCCACGGTGTTTGCTGCCATGACAGCTTGCTCCAGGGTACGTGGATGCTCACGCATGACCTGTCGCTGGATGTGCGGCACTAGACCCCTGACGAACAGCAGCGCTCTGGTGTGGTGGTCGATTTCCGGCACTTGCAGGCTGAGGCGAGTGAAAGCAGCAATGTATGCGTCCAGCGACCCGCGCTGCGCTGCGGAAATTAGTCCCATACGCGATGTTTCCTCGTTGTGCCGTGGTCCGTACACATCGCCAAGTGCCGCTTTCAGAGCAGGCCAGTCGGAAAACACTTGGTTAGCTTCCAATGCCGCTATCAACCAAAGACGAGCGTTTCCAGTCAAAAATCCTGCCGCGTAGTCGACCCTCTGTGCCGCATTTGGGAGCGCCAACGACCGTAGGGCCATGTCCATTGCAAACGTCCATTCTTTGAATGTAGCGGAATCTCCTCCAAACACAGGCGGCTCTTTCGTAAGGCGGGGTGTTGGCTCCCACGGTTCCGAGTTCGGATGTATCGTTCGGTTTCCTTGGCTAACGCGCTGAGCGGTCTTGATATCGTTTATCAGCCGAACGACGAGTACGAGGAGCGTAAGCAGAGCGACCAGAACACCTGCCAAAAGCAGAGTAGGAACCATCCTCTGCTACCAGTGTAACAGGTTTAATCAAACTTGAAAAGTAAGAGGCCTGGTTGAGCGTGCCTCGACCAGTTATATGCAAAATGTGATAGTATACATGTGGCAATGGCGCCAATGAAGGTGCTAATAGACAGGCGTAAGACGCATGAGGTGCGAGGGAGTGTAAAGTTATAGAGAACAGGGGAAAACTGTTACACATGGATGCAGCTAATGGGGTCGTTCTCAGCACTTGTGCCAGTGGTTGTGAGACTTACCCACTCACCCCCACCGTTAGGCGCTGCATCTGCCGCTAGGGTTTAACGGGTGTTAGCGGCCGTCGTGAGTTCCCTTCGGGAACGGACACGATAATTTACTTTTAATGCAGCACACCACCCAACTTGGGTGGCTCAGAAATATCAAAGATAAGTACAGAAGGGGAAGTCTCGTCATCGTCTGGTAACAATCGACATTCTTTGTTCCGGTGGGACTGTAGCTTGTGCTCGTTTTCGTTGCGCTTACCTTCCCCTCTTTTGGTCTCTCCTAACTCGTATCCATATGTCGCCCACCTGGATACCCCACTATCCTGCCACGGGTCAACATTCGGTTATTTTCGTCCTTCGTATTCGTCCCGGCCTCAAGCTGGAAATTGGCCACCTCCACCCCTCTTACCATTCAGTTTTAGTGCACCCACGCAGGCACACGCCCGGCTCACCGGACTTACAAGTGGAGCTGCTCTAACTCCTTACAATACAATAATCACCCAACTTATCCGGGGGATAGCATGATCATGACTATAATTATAGGGGAAAATCATATACCAGTATAATCATATGATTTGACAGCTTTTAGAGATATTGTATCTGTATCGTTTCCATAACTTAAAGAAGTACTCAATGTCACTTCAGCTAGTCCTCCTTGTTGCGATACTAAAATTGTTGTCACCTCGTGGAATGATCAGATTTCGTCTACTTTAGCTAACGGACTGCGGTCCGCAGATATGACAGGGCACGAAAGTGTTAGCAAACAGCCAGCCCGGAGTCATGACAGCGCTGACTTCTGCATCCATGACGTGGATTCCGATTTTGTATGGATCCATACACGTTCGGGTGGTTTCTTTCACAGAATAGTTGTAGATCTATATCCACTGCAGTCTGCTAATGGCAGGATTGGGCCTAGCCCTTGGCAGACACTGCTTTAAAAATGGCAGATTCTGCCAAACAGGAATGCGCAATGGAGTCTACGTCAAGTTCACCCTGAGTTCCGAAATTAGGTAATTGCTATCGCTCCACGATGGCTAGTAAACAGAAACAATAAGCCCTATTCGTGCTTCCATTAGTTTTCATTGGTATACGGTGCATTATAGGAGTCCTGGAGTATGGGATGCTGGTATGGGTGAGCGCAGCACCCTCCACATTAGCCAAGCTCACAGCCATCCAACGTAGGGCACTCCGCGTCATTGATGATGGCTGCTACCTGCCCAGCCTGGACATCCGTCGCTCTGTTGCTGCGCTCTGCTACCTGTTCAAGCTCCACTATCTGACTGGCCCTGCCATGATCACAGCCCTCCTACCCCTGCCAGCTCCAGCCCCAGCCCGGGCCAGCGCCCGAGCCAGTGTGCGCACAATTGCAAGCCACCATCCGTTCCAGCTGACCAAGACTGTCCCACCTCAGTCTCGGAACAATGTCCTTCAGCTCTTCCCTCACTATATGATTGACGCCTGGAATTTCCTCCCAGCCTCTATCCTCAGTGCTCGCCCCTCCCAGAAGTCGATGCAGACCTTCAAGAAGAAGGTCTATGACCACCTCATGCAGTCTGACTTGGACTGGGCAACCGACCGCCTCTAGCCTCCTCCGGGATTATGCCCCTGCTTTTCCCACCCCACGCCTAATTGTCGCCAATCCTAAGTACTGTAGCATGCTAGCCTCATGTGCCTGCCGGTGAGTTGTGTATTTTGTAAAAACAATATAAAAAATAAGCGAGAGGCGAGCCGCTAGCGCTGTTTACCTGCGACAAGAATTTGATTTTTCGAAAGACGTAAAAATTCAAGTCGCAGTGCGAAGCAACACGTCAAAAATCCACCTGCTCGTTATGGCGCCTCTGGTCATCTCTCTCTTCTGGCTCGGAGTAAAACACATCGCAATCTCACTGCAACATACCGTATGTTTTCTAAACAAAATACCAAGAGAGAAAGCGAATATTGAGCACGGTCCAGTTTGCGATAATTATATCTCCTATCTGAAACACCCTCCTCTACGTGCGACACGAGGCGTCCACCCAGCACATCCAATACTTCGTCATGGGCAGAGTGGATCTAAAAGTCGGGAATTTTTCCTGCACCTCGTAGCATGTAAAGGCAGCAATCGTATTTAGAAATTGACTTCTGATGCAGAGCACATTACTACATTAGATAGACGATACATGCACTACAGCTACAGTCATGCACATACATAGTCATTGTACAGTCGTGTCAACTGAAATCCGACCACAAATCAATGCGCTGGCATTGCAAAGAATCCGCACTAGGGACTTGCGAATAATGCCAGCATTCGGCAGAAACGGCATTACGGACAAGAGAGCAGAATTTGGCAGAACAGTCGCTTGAAAAAGCAGAATATCTACCCCGAGTCCTAAGACTCCTAACTTCTAGGCGTTTCCTTGCTCTCAGCAATTCCGGTTACTTCTTACTTTCTTACAGAGGTCAAAGTTCAAAGCCAACTGGTTTTATTGGAAGGCGAACAGAGGTCAAAGTGCAATGTATGTTTCAGCACTCACGCGATGCACCACGCATTGAAGATGGCAGTTCCTCAAATTCATTTTTATTATCCTTTGTAGATCAGGTGCAGCACCGTGTTCAAAAACACTGCTCAAAGGTCAGGCAGACAGTCCACTCCCCAGGCTGAATGTTCGCCAGCAGCTAAACCATCTGTGTGACGAGCTGTGGATTTCCCTGCGGACGGTACGCATTTTGTCAGTGTCCGAAAGAGGAACCTTTCTCAGTGTACTCCTAGCAACAATTAACAAGCAGCGCATTCTTTTCTTGACTTTAGCCGTGGCTTACAATTTTACAAAAAGAAGGAGGAGATGGTACAAGTCAATCTTGAAAAGCTTGTGGCCCTTTAAAGTTCCTTCGACAGTGTGTCGGGTATGGTCACAAGATCAGACGAGAAGATTCCGCGACGTTGCGAGCTTGAAAGTCAGAACACAGTGAAACTGTCTTCCATCAGACGCCACAAGGGTGTTACAGTAGTACTATGGTGTTAGATAAGAGCGTCCTATGCCCACCATTTCCACAATAGGTAAGGTCCTAGAACAATTACACTGGTTGGGATTCATTTGTTGATGCGTTTCCGTGCGTGAATTTTCAATCTACAACGAACTTTCACAAGATTTCGTCCTCCTCTGTCAGACAGTCTAATGATGTGCTCAAACCCTGCGTAACGTATGTTTTAACGACGGGAAATTTTAGCGATTTGGTCTTTTAAGGTGGTCCTTTTTACTACATTTTCAGCTCACAGAGATGCTCAGAGACACAGTTTCAACACGGTAGTACCATTGCAAAGCATTGGAATTGCAGAATATCGGGCTAAACACAACAGCACGATCATACTAGTAATAGAACAGCATCACGCTTACAGTTATGCATGGCATACAACTTCAAGAGAACAGAATACAACACTGCAAAAAAAAAGGAATGCAAAACTGCAAGAAAACGGAACCCAAAACTGCAATAGAACGGAACAAAAAACTGCAAGAAACAGAGTGCTAAGCTGGAAGAGAAGGAAAAGGAATGCAACTTCAAGAGAAAAGAGCCGAGCACTTCAAAAGAGCTGAATGCACAGCAGCAAGAGTGTTAAAAGCATGTACGTCTCACTCTACCTCCACAATAGTTTCAGCCCTCTCAAATCCAAGCCTCAGGCTCCAGGACGTTTGGAGACTGGCAATGGCGTCAAGCAGTCACCTGGTGTGCTGCGGCATCACTGTGGAGGCTTTCAAGTCAACCTTGACATTCTCCAGCTCCAATCCAGCGTCCAATGCCTCGTTAACTTCAACCGCATGCCACTCAGAGAACTGGCGCTTCATGTCGGCTTTGAACACATTGTTCACGGCAAGATCCAATGGGTGCTGCTCACCGGTACAGCCTGCAGAGATGAAGATGCGACGGATGTTGTTGTCTTCAGCTTCTATCCTACAAAGTCACATCGGTAAGCTGCAAACGCGTTATAAATCATAAGAGCTGGCTGTGACGGCTTGTCATGAGCCTCACGCCATGACGCACGCACGGCACGATCACAGCATCGACGTACTCAAGCATTGTCTGCTCTGTACTCCAGTGCGACACACTTTGAGAAACATTCCATTCATCCGGGAAGGTCACTTTCGGGTGGCACATCTTCGTCTTCCTCTCGTACAGCACCTGGGATGGCAGAAGACATCCGGACGCAGACACAGCCAGAAGGATTGTTATCTCTTGTTTGTCGTCATTCCCCGCCACCGCGACTTGTTTGCTCCCCTTCTCTGCTCGAGTCCAGGAGCTTACTGGTACCAGCTTCATGCCAGTCTGATCCCAATTGACAACCAGCTCAAGTGGAATCGAGTTCGTAGTCACTGCCTCCTTTACTTTCTCCAGGAAAACAAGTTTCGGTGCCGGAAATTAAGCAGGCAGTTTTCGAGCATCCTTGGTGGCCTTCCGCTTCACAAATCCGTGACGCTGACGAAAGGAGTTGGCCAAGTCATTCGTGAGGACAACTGTTTCGCTGTTTTCTCTCAACAGCGAGGGCTACCGGTGCGCGACGATTTCCTTCGCTCCAGCGATGATGATACGTGTGCTGACGCAGCCACCGGCTTGTCGGAAAGCCTTTTGCGTATTTGGCTACTTCACCGTCCAGGTCACCAAGCAGCTGTGAGCGACCCCCAGCTACGTGAAGGAGAGTTGTTACCAAGCCATGAAAAGTCTTTCTATCGGTACACAACATTGACAGCCAAATTTGTATAGACCCAAACCGATCATCAGCGTTGATTGTTCACTCGAAATATGTTTGTGGAAGGAAACTGGCCTGTTGAAGTTTGCTCTGAGGCCAGAGTCAATCAAACTCGCAGGGCGAAGCAACACGTCAGAAACTCACCTGCTCGGTATGGCGCTTCTCCTCATCGCAGAGCCCTGAAATTTTGGCTCAGAGTATAACACATCGTAGTCTCACTGTAACATATGTTTTCTAATCAAAATACCAAGAGACAAAGTGAATATTGAGTCCGTTCCGGTTTGCAACCTTTGTCCTATTTGAAACCGTCGCCTCTACACACTAAGTGTTCTGCTTTGTGAATACTTCGAAATACTTCGAATGCATGTGCCTTTGTGGCATTTTTGGTCTTAGCGGCAAGCAGATTG
Source organism: Sycon ciliatum (assembly GCF_964019385.1). Lineage (NCBI taxonomy): Eukaryota > Metazoa > Porifera > Calcarea > Leucosolenida > Sycettidae > Sycon > Sycon ciliatum. The sequence continues at coordinate 10,357,693 of NC_088654.1, read as the reverse complement.
TATGGTGTAACAGACAGTTTGTCCATACAATATCACTCTACTCTTTTCTTTCATGCTCAGGGTTACCGTCTGTTAGCAATTGCTTTGGCGAGCATCACTGCTTTCTCTGCCTCAGCACTGGCATCCTGCAGCACGTGTTCGTGCTATGGCACCAACGTGAATTGCTATTCGATCCCTGTGTCAAGTGTGACGGTATTTCCAACCAACACCACCAACTTGTAAGTTACGGCCAGCAATCAAGGACATCTGGGAGTTGTAATTTTTGTACTCTTCTGAGGTGAGATTTTTGGCAAGGGCCAAGCACAGGGAAAAAGCCTTCTGCCGAAAAAGCTGAAGAAGATGGTTATTTATAAGAAGAAAACAGGACCAAAGAGCTACAAGTTGCGCTATAATATCCACTAATACCACCCGTTACTTTACAACTAGCTCATGCGATAACATTGCACGACACTGACCGACGGTACTGACGTTGTACAACTAACTGGCTAACAGCTCTAGCACATCTTGGATGCGCACTCCAACAGCCTTCCAACTTGGAAGGTTCTAAGTTATGGAAATAGCATTTGGTCCTCATTTCTTCTTTATAAATACATCCTTGGCTCCCCACCCGAGTCTACTAAATGGTTATTGCTTGATCCTTTGATGTAATATTTGTAGCTAGTCAAAGTTAGTTGCTGTTTGGAGTAGACACACGGAAATCGACTATCTACTGCATGACTGTACTGATGTACTCGTGTACTCAGGCATGCAGGTTTACTCATATTTTAGCTGTTTCACCGGAACGGATGCTGCTCTGCGGCCCTAGGTAAACATTACCTGTGCTCATGGAGCAGCTGAAAAGGACCACTATGATGTCTTGTTCCCGGTTTGAAAGTGGATAGACGACTTTCGTGCCTTGAAAAAGTAGTAGACAGCGATAAAGGTATGTCTGAAGCTGTTTAGGAGTGGTCCTCACGTATTTTGATGGTAATAGACAATTATTTAATCATTCTACATCTACCTTCACTGATGAGCTATGTATTAGCGAAACAGCTGTCTGAAGGAATAAATGTTAGCAATATCGTCGACGGAAGTGTCCTCGCAGTGGTGATGGTTGTGTGCAGGATGGTCTAGTCGGCTGAGAGCGCAGTGTAGTGGTGGAGGTGATACCAACATTTGTCTTCAATGACCGAGAGCTCAGTCCCACCTTGTAATAATATGATATGTGTACCGCTAGAGTGCCATTCAGAGCACACGAGAAGTTCATCGAAACGGCAAGACAGCACTATTCCTAAAACTCAAGTTCGTCAGGCAAAATAGCACGTCATCGTACATTTGAAACCAGCGGGAAGAAGATGACGACGTCCACTAATTTAGTATCTGTGCCCACGAATGTGCTGTGTGTGTGACTTTGTGTGCCGGCTATGACATCAAACCTTGTGGTTCCATACCTAGCATGTAGGTCAGAACCATCCTGCAAAGTTTGAATGATGTAAGTAGAACGATCGTGCCGCCAACCATAAATTTTGAAATTCTGTTCGTAGTATACCTTCCACCAGTGAAATTTCGAATTTCATGCTGAGAGGGGTAGCTTGCAACCTCGATATGGCTTGTTCCAGGCATGCTGTGAATCGAGAACCTGTTGAAGTAGTGGCGGGGAGCTGCCCTGCAACTGCTACAAACAAAAAATGATTCGATCTGGGAAAGCGTGAGACCGCAAATCTCGGTTGAATTTTGAGTGTTTAAAGCCTTTTAGACGAAGGTGGAGTTCTGTTTGGAGATGGACGTCGCGGCAAAGGACATGGTTTCCGACTTCTGGCGTCTGGTGAAGCCAGGGAATATTTGTCCATTCAGGTAGGCAGCCTAACCATTGGTAAGCTCGTGTTTAGATCGCGTTCTGCTCGATGCGGTAGATCACAAACAATTTTTATATCGCACAAATTGAGCTCTGCATCGTGCGTACAGTATTTATATTCAGAAAATCGCAAAAAGTGTTTCTGACTCTCTGTGTGGCCGTCCTATGCCACAAGAAACTCCAATCAGGCTCCTATGTCCTCTGCCTTCTTGATTGAAGGTCCACTTCGTTTGAACAACGAACACAACAATCGAGGACGGCTTTGCAATGAAAATACAGCTATACTGGGGCTGAAAAAAAAGAAGAAAAACGTGCTCAGGATGAGACTCGAGTACACGCGTACTCTCCCAGCAGGTTCTGTGGATGTCGCTCATAGATGCGTAATTTCGCGTCACGTGTGTATGGATGTTTGCTCCTCTTTGAAGAATAGTAACAAACTTCTCATGGTTCAAGCTTTCCAAAAAGCAAAATAATAGTACCGAGGGGAAAACCAAAGTTGCAATCAACACGGGATGTGGTGCTTCTCAGACTGAGATCAAGTCGGTAAACTTCGTTTTCTTCTAAGCTGAGGCGACTGCCAGTCATTTGAAGGCAAAGAAAGCAAAAATTAATTACAAAGGAAAAGGGCTGTTCCGCTTGGATTTCAAGTGCACTGCCTAAATGGGGTACTTGATTAGAAACGAGAGAGCTTGGAAGCTGAGGGCCCTACGCTATGCTTTTTTGCCTTGATGACCTAGGCAACAAAAAAAAGCATAGGGATGTTATAAATTTTTCATTTCTCCTATTTTTTTCTAGGCATAACCTGGGATTCAAACCCGCACAATTGCCCTACCTGCATTGCCCGATACACTTCGCATACATACTCATTCTTCCAAGTTGCTTCACGTTTTGATCTTGCATTTGAAAGCCCTATTTGAATATTGTGGGCAGCTGTCTTTGATGGCACGGTACGGTACGGGACAGATACGGGATAGTGCCAGACGGAGGTCCGTCCGCCACAAACACCAAATTAAAGCTGTGTGGACCCTGGCTAGCGCCAGACGCTACTGAAGTAACGTCTTCTGCATAGCTACGGGAATAAACATTATTGACTTAACCCCTTTTTTCACAAATTGGATGGGTCAAAGTTTTTTCGAAATAGGATGATTGCTACGGCTGTAGACGGGAGAGGGACTACCTTCAGCCTCGCTCAATTTGCTTCTGTCTCGTTCTCTCCAAATTTGCCCTCCCCACCCTTCCCACCTATCCCACTGCTCTATTCCTCTCACTCTCTCTCTCTTTCGCTCTTTCTCTCCCTCTCTCTCTCTCTCTCTCTCTCTCTCTCTCTCTCTCTCTCTCTCTCTCTCTCTCGCTCTGTCTGTCTCTTTCTCTCCCTGTATGCGGGACTCCGTTTATTGAGGTGCGATGACATTTATTCTCTTTATCTTATTATTTCTTTTCTATCATTTCCCCCTGTGAGTTCCTATCAGTTGCTGTGAACACCTTGAGTGGAGAGCGTTTGCTCGAGCTTTGAACCCGGGTTCTTAATCCACCATTCCCAGTTCGCAAGGCTGGGCGGGGTTGTGAGCAGCCTTTCATTTTATCTTTCCTAATTATTTCATATTATTTATGCTTTTCATCTCATTACAAAAATTCTGCACTTTTTTCTCGATCTGCGCAAAAATCTAGACTGACAACCTGCTTGGTAAATCATGCACCTGCTTTCAGGCGTAAAAACCCTGTTGAAGAGGTCTCAGTCCTCATTTGTTAGACTTACCTGTCTTTATAAATGTAACTTACTCCCTCTCTCTCTTTCTCTCTCTCTCCCTCATTCTCTCTCTCTCTCCCTCCCTACCTCCCTCCTTCTCTCCCTCTCTTTCTTTCTCTCTCTCTCTCTCTCTCTCTCTCTCTCTCTCTCTCTCTCTCTCTCTCTTTCTTTCTCTTTCTCTCTCCCCCCCCCCACTCTCTATCTCTCCATTTCTCTCTTTCCCTACCTCTCTCTATGTAGCTGTAGCTGTCTCTGTCTTTGTCTCTTTCCCTTACCCTTACATTGACCCGCCGCTATTTTTCTGTGTTCAGCACTCTTTATAGAACCTCCGTATCAATTGTCCAAGATTACGGACGGTTTCCCAACCTTCATTACCTGTAAGACAATGTTAAAGTATAATGGTAATTGAATACAATAGTGCAGACATTTATAAAAGAGATAGATTCTAGCAATGTCCTTAGATCATTCTGCTACCGTTCGGTCCAATGCTTCGTCTGGATTCGTGACCAACATTTAGCAATGGGACATGCTGACGGATACATGCATCCAGGTGCTGAAGGATCTTGTACGACTTAGCAGTGAACGATTCCCGAACAATGTACAATCCAGTGATGCTACTTATCCTTCTGTTTTATTGGTTGGGGGTTGCTTGTAATTCATCTGAAGAGAATGCCTGAAAACTGGTTCATACATTTCGGAGTCCATATTGATGATGGTGGTGAAGGATAGCTTGAGATTTGTAGTTTTTCTTTCCCTGATAAGCTACCTGTCTCCAAAAATTTTATTTATTTGTGTGCCTCCAGCGATTTACGAAACAACCAGCTCACCTCAGTGGATGAAGACCAATTTGAAAACGCCACGAAACTCGAGGTTCTGTGAGTACAGGAATGGCCATCCGTTACCCTTTCACTGCGTAACTCTATGCATTCTCTGCTTGAAAAGGGACACTGCGCTCCGCCATAGCACACCGCTCTAAATTTGAGCATGTGACAAGTCTAACATATTCCATTCTACGTGATTCAAGATCACCAAAATACATTACCAATCAAGCATGGATATCCCATAGATTGTGAGAACTTTGGGTATCTTTATGCTAGCGATTTTTCTCTCAGTTCACTTCTCTAACTGAACTAGGGGTGAAATGAATATTTATTTATATTTTTTATATATCGAATGTTCGTTCGATAAGCTCAACGGACGAATATTCGTTAAGATTAACGAGTACGAATACTGCATGCATGCCAAACTCTCGCCATCGTCCTCTTCCTCATCAGCATCGCCAAATTCTTCGTTGCCACCTGGCGAATCGTGATCTTATCCGCTGCTGCCGATATCAGCGGCAGCGCCAGTAAATTCATCGTCGCCAGCAAGTACAGCAGGTAGTCCGTAGTGTCTCAGCCTCCGTGAACCAACGACGACTCTCCATGTTGAAGACAAAGCTTGATTTAATGAAGCTTAATGAAGGAGAACCAAACTCAAGCTAACTTCAAAGCACAGATTGAGTGCCTACAGCCATTAGTGAAAACAAGTGTTGCACGACGATGCAAGGGCCGATTTTTGATCTGTAAAAAGGACACGCCAGCTGAGCGTGATAGCTATCGCAGAAGATAAATGAAGTTCCACGGAATCGCCAGTTTATTAGTGTAAGCCCGCTTGAAATCTGCTTAAGTGGTTCCAAATCGTGACAATTTGATGTGCAGCTTCAAATGCATTTTTCAGTTTTTTCTAAAGCCTCGTTCACATTCGACGGAACTCTGACGGTACGGTACATAAAGACCTGTCGGGAAGGCTGGGGTGAGCTGTAAAATCTTGTACTATTCGTACGACACGACATGCCGCAGCCATTGCGTCATTCAACAGCGAACAGCGCGAGTCATAAGGCACGGTCCGTTACGGGGTGACTTTTGGATGACTTCTTTTCAACTATTTCTAATTGAATGAAGCGGGATCATGTTCACAATACAAGTTTTTCATGAAGACCGAAAAGTAGCTTCGAAAAGTGTGCCATTCAAATTGTAGCAGTGGTGAGGCTTCCTGCAGCTTCATTCATAGGAAAAAAAATGGTTTCAGAGCAGCCTCGCTCTCTTCCCATTGGGAAGTGCAGTGTTCGAAATGCTAAAGATTTCCAAGTACGAATCGGGTGTAGTCGGCGCATGATGCTGTCTCCTGTGTCACACTCAAAATGGAGCCGTTTCATACGCTTGGGTCCCCTTCGTTTTTTACAGGACGTAAGCCTCTTTTACGGGCGAAAAACAAGACGTAGATATGTAAAAGAAAACAGAAAAAGGGCCTTACCCTGTCTTGCCAGTTACGTGAACATACGGGGTTCAACTCTTCCCGTAGCTACCCGATCCTTACGGCAGAACGGTTGTCTTCACATTGGGCGCCATCAGACTGTCCCGTCGCTTCCCGTCGATCCTTACGTCTCGTCCCGTCGCGCCCCATCGATCGAATGTGAACTAGGCTTAAGTTTGGTATGCAGCAGGGAGTAGTACAATACGCACACTATCGTACTACTCCCTAGTGTGCAGCGAGCTACAATATAAGCACCCTTTTCGCGTGTGCTGGGCCACACAACTATTTTATGCGTGAATATATCTGCGGATTTCCAACCATACTGTCGTGTATTGGAAGACCCTGGAAATCCTGTCACGATTGTATTCTTTCCTACAGCATGAAACCGTCTTCAAATACATGAAACATGAACACATAGTGATACTACATGTCAGTCGTAAACGAACGAATATTCGCTCGATCGTTCGTTACCAGAAAGAATATTCGGATAGTCAATATTCGTACTCGTTTCACCACTAAACTGAACACAATGAATTTAAACTTCTCCTATTTAAATGGAGTATGCTCTTTTGTTTCTGTTTTCAGCGCCCTAGACGAAAACAGTTTCAAGTCGTTTCCACCCAAGCTTCTATACAAACTTGTGGACCTTCGTCTTTTGTGAGTAGAAGAGTGCACATGCTTCATAGTTCTCTATAGCGCATACATACATTCACATACACTCATGCACACCCGCACACATTCATGCATACATGCAGGCACACTCTCTCTCTCTCTCTCTTTCTCTCTCTCTCTCTCTCTCTCTTTCTCTCTCTCTCTCTCTCTCTCTCTCTCACACACACACACACACACACACACAAACTCACCTCGCAATATCCTATCCCGCAGCGTGATGCGGTGTGGAGCACGTAGCACTCACGCCAATGTCGGCTGACGCAGCTGGTGGCGCTGGTGCCATACTTGGCTGCGACAGAAGAGAGGCTCCAAACTCGTCTGTGATGGCAGAACGAATTTCAGCTGGAATAAGTTCGCGAATACCTTCAGAGCCAAGGTGACCGGGGGATCGGCGAGCACCTCGCACGTATCCACAGTTGGTCCAGCAGAGTCGTTTGCTGAAGGGTGAGGAGTTGGACCCAGTTTTTCTCGCTCAATGGCATCCAGCAATCTCTGAACCAGAATGGATTTCTTTCCGGTGGTCAGCAACCTCGATCGTCCAGCTCGGCTCGCAGTTCTGCCACCCGCATCCAATGCACAATAGATGACATTGTTTCAGGCACCAACAGTACGAGCTGAACACAATCGAATTGTCAACACAACCGAAATGGCTGGCTAATTAGTTATTCGAAGCTGCCACAAGCTAGAAGCCAAACTGAGGGAGCTGAGAACGCTGAAAATTTGATGCTGGCACAAGCTAAAAGTCACCACTAATTAGATTTTGAAGTGAAGCCAACAGCAAGAGAGAAAGAGAAAGTTCAAAGCAAGCAGTTGTGCAACGTCAGGCTAAGCGCGCCCAAATCCATGCGCTGGCAGTGTGAGTGCAGGGCGCAAAAGTTAAAAGGAAGCAATTGTGCGACGTCAGGCTAAACGCGTCCAAATCTATGCGCTGGCAGTGTGAGTGAAGTGCGCAAAGCACTGACGCAGCGGTTCGTGGCAGATGCAAACATGGCAGTGTGATTGGTGGATGCTAACACCCACTAACTACATTACTGTGACATATGTATCTAATATTGACTGAGTACGAGGTCAATATAGGAAATAAAAGCCGAGTAAAAGACCAAAGCGAAGCCAAGGTATTTTACGAGGTCTTTTATTTCCTATACTGACCAAGTACGAAGTCAATATTAGATTTATCACAACTAGCCAAGGCCTGTGTTCAATCGCTAAAAAGGAGTCAAATATAAGCGGTCAATATAGCCCTAAGGAGTGAAATATGCAGGAATATTTGACTGCTTAGGTATGGCAAAAATCTATGGGAGTCAATACTAAGGGAGTGATAAACCGGTGTATATGTATGGATTATCGCATGAGTACGAGGGGCATGCCGCCGAATATTTTCACGAGTGCGTTAGCATGAGGGAAAGTAGAAGGGACACGGTATACACAAAGTACGAATGGTATAATCCATTTATCCCATGTACTGTCCAAAATAGAGCGTGACCAGCACGTTAATATTATTGACCCCAGCGGGGAATATTGCAATACCCATGCGCTGGGGTCAAATATTTAACCCCAGCGCGGGGTATCGCTCTACAGTAAAACCTGTAACTAAAGACCACCGTGACCAGCGACCAGCCTAGTACTATCGACCACTTCGCCAGGCACGGACGGTCTCATATTCAAAATGCACTGTGACTAGCGACTACCTGCTGAACGCGACCACCGACCGCCATTTCTTGCCCCAAAGATGATTATTGACCCGTAACTAGCGACCGCGATGTACAAATTCAAATGTTGCTCGAAGCCCCTTCTGGAAAATTTGCTGATTTTCCATGGTCCTGAAAGGACTCTTTTGACACTACAGCTGAACAAATGAACACAGGTCATTTTGACTGTGGAATCGGTGTGGACTGCACTACACCTGTCCAAATTTCAAGCTCTGTCAAGAATAAACACGATAGGAAAAGTCTTGGAGAGCGCATCGAAAGCGCTCTCTGATCGATGTTACTACTCGGAGGAGAAATGAAGATAGAGCGGCTCTGACACCCCCGCCATACAGACGAATCGACGATGGCATCATGGAATCCAGAAACAAAGCAGCACCGCAAGGTCCTGATGCTGAAGGATCGCGTTCAAGCAATCGAGAAGGTAAAACAAGGACAGTCGGTACGATTGATCACATGAACAAATTTGAAACCCAACGTAAAACGAAACTCCTACGGGGAACGTTTGACTCCTGGTTTCAGAAGTAGCAGCTGAATTTAATGTCTGCAAAAAATAGTCTTCTCCCTCTGTCTCTCTCCGTCTCTGGTCTCTCTCTCTCTCCAAGGGTTGTTTGACCTGAAAAAAAGAATGGCATTGAGCAAGTCCTGGGGAATCGTATTAGCTGCATGTTGACATACATATCATATTATAGCAATAAAAACTGCTTTATGGCAGTTTTCTAAAAAAAGTTATTGTGTTCTAGTCCATGGACCCCGTCTAAAAAGTAAGAAATTAACGAAATGTGATAGCTGAAAATTAAAATTTCACACAAAACCTCACAATAATCACAACACTTGAAATGCTGCGTTCAACCAGGGAGTAGTACAATACTACTCCCTGCTTTCAACACTAAACTTGTACTGCACCAACAATTGGCAACATGCATGCATAGGAAAGAGGATCGCGAGGGGAAAAGGTCTTCTGCATGTAGCTTTTCATTCTGTGTGTGATTATTGTGAGGTTTTGTGTGAAATTTTAATTTTCAGCTATCACATTTCGTTAATTTCTTACTTTTTAGACGGGGTCCATGGACTAGAACACAATAACTTTTTTTAGAAAACTGCCATAAAGCAGTTTTTATTGCTATAATTTCTTTTGTTTTTTCTGTCACCAATCAATGGAATGCCCTATATCAATATGTAAATGATGGCCTTCACATCATATCAATACCATATTATACGCATTGATGTGCAAGCCTTTTCTTGCAGAAAATGGCACTAGCATAATGCATGTTCTTCTGCGGGGAAACATGTGAGCAGTGGTGGTGATACTTTTTTTATACGGAGGTCATTCTGTGCATGTTGCTGTTGCAGAATTTCATGACTCATAAAACTGTCTTGCCTTTCAGATATTACAGATTACTTCACCCTCAATCAGATTTATTTGAGAAATGTAGCCATGCGGCAGGTGCGTGTCGCAGATGTTTTTGTTGATTCTGTGTTTATAATGGTTTATAGTCATGGGTTATCGTGATAAGGTCATCCAGCATCATATTGAAACTGAAATCGTAATCCTGTTGATGTCGATACAACTTTTGGAAGTAGTTCAATGACTTCAAACTGTTAGTCCACGATTGTCTAAAACAACACAGCAAAGGAGGAACAATAAACATGTATTAAAATGTAAACGAATACATTGCTGAGTCCAAAACCTCGTTCCAACAACTACACTGATCCTGAGGAGAAAAGGGGCAAGGCTATGGTTGGAGGTGCTGAGAGATAAACAAGGCACTTCACAATAATAAAATCTTACACATCTTTTGGTGAGTATGAATGATATCCAGTCGAACCTCTTTAGGACGAACACCAAGGGACCGATGGTATTTATTCTGTGAGCTTAACCTATTTTATAACCAGAGAATACAATTATATCTCCAATAGACATACGAAAAGATTTCTTCTACAGCGAAAGATTCTAAGCCACACCGACTCATTGACTCGTCTCGTATGAAACAATTGAGTCACTAGAGAGATTCTGCAAAACGAAAATGCGTACAAACTTTCGCTCTACATCATGAAGTGCGAAACTTCGCACCTTTGGACGCGAAACTTGCAGGGAACGCGAAATGAACTGTCGTAGGAAAATTCGTGAGATCGGGTCATGGCGTAAGTGCACTTGGCCCGCGCAAACTACGAAAATGTGCAGAACGCAAAGTTCGTGCAAAAATTCGCACACACTTTCGCAAGGACTGTCGTTCGACTGTTCGAATTTTCGTTTTGCAGAACCTCTGTACTGAACATTTCTTTAGCAACATGACGGCAACTGAAACAGCGACAGAGAAAGTACGATACATGTACTCCACATTCTTACAGGTACTACAAACAGATTGCAGATCGTAATTCTTGCTTTGGCGGCACGAAACTTTATTTGACGCAGTGCAATCTCGGCGGTACTCACAAATCGAACAGCCCAGACTTGAGATAACAAATCTAATCATACAAGTACGAGATTTTCACGAGACGAGACTGCACCCATTGGCTTGTTTCGTATGAAACAAACAAGTTATTGAACCTCTCCACAATAGAGATTTCCCCTGATATGCGAATATATTTTGCAAACTCGGTCAATTGGTACTTCAACCTTTCCCTCCAGATTGGGAACTGCCAACGATAGTATGCCACTGACCAGTGCCTTACTTGTAACGTACCAATGTACAATGAATATGAGTATTTCGACAACACATCTAACATAAGCCTTACCGTCAAGAAGTTGAACTCGCGTTCTTCGCACACTGTAGACAAGGGCAAAGAGATAAAAATGGATCTAAATCCGAATAAAATCAGCACACGTTTCCGTAAATGAAAGGTGAACATAAGCAAATGAATCGAAGGAAACCGGTCAACTTAGAGATCACCTATCATCGACTATTCCGTAAATGGGGGCCTCGCAGCTCGGCAGCAGAAAAGCAAAATTTAGAAAAGAGATCCTGTCAACTTTTCCATTATTTATTGCATTCCACCCCAAAATCAGCACACTTTTCCTGAATGAAAGAGTCAACACAAGCAAATGAATCAAAGGCAACTGGTCAACTCACCTGTCATTGAGTAATATTCCGCGAAAGGAGGTCTCAGCAGCGCCGAAACGAAATAAGCCAGGCCATGAGACGAAATATCCGAAACAGCTCATGCAAGAAGCAGTTCCAAAGAAGGAAGTTCCTCGCGCATGCACATCCGAACACGGATCCGCGGACTGCATGCACTGAACACAATGTCTGCCGTGCACGTGCACAGCACACGGCTACCACGCGTTGGTAGATCTAATACCGAGCACCTTACGTAGAGACTTACGTAGCCTAAGTGAAATACCGAGCACCTTACGTAGAAACTTACGTAGCATAGCGATGTCGTTTTTTCTGCCATGTGAACACAATAATAGAAAAGCTGACAGGATCGCTTTTCTAAATACGGGATCCATATAATGGTCGTGCAGTGCAAACCTGTAACTAAAGACCACCTGCCACTAAAGACCGCTTTTGCTGGCACCAAGGGGTGGTCTTTAGTTACAGGTTTTACTGTATATTTCTCCGTCAACAAGGCTGCTGATTGGCTGAAACAGGTATTCCGTACCGTACCATGGGATAAATCTCGATGTACACTCGGTCCCTTGTTATAATCTATACATTATACACGATGCACTCCAACCCTGCAACCATACAATACAGGTACATGCATAATAAAAAATAAAATGAAAACCTGCCGTCCGCCCCGATTTCTCGGGAAAAGCGGAAGATAAACAATATTATTTACATGGCCATAATAATAATATTCTCTGTTGTTAGTACAGGAACATAAAGACAATTTTCCCCGCAAGCATTTCCTGTATGTCGACATGCATGAGAATATGTGAAACGATGCTTGTAGGGCAATGTGTGGATATGCGTGCAATGGAAAATTTTCCAATTCTGGCATTTCAAACACTATGCTCTACACTACATTGTTCCAAATAATGGATGCAGCTCCTAAAGGGGTGGGAAGTGCGTAGATCATCTTGACTCTTCTAAGTACTGGAAGATTCCATGGCTCACATCAAAATGTCATTATCTTCAAAAATTATTTCACCGTACGAATTTTCATATACACATAATTATAGTGTAATGTCTGGCCAATGCTGTTATTTCCACTTCATATGTGTACAGTGGATGTATGACGAACCAGTTGACTTACTTGCCAAACAACTTCTTCCTTAAAAATCGCAAACTGAACGAAATGTAAGTTTAGGCCACCGCAATGTGCATTGCAATTTTCATAATTTTACTCAGGGATGCCTAACAGAATCGTTTTACTCCTTGTGTGTACTTGATACTCCGATAGTGTGGATACATCCATGCCAGTGCACATTGCACGTTTTCAAAGTGCAACCTGATGTAACTCGGCTGTCCCTTGGCCAAATCGGATGATCTTAAGCTCTACCGTAAAGTATCGCGAGAGCGCCCCACCATCTCGTCATTTTGTGGTTGCGTTGTGGAGGTGGTGTCCTGTCTGTAGGTCATATGACGCGGACCTTGTACACACCTTGCAGGTTATCCAGTCAATCCAGACGCAGTTTGCCCTGGAGCGGACGCGAGCTCAACACAAATACATGCCAAATGTGACCCTAGTACACTAAAGCCTAGTTCACATTCGACGGGGCGTGACGGGACGCGACGTAAGGATCGACGGGAAGCAACGGGACGGTCTGACAGCGTCCAATGTGAACACCAGGGACGGGAACGCAACCGTACTACCGTACAGATCGGGAAGCGACGGGAAGAGTTGGATCGATCCAACTTTTCATACCGTAGACGGTCGTAGACGGGGACGCAAGCGTACAAAACGGCTGCAATTCGAGTGTGAACAGGAGACGGCGTCGTGCGCCGACCACTCCCGATTCGTACTTGGAAATTTTTAGCATTTCGAACACTGCGCTTCCCATGATAACTCACAGAATGGCTGGCACGACTCGAGTTTAATTTTTGCAACATAAGATCTCATGTCACTTATTGTATTTAGGGATAGTTCAGAAGCGTGACATACGAACTATTCTATCATTTCCGCAACGACTGCTGCATGTCGTGTCGTATGAATCGTACAGGATTTTACAGCTCACCCCAGCCCTCCCGACAAGCCCTTACGTCCCGTACCGTCGGCGTTGCGTCGAATGTGAACTAGGCTTAAGTTTCTTACAACGCACAAACTTTGTTGCACTCTGCCATACAATGTTCCTTCCCTTGGCTGTAAAATCAAGGTGGGGCGCTCTTGCGGTACTTTTTGGTAGGAATTTCTATTTTTTTTTTACTAGGGGAGTCCCAGCAGGCTACTGCCTTTTTACCGGGAACCCTAGGTAAATTCTAACCATGTTTATGAACAGAGCAAGAGACTGGGCCTGTCGACAGTCAGCTGAGGGAGAATTCCATCTGCCTGCCGCCAGAAAATAAATAGAACGCAAGCCATGCTGCGTACCAACAAGTGGGAGAAAAAGCCTCTTCGCGCCTTGCCTGGTGACTAGGTGCAATTGCCCGAAGCCATTACAAAGACTGAAGGAGAGGACTAGCAAGATGCTGGGCCATGCAGCGGTTCACAAAAACATGCAGCTTGAGGCGAGTATGCTGCTCCAAAGAATACAGGCGATATAAGCGAAGAACTAACTCAGGAGGCATGGTACGATGGAGTCAAAACCCGCTTATTCACTCACAAAGCAATTGTTCAGTACATGGGGTAGTGGTCTACCGGAGCAATCACACTCACGACCGTAGTAGTTTTCCAGAAATGAGTAGAAGCAAAAACCACACTCGCAGCCACATATTAGATAAATAGCCGAAAAACATTTAAATCAGTCTAAGAACCGCCAGCAAGCGGGAGGGAGAAAAGGTCGCAAAATCCAGTGAAACAGCATGGCCAATGGTGAACATGGGTGACCGGGCAGCAGGGGAGCGCCTGAAAACAAAGACTCCCTACATTCCTCGCCGCGACCGCTCAACCGGAAAAACACGACTTTCGGCCAAAAAACCTTTCTATTTCATTAAGTCCTGCCCCGCTCCCAGTCGGACCCAAGAATAGAGACAACAAGAAATTGTATGTAATGAACCGGTGTATGTCGTAATCATAAGCCACACACACCGGCATAGAATATCAAGAAGAACAGCGGAAGAACCCCATGAAACCAGGGTGGGTGGGCGGGCAACTACAACTATCACGAGGAAAAATAAAGACCATGATAGCAGGTTTAACGGAGTTGCGCAGAGCAAGAGCAAATGCGCAAAAATACTTGTGAGTGAAAGTACGTTTTTGCACTCCTTCCCTACGCTCAGCCGTGAAAAAAACTTTTTGTCCTGGCTGATGTGTGCTCGCCCGGTTGCCGCCTGACCCAATCTGGCCAACAGCTGATCATCCCATGGCCATTCTGGCCAGGTCTCCATGATGTCCATAGTAACTCTACACTTGAGCACAGATGGTGGTCACAGTGCCCCAGACTTTGGCACACTGGTGCCATGCGTACAGTACACTCATTCACTGCCCAACCCTGGTCAACATCGCACGCCCCCCTCCTGCAGTTGCTGTCACATAAGTTGCCCGCTGCTGCAATAGCCCATGGCTATTGTCATACCTGTTTGCACCCATACAATCCCTGGCTGCAGTTTTGAACTGTTTCCATTGCCCATGTACTCCTTATTCTTTGCTTCCTTTTATGCTGAGAGAACATATGCTGGATCCCTGTACTGCTTAGCCGCGTACTCATTCCGTAGAAATGTGTGAATAACATTACTAATAATCTGAAGTGAGGGGGGCGGATGGGCACCACAGGAACACAAGTTTGAAGTCAGCAAGCAGTCAACATTTGCGTCAATTTATTCCGGAACCCTGTCTGGTAGGCCCCACCCGTGGAAAAACGTCTGTCTCACCCTGCCGGCCGGCCCTGCCAATTGTCCCACCTTGTGTGTCCGGTAGCTGCAGACATCCAAATCGGATACTCCCCGATTATACCTGGCCAAAACTTCACTGTCACTTTTGCACGATTTTTGACTTGGACAACATTAATTTTGCTGTCATGCAATTGTCGCCCGATTTTTGCACTCAGACTGACAAACTAACTGATCTTGATGTTCATGGTTGCCTCCACCAACACGATACAGTCATATACATGGCTTTGCAAGTCCATAACATTCGTGTGGTCCTGTGACATTGATCATGCACCCTTTGTAGGGCCTATGGCAGTAGGGGCCAAGCATTTGTTTGCTCCCGTGAATACAAAGGGATGTACACCCTTTCAATCATGTCAACTTCTTTGTAAAATCTCGAAAACACCCACAATCTCAAGTACTGATACTTACCCGTTTTCTCTCCGGTCCATATGCGGTCCGAAACCTGGATGGCTGTCCCAGTGAACTCCAGCTGGTGTTGTCAACAGACCGCTAAGACCTTGCTGCCCTTCGCCGCGATATCAGACAACTACTTCAGTATGACTGCGGTGTCACCACTGCCGGAACTTTCAGCGTGTCTCTGCCAGGAGCTTCGCCACCATTTGGGATACAATGTTATGATCGACAGCGCTCTTCACTGACTGCGTAGCCTCTCGATCTCATCACTGCGCCCATGGAAAAAACTTTCAAGGACTCGTTGAAGCCTTTGAAGAGTATGGTTGCGGTACATGTAGGTGTCGATTCGACATGCCGGAGCTGAGTGACCAATTTTTTTTTTGTCAACTAAATTGTACTTCCACAATATTTGCTGGTCGTCCGAAACGAAATGATTTGTGTAGCTGTCGACGGTGACTCTGCTCCGCCTTGTACGACAATGCTTGCTGGCATGCGGCGGGTTACGCTCAGCTCGTTTTAGCTGTTTCCGCCTTTCACAAATCGATCAGCAGCTCCCAAAAACTTCAGGTGCATCAGTGTGCAGGCCCAATCAGGCGATGTGGACCTTTGGTAGGCTGGACCGAATCATGATCGACGGCGCACAGCACTGTCGTTTCTTTCTCTACTACTACTGAGTGCTAGTAAATCTCGTGACTATGAAAAGATAAATAAGATGATTTGTGGTGTTGTGTGGCTGCGAGTGGAAACAAAAGGCTGGAGCACTTGCAAACTGCAGCTACCAAGAGGATAAACAAAGCCCACGGTGGCAGGTTCAATGGAGTTGCGCAGAACAAGAGCAAACGCACGAAAATATTTGTGAGTGGAAAGTACATTTTTGCACTCTTTCTCTACGCTCAGTCGTGAAGAAAGAAAACTTTCCTTGCTATGTTACTACCGGTCACAATCCTGTTGTACGATGTAGGCGGGCGCGTAGCATTGCCGTTGGAGGTGGTCCGGCCAGAGGGGGCGGGGAAGGGATGTGTCCCCAGGGAAATTTTTCGAAACGAGGGTGCAAAATCCGGCATTCTGGCATTCTGGCTGAACTCATCCTCCTGAACGGCATTGAAGCGCTGGAAGGCAGTATCAACATCGGGTGATCCACCACTGCGCAGAAAGGACCAGTCACAACTTGAGAGAGCGGAATTCAGGTAGTCTCAACAATGGGCTGGGATGCGCTGAAGACAGTGAGGAAACCACTTTCCATGAGTCTGTGCCACTGGGTCTTAGTGTAATAGCTGGCCCCGGAGGCAATCACACTCACCAACTCAAACACTCACTTCGTAGTTTACCAATCATTATCAGGAAAGAAATATTATACACACTTGGAATGCCAAAGAGTAGAAAGGCAACAAGAAAGAAGAAAGAGAGGGAACAAAAGTCCGGCATTTGAGATCAGGACGTCAACAAACATGTCGCAGAAGTGAGCGATGTCAGCGTTTCTCACTGAAGGGGGTCGGTAGGTGCAGCACACAATAGTAGATGAAGCCAAGACAGAGTGAGGCTTCGGCGCAACCCACACAGCTTCACAGCTGAGGCGCTGAAGATCAAAGCGAAGGCGGACATCGTTGAAACGATTGCCTCGCACAAGAATCACAACACCACCAGTTGCAGTACCTGATTTACTTTCATGTGGCGGTCGATCACGGCGGAATGTCGTGTATCCTGCCCCAGTGAGGTCAATGTTTGGGTTAATCCAGGTTTCAGACAAGCAAATTATGTCTAGTTTGCGGAGGCTTGCAACCACGGACAGCTCTACCGATTTATTCACTACAGAGCAACAGTTTACAGAGTAGATTACAAGACATGTTGTTACAGGTTGGCTGGGCGGTTCATTGTGAATTGTAGGTTGGGTGGGCGTGAACGGTAGAGCTAGGGGGTGAAGGTTTCATGGTTGACTACACATGGCCTGGGAAGGAGATGCCTGGTTTCGACTTCCTTGGGGACGTGCCACTTGCGACGATGCTGTCAGATTTGAATCGCCATTTCCTGACGGTGTGCGGGATAGTCGGCGAACAGAATGAGTTCTCGAATTCATTGTTTTCATCATCAGCAGCAGCCACTGTTACTCGAGCATAGCATGTCCCGAGGTATGCATTATTGGAGACTGAGCAGTTCAGAGGTAGGCATCGAATTCCAAGCAGGGTCCTCAAAGCCAATGCTGAGCACCTTGTTGTGCCATTATGTTTGCTCTTCCACCAGTTCATGACGTCGGGGACATAACCAGAGGCAGACATCTTGGTGTTAGCGTTGCAACCTGGTATCGAAAAAGGGGGCGGGTGGGTGCTGGGTGAAGTAGCAAAGACACGAAGTTGGAAAAAATATCGAGAAAGGGGCGTTAATATTACAAAAATATATAATCAGGATTCAAACAAGTTTTCGTACAACACTCATCAGGATTCGCCGTTGTACTGAAGGACACTGAAACAAAATTGAACTATTATAGAATATCTAAGTTAGAGAAATAACACTAAGAACAACAGCAGTGAAATTTACAAGTGTGAATTTTAACAATGAAAGCAAGAGCAACAACGAATGTGTGTGCATGGAGGAATGCCTGGTTGAGTGGATCACTTCCCAGCGTGAAGAGGGAATTGGTGTTCATGGAAAAGCAATAACATCGAAGGCCAAAGAGCTGCTGAGAGACCTGCACGATGGTCAAACAGGAGTTTTCAATGAGTCTAAAGGTTGGCTCTCGCGGTACCTGCGGCGAATTATTTGTGCTCAAGACCAGTAACTACTGTTGGCCAACAGATTCCAGACAATGCACGGAACATTGCCAAACAATTTCTGGAAAACGTGCGCGAGACGATCCTGAAGGATGATAATGGAGCCAGTTGATGTTGGAAACATGGAAGAGTCTCCATTTTGGTTTGACTTGCCTAGCAATGAAACCTACGATTTGCAGGGTGTCAAAACAGTTCGCATGCGTACTACCGGCTATGAGAAGCTTCGGTTTTCTGTGGTACTTACCGCTTTGGCCAATGGGACCAAATTGATCCTGACGATGTGACCGTGGGGATGGGTACATGCAGATAGAATCACCGCTACGGTAGGTTCACTGAAAGAATTGAACTAAACGCCAGATGCAACTTCCTCCACATTGAATTTTGTTCACTTATAACGCCATGGCTTTATAGGTGAGGGTGGTCTTATATTCGGATATAACGCCATGGCTTTATATGCGCAGAAATACGATATATTCGTTTAAGTTTCTTGAAGAAGACAGTTGTTTCTCCCCATTCCCTTGAGAGGGACACCAGCACAAGCTGAGATACTCTACCCAGCACGATGATTTATGTGGATGATGGCTGCTCCAAGTGTAGCAGGAGGCTTGAATAAACTTGTTTCATTTGACACCTGTTGACAGATGGATTGGAAACAATAAAATTAGTACTTTGCCTTATGATCTCTTCACGGGCTTGGTCATCAACAAATTGTAAGTATTATGTAATAATGTATGCACTCATGTCTCAAATATTTATTCGGACACTTCCTACTTGATCCGTTTCATCGCAATTGTCGCTTATCTGCCACACACTTTTTGACCGCTAAAATCCAGTCCGGTTGGGATATCTAAATAGCTTTCTTTTTAGGAGGTTGTGATGGCAAGACCAAAGGAGACCAAAAAGAAGAAAAAACATCATGACTAGCGTCAATGGCATCGCGATTCATACGACTTGGATGGGACAGTGGGGCACTTCTCGCTGCAAAAGGCCAAGCGCAGCTCAAAGACCGGAACTGTAGCAGGGGAAATCGACATCCTAACCTGGAGAGCGTGACAGATATGTCAGAGTTGTGCTGAAGAAGAACGGTGGTTGCGATACGATGTGTGAGAAGTTTTGGTTGTTGTGTCGTGGCGCTGGCACTCCTGAAGAGAAGTTTTGGTTGTTCCGTCATGGCGCTGGCACTCCTGAAACTGGGAATCCCTTGTTCTACTTACCAGCACGATGGTACAAGGCCCCAAACCACCAAGGCAAACCGGCAGCATTGGGTACAACACAGGGTCAAGAAGGGATTTGGCATTCGAGTGGTTACCATGCCAGCCAGCTCAGTCGCCACATTTTAGCTGCAACGACCTGGCATTCTTTTCAAGCCTGCAAACTGATGGCGAGATCGTTGCAAAGAAGACATTGTCCTACCTGGCAGCGACAGTACAAGAGCCGTGGTCAACGTATCCAGCGGAGCGTATGACAGCTGTCTGGAGAGAGGGATGTGTGCCTCATTCAAAGACATTATTGAAACACACCGTGGTGACTGTTGTGTAACGCACGCACAACAATTATTCACCACTACTACTACTCCGCACATGCACACAGCACTCACAACGGCGGACTCTGACAGTAGTGTGAATAAAAGGACAGATACTTGGAAATGAATTAGTTAGGTAAGGATATAGAAAACAACAACTCAATCTTGGGAGAGCTAATCAACAAGGAGAAATAAAACCGGAACTCCACGGAACCGGCGGGGCGGGGCAAGGCGACGTGGAGAAGCCCGGCTGACATGTGCGAGTACGCACGCGGCGCGGTCAATGGGGCTTTGGCCAGCAAGCGTGGGGACGCTAACCTTTGCAGCAAGCGCAGCATGCAAATAAGGCAGAAGGCAAAAGCAATGCACATGCTCGCAATAATGACGCGTAGCTGATAGGGCATGACGTCAACACAACTCGTGAAAATGCCTACGCAAAAATGCGTTCGAAAAGTAACCGTGAGCTACGATGCAGGAAACGATCTCTGCGATCTGGCAGACGATGAAACAATTTGAAACTAGACAAATTGACAGTCAGTGTGAGTCAGAGAAGAAAGGAAACATGATAATAGCAAGAGAAGAAAGGAACAGAGCAGCCGCGGAGAATGCAGAGTACGGATAGAAGAACAGAACGGTAAACAAAGTCTCAAAGGAAGAACACGACGTACAAATTCAAAATCTATAACTTGAAGCAATAAATAAACGTGCAGTATGGTATCAAATACTTGTGGAGAGAGAGGCGAACTATTCTACTTCATGACACATGGATCAGGCTGCCCCCTGGGCCCACACGTTCCTCGAATTGCCGATGTGGCAGCCACAACTGTTCCTTTCCCATCACTGCCATATGGCAGGTGGAGAAAGCAAGAGATATTTTACGCCAGCAGCTATACACGCCAGCAAATATCAGCACAAGTGACAGTGGTTGCTCCTTCAGACAGCAGCTGTTTCGATCATCAGGATCTCGTCAGTGAAGGTTGTAATTATAGAATCGCTAACAGATAGCGGGCAGGCACAGTGGGTTGGTCAAAGACCATGATTGAGATACGAGAGGTACCTGGTTCAAGTCCTGCCTGAGAGCGGTTTTTCCAGCCATGCTGCTACCCACAGTCAACTGGGAACTTGTGGCCAGGCACAAGGGGTACATGGATGCAGCTAATGGGGTCGTTCTTGGCACTTGTGCCAGTGGTTGTGAGACTTATCCACTCACCCCCACCATTAGGCGCTACATCTGCCGCTAGGGTTTATCGGGTGTTAGTGGCCGTCGTCAGTTTCCAAGGGAACGGACACGATAATTTACTCTTTTTCTTAAACTTAACAGATAGCGAACTTCACCATTTCGTTGCAGAAAAAGGAATCATAATGGGGCATCTTAGACGCGATAATTAGGGCTAAGCAAAAACAGATAATGTTACAGAAATACATAGTAGTGATAGCCAGTTGTGACTTTTATTTTGTGAGCCTGTTTTGTTACTTCATTTCTAAGCTACAGCATCATGGAAACTAAAGAATGGCTGTAATGTGACAACGGTGAAGTGCTGTGCTGTGTGGTGAGTGAGTGGACGAAGTGCTTTCCCCAGGAGCCTTTCGCGTTGCTACTTGCTACGCTGTGCCGCCTATCACCTGGCTATCACTACATGTACTCTCACTAACACACTTTCTTATATTATCCTCAGTGTAGTCTATACCAGTATCTTTTCTTTTTTGACTTGTCAGGAGTAACAGTTACAATACTTGCTATCACTGACTATGGCTCGTGAGCTGTTCGTGCTGTCATCTGCAAGCATTGTGTGGTCTCATCAAGTCAAATGAAAACCTGTTACGAGGACTAAATTTTGTCAATCCTTTTTTTTCGTGTGTTTTGTTCGTGGAATGGGGAATGGAAGTGTTCACAAGTACAAGGATGTGGAGACGAAAATATGTCTCTACACAATGATAACAGGAAGCGTACAACAAAAAAAGCTCACCAGGAGTAAGAAGCAAGTTTTGAAGCTCTGAGTGTCGTGACTGCGTCCCCACCCTCGAAGCATTGTATGCATTGCTATTCTGACTAGTATTCACCTGCCGATCATGGATTACTCCCCACCACCAGGCCACTCAAAGCCTGAGCCTCCAGAGCCACTGTCAAGGTCGATGTCGCCGGCTGAATTGAAGGCTAATACTGTCATATTTGTCGACGGCCTCGCAGGCCAGAACATCGTGGAAATTGTGGACACCCTCATCGACCAGGGTTATGCTGACATCGCCTCCGTGCAAATTACCGGATCAGCCTGCAAGGTAACATTCTGTAGCGAGTCCACTACGAAGTCCATTCCAGAACACGGTTTCTTTCTTGGCGAAAAACATATTGCTGTCCGCCATTCTTTCTCACTGCAACTACCCATCTTTGACATCCCGATTTGGATCTCCGATGCCGCCATAATCCATGCACTCGCGAAATACGGTACGGTATGAGGCACCATTCGCCACGGCCGTACCCGCACAAAGTCGGGCGCACTTGTCGGAACAGGCGTACGCTTCGCAACTGTTCGCCTGAACAACGGCTGTAGGCAGGTGCCATCATTCGTGCGGACAGCCGAAGGCAACACCTTCCGCTTGAAGCACGAGGGCCAGGCGCCAACTTGCCGCCTTTGCAACTCAGAAAATCTCCTTCCCGGCTCCTGCTCAAAATCGAACAAGCTCCAAAACACACGGACCCACACATCAACCAACGCACAGACCCAAAACGACGACCCAGCACCGGATCCGACAGCCTCCACAGGCCAGTCCAGCTTACCATACGCACAGGCAGCGACCCCGGTGACCTCTGCCAGCTCACTCGTACAGGAAGTCACTGAACACAGCCAGCCCAGCAAAAGTGGCCATGCAGACCAGCACGGGCACACTGCCAGTGCCACTGATGAGCATCAAACTACTCGCAGGACTAGTGCAGATGTTGATCGAGCCGACGAGAGCGCAGTTCGCGCACTATCACCTAGTGCAAGCATGCACTGCCACTCGCCAGGCTCACCAACGGCGCGCTGCTCGCCTCTGTTTGCATCTCCTCCCTCTTTGAACACAGAACCCACTCCATGCTGCTGCACCGGCTCAAATGGCCATCACTCAGCAGCCGCCGTACCCTCTTCCATATTCTTCTTGTACATAGCCTGCACCATAGATATGCACCACCACAACTTCTTGCAATTCGCCTACCCCGAATACAACCCATTCGCACGCTCAGGTTCCCCCGAACCTTTGAGCTACCCGCAACACGCACAAACCGGCTAAGAGACTCCCCCATCTATGCTTCTCTTGATCTCTTTAATAGCATCCCACTCAGCCTCCGGTAAATCAACCCCATACGAGATTTCAAAGCAAACATCCTACCACTTGTCATTTCTTCCGTATGTACCTGCTCACATTGCTCAGCACATCTATACCCCCATTGTGCCCAGCATATGTGATAAAACTCCCTATTGCCATCGCTACTATTATTTTCAGCAAGCAGCTAACCTTTGATTTCTCTTTATCCGATCCCCGTGCCTGTAATTGTTTTTCTCTTATTGGCCACAGGCCATTGTGGGAATAAAAGATTTCAAACAAGCATTGTCGTTCAACACCACACCTTTCTCTGACGCTGTCTCAATGATTCGAAAACCTGTCAGAAGGAATGCTTTTTAATCCACTCCCATCAACCACCACTACCAATTAAGCATAACATCTAGTATCTAAGATGTGTATATAATGGACTACTTTAAAACTGGTGACAGTCAATTTTTTCTTCAGACCTTTCCCGTTTGTCTCTTTCCCTCAAACCAGTTAATACTTTAAAACTCTTCTTTCTTTCTTCCTTTCTTTCTGTAGCAATGTAATGGACCCACATCAAGCCTACATTGATGATTTATCACTCTGCCCAATCTCTCAAGTAGCATCAAGAGGTCTCTCTTTTTTCGACCAAAAGGGCTTGAGGAATGAATCAGTGGAGTTCAGTAAGTGGAACTGACTGGGAAACACCTACAATTAAAAATATCTCCAAGAGAAGATCATTTTGTACTCCTAAAACTACAAGTCAGGCCGTCATTAACTTCTCAGTACATAGGGTTGTGAGCTTGTTTTCGAATTGCGAAGCATGTCCTAGAATCAAAATCTCCCTTGTAGTGGGGCACTGAGTCGAATGGTATTAGTACCAGGAAACTAAGAAACTCACTTTGTCTTCAGTTCACAATCAAACTCTCACCCCTCGCTGAACTTGGATTTGTGTGCCCTATTAGATGGGGATTTTGTGCGAAAAATTCATTCAACGCTCCCTTCAGTTCCCATAGAAGCCTGCATGAAGATAACGCTTTCAGAACCTCTAGTTTTCTACATGCGGAAGTGAAAGGTCTTGTTCAAAGAAGTCTGCGATACAGTGTTCGGTTCTAATTTCCAATCGAGTACAGCCACATAGTGATGCATACTGGATTCATCTCACTTGTGAATACATGTACTTGCACTAATGCAAATGATACAGCATGACACACATATGCTCAGTCCTACGGTGCCCACAAAGTAAAAAAGCCCATGCATTGCGCACTGTTCACCTTGCACTGTGGCTGGACCATGGCAGACCAGCTACCAGGGTAGAGTCGACGGTTCGATACCGGAACGGCTTGACAGCCAAATTTGTATAGACCCAAACCGATCATCAGCATTGATTGTTCACTCGAATTATGTTTGTGGAAGGAAAATGGCATGTTGAAGTTTGCTCTGAGGCCAGAGTCAATCGAACTGAGCCACTCCTTTGGGTTGACCCATTGCCTCCAATTTGCCCAATTTTTCGCTTCAAATCAGAGGTGGCTCCAAACCAGACAGGTTTTAGAGTGCACGTCAAATTCACTCTGGGTCTGAAATTAGGTAATTGCTATCGCTCCACGACGGCCAGCACAGAGTAACAATAAGCCTTGTGTGTGCTTCCATTAGTTTTGATTGGTATGCGGTGCTTTATTAGCGAGAGGCGAGCCGCAGTTTACCTGCGACGAGAAGTTGATTTTTCGAAAGTCGTAAGACTCAAGTCGCAGTGCGAAGCAACACGTCAAAAACTCACCTGCTTGGTATGGCGCTTCTGGTCATCGCAGAGCCATGAACTTTTGGCTCGGAGTATAACACATCGTAGTCTCACTGTGACATAATATTATTATGTTTTCTAATCAAAATATCAAGAGAGAAAGTGAATATTGAGTCCGTTCGGTTTGCAACCTATGTCCTATTTGAAACCGTCGCCTCTACAGTGACTGTTACTTGTCCATGTAGCTTGAAGTGTAGAAATCCTTTTGCTTTCCCAGCCTGCTCGGATGAAGACCGTTTAATTCAGCAGGTGGCAGAAAAATTTGGAATTGGGTTAAGCAACATCCTTCCTTGTCTTGATTGTGCTGCTGTGGAGTTTTTAGTAGTATGCAACAATGAAATAGGTGAAGCAAGGTGATGTATCATGCTAGCTACTCATGTAGTGTGCATGCACTTCAAGTTGCTATCACCCGTATAACGCGTATTGTTACGTGACACGCCTTGCATCACGTGATTACGTCACGCCTCGATTGGACGCATGGACGCACCCATATTCCGGATTCATGTTGTTTTTCTCCTTGCTCTTCTTCCTCACTTGGGAATGTAAATAAATAATATTAGTTTCTAAGTCTTGTCACCAAACTAGTTCCTTTTGTCTAGTGGTGTGCATAAGAACACAACACAAGGCAAAGGAAATTGTACAGCGAATTCAAAATTCAAGTACCATAATAATAAGAGTTACAGTTCGCATGTCACTCATGGAAGGATCCATGGGCTTAACGCATCTGTCAACGAAATCCAGGCAGAAGAGCCGACAAAAGGCATCTCATTATTGTTAGAACGTATCGCAGCAAGAACAACTACGCAAGCGCAGCACATTTTTCCACAAGCATCAGCCATTCTTTCTTGTCTAGAGCCAGTTCAAAACAGTCAGAAATATCAATATTGGCGTGCTTTAGATCACTTTTAATATTGTCAATCCATCTGAGATGGGGTCGGCCACGTGGGCGCTTGATGTCCCGGGTATTAATTGCCATCTCCAGTGCTTGGTAGGATGCTGAGTTACGTCCTTCGCGAACAACATGGCCCAGCCAGAGCAGCCGACGTCTGCGACAGGTAGTGCTGACTGGGCCTTGTCGCGTTGAGGCGTACACCTTGGCATTCGACATGTGGTGAGGGTACACCACACCAAGCAGGTACCGCAATTTTCTGCGGTGCCATGCGTCCAGCCGATTACTGAGTTGCTGTGTCAGGGCCCACAGTCCGCAGTTATACAACAGGATAGGCAAAATGAGGGCAGAGAACATACAAAGTCTGGAGCTCAGTTTATGACGCTTCCACGAAATGGAGCCGAACGCTCTATTCGCAGCACCTATTCTTGCCTGAATATCCTCTGCGGACCCTAACAAAGAGCCAAGCAGCTTGACAGATCGCCAAGAGGAGTCGGCTTTAGTTACTGTAATATATTGTGTTTTCTGAATATTTAACATTAGGTTATCTTCTTTGAATTTTTCACTTGATTTCTCCACAATCTCCTCGACTTCTCGCCTCTCCGTGTCATGGATTGTTGTGTCGTCTGCATATTGGGTGGTTGGTGCTGGTAAAGATAAGTGCGATAGTATAGGATCAAGGTGGCGCATGGCTCCCTCAGCATACACATTGTACATGATGGGAGACAGCGGATCCCCCTGCACTACTCCGATATTTGTAGCAAACGCTTTGCCTAAATGAGAACTGAGTTTCACTCTCACCGTCGTGTCCGAGATCAGAGTGGCAACGACATCAGTGGCAGCTCCAGAGTCTGAAAATCGCGCCAACGCCTTCTCACGGACAATGGTATCAAATGCTCCGCTGAAGTCTAATAGTGCGGCAGAGTATTTCCAGTCACCGAGTAGTGCACGTTCGCACATGACACGCGTATAGAAAACTCCGTCAGCCGTGGAGCGTCCGGGTGTAAAGCCTGCCTGACTTTCACGTACATATGAGGTGGTAGATTGTTGTGAACGCATGGTGATGATGCGGGTCAGCACCTTGCGAACAACTGATAGCAGCATGACCGGTCTGTAACTTTTCGGTGCACCCATAGGTTTTCCTCGTTTGTATACTGGCACCAGAAGGCCACATCTAAGGTCAGGTGGGCAATAGTGGAGTTCCTTAATGGAGTTGAATAGGGTAGTCAGCCATGGAGTAATGACAGTCGAAGCCGTACGTAGCAGTGCCGCACTGATCCCATCACATCCAACAGCGCCTCCGATTTTCTGGTGCATGATGGCCTTCCTAATCTCTTCAGAGGTAAATGGTTCGTCTTTCACCTTACTGTTAGGCTGTGCCGGGAAAAGCGTTGGCTGGTCGCTCCGGTAAAACACTGATGCGAAATACTTGCTGAATTCCTCCAAATTCCAATTTACATTTGTGACATTTTCACCACTATCATTTGCGAGTCGTACAGGGGAAGGTTTGTCAGGATTTCAAGTACCATGCAAAATATATATTCAAAGTGCGCTCTCAGCAGTACATATTTGGCAGACTGATCCTTCAAACCCACACTGCTCGATGGCACTGCTTGCTTTAATGTATTGCTAACATAATATACCAGCACATCCAGGTTGGGGACTGCACTCAAACCTCGTTTATCCGGGCGGTCCGGCGTTGGGCACTATATGGGTGTACTTCCTCTGCGTCATTAAAATTGTCGGTTTGCAGATCGCGATGTTTGTGACTTGTTCGTCTTAGTCAGACTGTCGGAATGGCTGTTTTTTTGTACAAACATCGGTGCGACCCTTCCTGAGCAATGTCTACTTGTTACTGAAGCCGCGATGGTCTCGGACTTTGTCGGAGCTCTTTTCCGCACCAAACAACTTCATCGCGCCCCGCACTATTCCGCCCCAGAGCGCGTATCGTTTTCTGGAGTTCGTGCCGTCCCACATCGTTCGCGTGGGCATTTATCAAGACCACAAGCTCGGGTATAAGAATCCTGGCCTCTCTCCTCAAGAAGTATGAAATGCTGAAGTTGAGGATGGCAAGAACAAAGTGTTCTCTAATTTCTAAAACGCGCTACGTGTGGCGCATTTTGTTGCGAAGGCAGAAGGTTTGAAAACAGCGACAAAATCACCGAAGCGCTTGCCAAGGAAAGAAGGTGCGGAACTGCTTACCCTACCCCGCTGGAAGGTCGTTACAGTGTACTAGAAAATTGCTACTGAAGTAGTTTGCCATCATCGCCTGCCACATGGAGGCATGGATCGCATGAAAACGAAGTTTTTTGACCTGAATTTGAATGCCCCTCTTGTCCACTGTATTGTTGAGTGATGAAGGGTCTGCCTCAAACTATGATGAAGATGTCGACCTTACCTGCAAGTGCAGCAAAGCGGGAGGCCACAAGCTAAAGCTTGGTCCGTCGACAATGCTCGGGCTCAATTTCTAGCTGATTTCTTTGCCCTTCGAGTGGACAAAATGAATTTGTAAAATCGCTCTGAGAAACGACAATTAATGACGCGGAGGAAGTACTTTGTGTAAGACCTGTACCTTTGTCCCTTGCCGTAGTAATTCATCACTATCATTCTCTTCAATTGTTCGCTGGACTTCTTCTTCCTACTCTGTATTTTACTATATTGTAACATGGTCTAGAAAAACACTGGTAAGACCAACTGTTGCTCTAGAAGGACTAGCAATCATAAGATGCATAACTCTACCGTAAAAGTCCGTAAATAAGTACCTGCCCGAAAGAAATACCCCCTTCATTCTTTAGGCTCTGTCTGTTGAAGTCAAGTCAAGCCCGATAAACATACTGCCCGGAATAAGTACCGGTACGGTGCGCACATGCAGCACGTAGCATGTACATCGACATGAAAATGACTTCTCCACTACACACAAGTCAGGTCCGAAAGTTAGTTCGTGCCCGAAAGTCAGTACCCGCCCGAAAGTTAGTACGGGTGCTGCGTGGCTCAAGGAGCATGTTTGCTCCTGCCATGCCTGAGTCCCCTGCTGTGCTAGTGGCGGCGGAGGCACGCATCCAGTGAACCTGCACAGTGCAGTGATCCTACTGAGTGACAGACTCTGTAAATACTGTATCTGATGATTCGTTTTTTGTGTGTTGATTCTTCACAAAAAGTGTTATTTTGCCCGTACAAGAGGCTCAGTTTTCCGTGTGACAAAAAAAAAAAAAAAAAAACTAAATTCGAAAGTAAATACGTACTTATTTACGGACTTTTACGGTACTGCATAAAGAGGTTTATTTGTATTCACAATAACTAGACTGGTTTGCCATGAGTTTTATAGTATTAATATTTGGCTTCTCCTCTCCATGTACAGTGCTAGACACATGCAAAGGAGCACATGTGGGATGCTATCATGATGACAACAGAACCAAGTTCTTCTGTGAGTGCCCGAGCGGGAAAATCTACGGCGGTCGTGATCTTGGCTGCCAGGACGTGAGCATTTGCCGCCAGCAGTACAGCACCGAGTGTGTCCTCTTTCCAACATGCACGCTACTGCCAGGCACCTTGAACTACAACTGCGTATGTCTGCCCATGCTGACGTTGTCGAATAACGGATCCAACTGCCAGCAGATAAATGAATGTGCGATGAATACCTCGCTGTGTGCCATGAACGAAATCTGTGTTGATACGTTGGCAAGTTACCATTGTACTTGCAAATCAGGATACTACCGTGAGTCTATACAGATATTTGATATCACAGGAATCCACACTTGGTCATCTGATGCATTTGACTGTACGGTACTCTTTGTCTTGTACATGTAGACTACATCACAGTTCAATGTATTACATCAGAGTTGACCGTACAGTACAGCCTGCCCTAACTGGACGCCCTTGGTGCAGCGGAAACTGTCCTGATATGGCAGAAATCCCCTTGATCCGGGATGTACTTTTCAAGGGGTATGGTCTTTGCACGTCTGGCTCCTGTTCTATTTCTCACCAGTACAAAATTTTTAACTGGTTTTGAGGGAAAGAGACAAACGGGAAAAGTCTGAAGAAAAAATTGACTGTCACCACCAGGACTCGAACCAGGGACCCTCGCTTGTAGCCAAAAATTAATAATATTAATAAAAATTAATAATATTAAATGGAGTATGTTTCTCTTCTACTTCCTGTCAAATCACTGCTGAAGTCGCTACTTCTAAGTCACAAGTATAGTATTAACTTCATAGTGGGTGTGGTACTTTGGGGTATTCTGTGGTCAAGCAATGTGATCAGTTACATACCGGTATCAGGAACAGAGTACATACTTGACAGCTGTAGCACTATGTTGTCCTATTTTGAACAGTTTCCCGGATTTCGGAATGCATAGATGCTGCGTACTATGTTCCGTTTCACTGTTTTTATTTTTTATTTTGGTCGGATGTGTTCCTGTCCTGTTAGGAGGTGGTGGGAAATGCACCAACGCCAATGAATGTGAGGTTGCTGGATTCACACCATGTGGAACAAATGAGGTGTGCATTGATTCACCAGGGTCATACACCTGCCAATGTTCAAGCGGATTTTCGGGTAAATTTTGTTGTGGTGATTATTACAATGTTTGAAAGTGCTATGGCACACATGGGCATTGAGAGGTAATTTAATGTGGTACGACCAGCCATCGAAGGCACAATTTACTTGTTGGGAAGAGGTCACTCTGATGAAAATATTCCAAGATGCGGAGCTCAAAATAATTCAATACGTGCATATTGGTAACCCTTTGTGTGCGGATGACTTGTATCCAAGCGCCTAAACGCCATGCCGGTTCTCTGGTGACACAAGCACTTTGGTTTGCATCGTGCATCGCAGTGAATCGATCAGTGTACAAACTTTCGATACTCTGTGAAAGAGCATCCGACCTCCACAAACGACACACCGTTGGAAAGGTCTTGAGCTCAGCCTTCCAGTGATATACAGTTCTTCGCGATGGGATAACGATTTAGTGAGCGGCGAGAAATTAAGCACGGAAATTACGGCCTGGAGCGTTCACGATTTTTTGTACGTTATTTCGCAGTTGTTTGGAGCATGCCAGGGGATTTCCCTTTGGCACAGCACATGTGTTATGAACATCAAAAAACAACTCAGCTTTGCTGAGCAGTTTGAATCTTGGAAATCGGTTGAATTTGAGCAGTGATCCGAAAAAGAATGTGTGACAGAGCTGTTGTTTCGTTCCAAGGCATGGTGGGCCAGTTTGGGGAGGTCGTGGATGTCACTCTGGCGGGGCTGTGGAGCTGACACCTTCCAGGATGGATTTGCTTGGTCCTCATCTTTCCAAAAAGCCCAGGATGATGAAATTCCATCCAGGTGAACTGAACTGATTATAAAATTTCGTTTGGAGCAGTGCGCCCAAACTCCACGAGGAGAGTCAGAGAGCAAGAGTGCCAGAGTACTGGGGGAAACAGGTCAGCATGCAAAGGGTTGATGGTTACCGGGGTAACTGGGGAAAATAGTGGTACGGTCAATACCATAGTGACTGTAGCTTGTCCGACACTCCTGTCGTAGACATGACATCGCCAGTTTTTTGCATGGATCCATGCACGCTTGGCACCAGGCAGGCACGGTAGGTTGGTCAAAGACCATGATTGAGATACGAGAGGTACCTGGTTCAAGTCCTGCCTTGGAGCGGTTTTTCCAGGCGTGCGCTACCCACAGTCAGCTGGAAACTTGTTTGTGGCCAGGCACAAGGGGTACACTGGGTACCGCTAATGGGGTTTCTCAGCCTTGTGCCAGTGGTTGGGAGACTTATCCCCTCACGCCCACCGTTAGGCCTTGCATCTGCCGCTAGGGTTTATAGGATGCTAGCGGCCGCCATGAGTCCCTTCGGGAACGGCCACGATAGTATACTTTTTCTATTAATTTTATACACGTTCGGGTTTTTTCCCGCACACGGCGTAGAGTCAAGTCCCCCGGTAGTGATTGAAATGGCCCACCCATTGCGGACCTACTCCTTCTACGGAAAAGATCACACCTACTTCCTCAGCATCATTACAATTGTTGCTTGGTGCATTGCTTTGTTTGTAAGTAGCTTGCCTTAGTCAGACTGCCATATTCGCCATTTCATGTATTCCAACATTGGCACAACCCTTTCCATGTAATATCTACTTGTTACACAAGCCGTACTGGTCTTGGAGTTCTCCTCCGAACCAAACAAAATCATCGCGCTCTGCACTATTTCCCCCAGAACGCGTAACTTTTTCTGGAGTTTGTGCCTACATCGTTCCCGTAGGCATTTGTAAAGGCTGCAAGCCGCGGGGAGACCCGAGCGCCATCAGTATGTGTGGCACATGTTGTAAGCTGCCGTTGGAGTGAAAAACTTGTCTGCGCCCTCTAGTTTTAGCCTGGTTCCATAGTTCAGTTGGTTAG
Organism: Sycon ciliatum; assembly: GCF_964019385.1. Lineage (NCBI taxonomy): Eukaryota > Metazoa > Porifera > Calcarea > Leucosolenida > Sycettidae > Sycon > Sycon ciliatum. The sequence continues at coordinate 10,325,465 of NC_088654.1, read as the reverse complement.
AGCATTGATCATGACAAGCAAGGTCCCGGTTTCGAGTACGGGCGGGTCTGTAAATTCTTTCTTTTTTCGGGCAGTTCACTACTGTTGCCTCGTTTGCCTGCCTATACAAGCTGCATTACCTGCCTGGTCCTCCGCAGCTACTCTCTGTTTTGCCACAGCGCCATTTCCCCTCATCCAGCCCCAGAACTCGCAGCGAGCATGGTAGCGTCATTGGCCATGACCACCAGCTCCAACACCAGCTGCTTGCATCTGTCCCGCTGGCATTAAAGCGCTCGTTCCCACACTGCAGTATTAGTGACAGGAACTCCCTCCCCGCCGCTCTTCTGTCCCAGCCTCCCCACAGCAAGGGAATACAAGCATTCAAAACTAATGTTTATCGCCATCTGCGAAGCACAAACTGGCTCTGGGCAGTCGACTCGCTATGATGATGCTCTCGTCGTTCTCCTCTATCCCTATCTATGCACCACAACTGGCTCAGACAACCGACTCGCCATGATCAGCCATGATGATGCTCCTCTCAGTAACAGCCCTTGTAATTTGTTAATAGTCTCACAGTTTCTCCCGCACACTCGCTGTGTTAACCCTTCCTTTCTTTTCATTTTGCTGACTCTTACAGCTCTATCTTTTGTTTTTGGTGCGTGTTTTTGGCCGTGATGCCGAGACCTCAGGTCGGCAGAGCCATCAATGCCCCACCATCACTGCTGCGTCTCGGTGCAGCCCCTGCTCAATAGTTGTCACGTTCGTCCTAGTCTCAGTATCATTGTCTTTCTTTATTATTTTCGAGCTGGGAATGTGAACATAGTAAAAAAATAAATAAAAAAAATAAAAATAAACTTCCCCGACTGATTCTTTGAATTTGAAGTTCTTCCAATCCATTCTAATTCAAACAATTGTGCCTGCTTTTCTTTCCAATCCCAGGATCTGGGAGAACATGTTTGGATGTCAATGAGTGTTCTACAACCGGTAGCAGTGCTGTCACATGTCCACAGAACTCAACTTGCTCAAATACAATTGGGTCGTATGAGTGTAGGTGTGATGCTGGCTTCCAGGATATTCTACAATCCACATCGCCAACATCTCCTCGTTGTGAAAACATTGATGAATGCTGTAATGGCCAGGCTACGTGCTCTGCTGAAATGCTATGCAATGATACCGTGGGATCATATCAATGTCTGTGCAAAACGGGATTCCGCTGGCAAGGTATGTTGGTGATCTTTGTTGACAGTATCGATTCTAAGCACGCTGCGTTTTTTTACACAGCCATATTGGGGAACAATGGAGAACAAAAATACGAGGAAAAGGACAAAACATGGGGGATGTAGGGACAACGTGCCGCTGTGCTGGGAGCAACTCAACCGACCAGTGGCCTCGGCTGTCAGCGTTGCAACTAGGCATCGAAAAATGGAAATGGGGGGGGGGGGGGTGCACAAGAACAACTGCAAAACAAACAGAAGCTACAGAATATCACCAATATGTTGTACATGTGGTTGCTCTTGTAGCTCTGTGTTGTACATGTGGCTGCGCGTGTGTCTCTTTGTCGTACCTATTGCTGCATTTGTGTCTCTTTGTCGTACATGCTGCTGCGTTTGTGTCTCTTTGTCGTACATGCTGCTGAACCGTGGTACACGCTGCACCGCTGTCTTTGACTCTCGCATACATGCGGCTGCACCGTTTTCTGTCCCGTTGCATGCACACTTTCTCGTCTTGTCACGTCTTGTCACTATATATTCCGTTGTCTAAGTCTTGTCTCAGTGCTAATTGTCAGTTAGTAGTTGCTGAATGTTAGTTGCTAGTTGTCAGTTCTCTCGTCGGCTCTTTTTAAAGTGTGTTTTAGGAAAGATCTCTCTCTCTCTCTCTCTCTCTCTCTCTCTCCCGAAATAGAGAACAACAGAGAACTAGGGAAATAGTTACAAAGGTCTAGGGAAATAGTTACTATTTCCCTAGACCTTTGTGTTGTGTGGCGGGGCGAAAGCAGAGAAGTAGTTCGTTCTCCAACCAAGACGACAAACATAATAATTTAGTGCAAAATAATAAGACGAAAATAATGACGCCGAAAAGCACTAAATAAGAAATTTAGAAAAGAGAAATCAGAAACCGCAGGTCGCAAAACCTGCACCAAACAATAATTTTAATAATAACTTAACCGATTTTCCCTGATGATAGTCTCAAGAAAATCGATTAGGAACAACCATTTTAGATACATGTATTCTCATTCATCATTTTGTAATGTCCGCTTCACTATTACTATTAATCGCATTGATAAAAATAACTTAACCGCGTGAAAAGCAAGAAATCGTAACAAACAAAACAAACGAATAATAAAAGGTAAATGAAACTCAATATGGTGAAAAGAAGAAGGAAAAAAATGTTACGCGTTATGACTAACTGCCCACCAACGTAACCAGATATTATACAGTCAGCGAGTGCGACAAAATGGCACACAATTGCCAAGGAGTACTTAGACATTCGGCGACCTGATACCTAGCTCCAACTCTTCTCCAAGGCGTAAACCAACAACCTTCCAACTTGGAAGGCTCGGGTCCGGAAAGGTCCAAGAGGGAAGGAAAGCGCAATGAAGAAGAGCACGAGCTACACATCACGGCAACAAAGAATGCCGAAAGTTACTTGAAGATGACGAAACTAGTAAGGCTATTGGACATACCGGCTTTACTACAACTCGACGACGCAAAGCAACAGACCACCCAATTTGGGAGGCTCATGTTTATGTAATAAACGTAGAAAGGGGAAGCTAAGCGAAGACAAATTGGGACAAATGGAAACATCAACATCCTACTGAACTCCACTATCATGTATGATGGACTAGTTATGTACAATAACAAGTAGTTCCACACGACGTACATTTTGCCATACAGGTCATGACGGCTCATCAGGTGTGCAAAATTCAACTCGGGTGGTGAGCCAATTAAATTATGGTGAAAAGGAGAAGGAAAAAATGTTACGAGTTATGACTAACTGTCCACCAATGTAACCAGATCTTATACAGTCAGCGAGTGCGACAAAATGGCACAAATCTGACAAGGGGTGCTGAGACATTCGGCGACCTGACACCTAGCTCCAACACTTCGCCAAGGCGCAAACCAACAACCCTCCAACTTGGAAGGCTCAGGTTCGTAAAGGTCCAAGAGGGGAAGTAAAGCGCAGTAAAATACTAAGTAATGGACAACTCGTTTGCTTCGCCCTGTTCACTGCACTTCAGGTGCTGTATAGTCTTTGAACTGGTGGCTGGAAGTGTGAAGAGGCAAACTGCAGTCCACCAATAGAAAAAATAACAAAATGGTGCAGTATAGGATGCCTATTGACGCTTTTTTGTTTTCATTACCAGAAATCCATACACTGAAATTTAGGCCAAAAAATAACCTGCAAAAACGTCCTGTTATCATGTATCTGGGATCACGGCATGAGCAATTGTAAAGATGATGGATTAGGCCAGACAAAAAATACAAAAAGATATGAAAAATGTAAAACACACAGCCAGTGGGATTCTATTTTATTTTATGTCCAGAAATTGCTATTCACCTCGTACATATCAGTGCATTGGGCTGTATTTGGATAGTTAAAAGTTCCTGATTATTTCAAGTTGGGGCCTGGCAAGTAGAGGTTCGAATTAAAGGGAGTCTACCTGTATTCGTATTTTGAAAAATCGCCAGGACTCCGGTTCTTGCTACCGATGCCTCACATATAGATAGAAGAGGAGTTGAAATAATATGACTGTGTATGAAATGTACTGGTGCTAGACATATTCCTACAGTAAGCAGATCATGACATTGTACTAGGAAGATACTACAGTGCTTCCAAGTACTGTACTCGCTATTCAAAAATTCGCGCTCCTTTGCTGTAGTGATTATTCGGAATCAGTCATCAGCTAGAGAAAGAGAGATTGCTCAAGTGGTGCTTGTCATTCGTATGCTTTGTTCTATGTTTACTCCTGTCATGTTCCTCCTTCGTATAATCGGTAAACTCACAAAACTACAAAACTGTCTGTTGAGAGTGCCTTGGAAAAGGACTGTTTAGCAAGAGCAGCTAGCAACTGCAAGGATATGCAGCTGCACTGACAACATCTGTAGACAACTGGGGCAATTGCTTCTAACTTTCTTCCTTGAAACCGATGCTAACAATCCGCGACTGTCAATGCTTATGTTGTCCTCCTAGGAAAAGATGACTTTTGTGAAAATATCAACGAGTGTCAAACCTCTGCTGAGAATCCCTGTATGACCACATCGCAGTGTATTGACACTGATGGGTCATTTGTGTGCCTGCCAATTTGGCGTGGAGAAGCCCTCTTCTCATCATCGTCATCCTGCACAGCAGGTGAGTCTATTATGGTTTTATCTGGGTTGGAGCTAATAGTGTAAAGCATATTTAGAGTTTGGAATTTGAAGAGGACTTGACTCGAGGACAGTCTTGATATATTATTTTATCATGGCTCTTCTGTGCACTGAAGAGGGAGTATTTCAGTCTAATGGTGCTGGTCTGCACCTGTACTTGTGATGTCGCGTACGCGAGCTTTGCGATTTGAATCCCGATTACCTAGCTATAATTTTACTGCTTCCCGTTTTTCTCATCGGATCCATGCTACTTCATTTTTTTATTTCCCCCTCCGAGGCGCATATGCCATCCTTTCTCGGGGCTTTTTGACTTTTGCTTAGAGAGAGAGAGGGGTCCTGAAATAGAACCTTTAAATATTTATGGCAATGCCGCAGTGATGATTGTTAGTTCGTGTAGAAGCATGTAGCCCTTTAGATGCAAGAGTGAACCCAGGGCGCAGAGTTGAACTTGTTCTCCACATGTGATGAACACATTAATTACGCCATCGTTTTTTAAATCTATGTTTCGCGTCATCTTTGCGCATATGTTTTGATTGTTTCCGAAAATAAAAAAGATCATGCACATGAAAGGGCCTGCTCCCCCGTTCCCCGCAACAACACAACCCTCTCACTCATAGATATCACGGAAGGCATTGTTATTATCTGATATAGCTGCACAAATGCAAATATTTAGCGAGAGAACGGGGGAGGGAAAGACCACGAACTCATAAACGACTAACAGCTATACACAGGCTAAAGGGCGAACAGATCAAAACGACCAATGAGCGACCAGTACGTACGACACACGTGACAAGAACCAAGACAACAACACCGTGGACGAATCACACCATTCTCTCGCACCCAAAACTTTCTCTCGCATACGTCGAAGCTGGGATCCAAAAATGGCCTCGAGGCCAGCGTTGGCAAATCGTTTGTTCTGCAACTGCGACCAGTATTCTATGAGCTTACACCAGACTGCATCTATTGCCTCAAGCTGAGACAGCTGCTGAAGGCGGAGTACAATAACCCAGCGAAGCATGGACACCAATGGTTGCCTCCTCTGTCAGAAGTGAATATTGCTGATCTGTCCACGACCTGTCTGGAGTTGTCCAGTGTACCTGCTGTCCAAGTGACCTCCTGGACGAACGTCCGAGATGGACTGAGATCGCTTGCAAAGTCCTTGCAGAAGTACAGAGTACATGAAGTCGAGAACAAAGGACATGTACAGTTGGCACAAGCGTTTGGAACAAACAAGGTCCACAGGTAGCAACTCCAATCTTGTCAGACACTCTAATCGTATTCGCACTGGCGACAACTGCAGGCAGTATGCTTTGGTGGAAACAGCGCAGCGTGATCTTGAGCCGTATCACAGTCCTGTGCAGCTAAATGCCATGGTCCCAGCAGGTAACCGTGCCACAAAGTATAGGTTCATTCTCAACCTCGAGCTTCCTTTCTCATACGGGATGTACTCTTATGACCCCGGCATAAATATTGGGTGCTTTGGGTATGGTTCGGCCATGTTGCTCGGGAAGGTCCGGGCACGGCTTCCTATGGCGCGCTAACCATGGCCATCGACACGTCACAGATCAAGCATCCACGCGGACGGCCAAGGCTTCGGTGGAGTGATGTGGTGGAATCCGACATCTCCCCTCTCGGACACACGCTCGAGGATTGCCTCAACACTGCACGGGAAAAAAGGCTATGGCTGGACTTCGTTGACAAATGTACATCGGTGTAAAAAATGGCATGTACTAGTCATGTGCTAGAACCTGTATACATTTTTTTCTTCGTATTCTATTCTTCCTGCTGCAATCTATTTCATGGTGAAACAGTTGACAGATGCGTGGAACCCATTATTTGGGAGACATGCGACCTGTAATACTACAGTATTATCATTATTTCCTCCGGAAACAAAAACTCCGTAACCTTTTTTCACAACCTTTCCCTGCTGTTATTTCGCTCGCTCTCTGGTTCTGTCAGCCTGAAACACAGACATGAAATTTCGAAATCATAGGAAAGCATGATTCATATTTTGGAAAGCCGACAGTCGTCGCAGAGCAAGGGTGTCGACGCTGCAAACAAAGCAAAGCGAACATGTATTTCATTTTTCGCCCACCAGGCGCAATGGGAAGAAAAGCACTGCGCTAACTGCTCGTCGTAGCTATTTTTAGTCCAGGACTTGACAGAGCAGGACAATGGCACCGAGGAGCAAGAAGAGTGTACATAAATTATCAATAGCAGCTAGCGTTTTCAAATCTTAGCCATCCCGAACTGCCAGTCTGCATGCGAGCGGGTCGGCAAGATGTCAAAACCCCAAGACGCAGAGATGTGACAATTGTCACTTCGCGCAGCAGAGCAAGATGAACAAGTTCAAAATAGAAGTCGTTCAAAGCGCAGACCCCAACATGGATGATCTCGCCTTTTCCAACAGCCTCGACGATGTGTCCTCGGTCACAAAGGAGAAGGCGAGATCTGGTCGCGGCAGTCGGGAAGTGCTGGTACGACTATGATATCCCTTGGAGGAAATTTGAAATGTTTGGCGTTGCCTGTGTTTGTTGTTCCGGGCATCCTCGAGCGAGAGCGGAGGCGGTAATGAGTACCAGTACTGCAGCACTACCGTGGTCTCCGACGAAATGTTGGAGAAGGAATTCAGATAACAGCAAAGACGATCAACGACGCGGAGAAACTTCTCCTAGACATACGACATCGCATCGTTCAACCTGCCACTTGGAACGGTTTCAGCGGTAATGAGTCGAGCGATGACGACCCAGACTGAGACTCTACTCCCACTAATCAATCCTGCAGGTATTGTAGATATGTCGATTGAATGTGTTGAAGTGTTTCTCGTCCAAAAAAACACTTTTGTTGAGCACAGTAACTCCTTGAAAATTCATGTCAAAAAGTCACGGAGTCTTAGTTTCCGGAGGAAGTATTATTATTGGTGGATTTGGAAAGTATCGGTAGACCTAGCTGATCCTGATTCCACGAAAAGTATGCAGTTGGTGAAACAGTGCGAAGACACTCCAACATATGCGACCTGGGCTATGAGGAGAGATTTCGCGAACACACAAATGGTCCTAAGGGACATGTATCGCTATGTTTCCGGAGACATGTCTCAAGAGGCTTGCCCAATGTATAAAGCCGTCCACCAGCGACTTGCTGTAGCGTTGGCTCAGGATTCTGATCAGGCGTTTGATTTGCGGGAGCTGAACGAGGGTAGAAGTAGCCGATATGATCTATTTGGGACGAATGTCACCGGTTCCTGCAAGACCAAGCATTGGCTGCTGTAGATGATCGGTGTCATGGTCAAATTGTACACATGGCAGCTGCAATATCAGTGCCTGACTGTATTGAACAAGCCGCCAAACTTCTGCCAGCAGATAGCCCCATACCATGTGAGTCGTGGGTGACGTTGCAGTTTTCTCCCAAAATTCCAGCCTACAATGCAGCCGCTGATTACACAGGGAAGCTGCAAATCATGCACATGGTTCAAGCCTGGCAGTCAAGTTACGACCATCCAGATGGGCCCTTTTCTCCAATTGGCCAGCTGTCCAGCACACTGACTCTCTTGGTGTAGTTTGCGCGCACAGGTCTGAACGAAATTTATTCTCATTCACTCCAACTTGATGGATTTTCATCATCCTGGGCTCGTTGGAAAGATCAGGACCAAGCAAATCCATCATGGTAGGTCTCAGCGATATAGACACACCAGGGCCACTTCCACCTCCTCTCCAAACTACACCACCGTGCCTCGGAACGGCACAACTCAATTTGCCCAAATTCTACCGATTTTCACGATTCGAACTGCGCTGCAAAGCTGAGATCCAAGGCCTTCATTTGATGTCCATCACGCATGCATCGTGCCAAAGGGAAATCCCCTAGCACGCTCCAAAAACTGCAAAGTCATGAACCAAAACATTCGCGTTCGCTCCGGGCCGTGATTTCGGTGTTCATCCTGTCGCCGCTCAGTGCTTCTTTATCCTATCGCGACGAACCTTATATCCCCGGCAAGATGAGCTCAAGACCTTTCCAACGGTGTATTGAGTGTCGCGATATATTTATGTTTTACGGCGTTACGATAGTTTGTACACTGGTCTATGCACTGCAATATAATGCGCGTTTGCTCCGGGCCGTGATTTCGGTGTTCATCCTTTCGAGTCTTTATCCTATCGCGACGATCTTTATGTATCTAATATTGACTGAGTACGAGGTCAATATAGGAAATAAAAGACCTCGTAAAAGACTACGGCTTCGCCTCGGTCTTTTACGAGGTCTTTTATTTCCTATATTGACCAAATACGAAGTCAATATTAGATGTATCACGACTAACCAAAGCATGTGTTCAATCGCTAAAATGGAGTCAAATATAAGCAGTCAATATAGCCCTAAGGAGTGACACATGCAGGAATATTTGACTGCTTAGGTATAGCAAAAATCTATGGGAGTCAATACTAAGGGAGTCATACATCACTGGAAAGATGAGCTCAAGACCTTTCCAACGGTGTATTGATTTTCGCGATGCGTTTATGTTTCACAAGGTTACGATAGTTTGTACACTGGTCTATGCACTGCGATATAATGCGCGTTCACTTCGGGCCGTGATTTCAGTGTTCATCCTGTCGCCAATCAGTGATTCTTTATCCTATCGCGACAAACGTTATATCCCCGGAAGGATGAGCTCAAGACCTTTCCAACAGTGTAATGATTGTCGCGATGCGTTTATGTTTCAGGGAGTACGACAGTTTGTACACTGGTTTATGCACTGCGATATAATGGAACTTGAACTGACGCGAAACATAGAATAAACATTGGTGGCCTTATCACGTTGTATGAGATGACTCACTCCTCAAGATCTGGACCCGGAGACGCCAGATCCGTGAAGATCTTAGGCTACAACGCCTACGTCATCCCTGTTCTCACCTACAACTGCGGACCTTGGGGGGCTATCGACGGTGGAGCTCGCACGAATGCATCCATTCCACAGGATCAAGCTAAGGAGCATCATCGACATGCGATATCCGAAGAGAATCAGCAATGACACTCTGTACAAGCGCTGCAGAGCTGCCCCCTATCAGCGAGATGATCACAAGGCAGCGCTACAGTCTCGCTGGCCATATCTTTCGTTTGGCCCCAACTGCTCCTCCACAGCTGGCAGTGGATATGTATCTTCGCTTGGCCAACGACGAGGGCACTGAACGTTTCAGGGTCGACCTCGGACAACTTTGGTAACCGTCTTGCAGACGGAATTGTCATCATGGCATGGACTTACCCTCCACCAGCCACTAGATGCTGACGCAGTCCGCACAATGGCAGCGGATCTACAGGCAGGGCGTGGAGCCCGCCCCACCTAACAGGACTGATTCTCGTGATTCACGTGATCCGCGTGATTCCGCAAGACATGTTGTATGTATGTATGTATGTATGTATATTCTATGTTTTTTCATACTTTCGATTAAGTTTTCCGTCATGCCAATAGGTTTAATAGGTTGTTCATTTGACCCGACGAGACCACACGACGCTTCCAGACCACAGGACGAACCCATTAGGGATTGCTGCTAACGGCTTTTGTCACGTAATTTCTGTCATTTCTTTGTATTGTATTACTCTTCAAACATCAATCCTGAATGGCATAAGCGAAAGTGGCACCCCCTCCACCTAAGCGGACATGCTTTTAATAACGAGAGAGCTTGGAAGCTCAGGGCCTTACGCTAGGCTTTTTGCGTAGCTAATCGTGCATGTTATAAGAACTGATGGAAATATACATTATACACAATAGTGAGAGTTCTCTATATATGTTATATTATGCTATTGGCCTACATGCGCTTCCCGGGCTGGTCCACAGGCAGGCCAGCCAGCCTGCTAGTGGGATCTCGGCCTTGCACACAAATCCGTGCTCAACCCCTGCTATAAATGTGTTATTAGTAGGCAGATTGGACCATTGAGCAAGTCGTAAAGAATAAATGGGGCAGATACGTACATTTTTCAAAACCCGGCTTCGTGTTATGTGTAATTTGTGTCGAAATTGTAGTATTTCAACAGGACAACATCACTGGCTGTACTGGCTTGAAATGTGACAACACGACAACGCCCGAAAACGATGCCTAAACGGAACGAAATGGAAACGCACTTCAAAGTGTTTTGAAACGTTTTCGTTCTCGCGTAAACGGTGAAAACAGTGAAAACGATTGTAAACAGAGCGCGGACATGGAAACCATTCCGCGCAGGACTATATTTCGCGGGAAATACCCAACCCTCGGGACCACCAGCACTGACCAACTGCAACTAACGTGTTGTTTTCCCGCCCTTGCGCCCAGCCAGCACGTGATAACTCCACTCTCCAGGCCGCTGATCGCCCGTTTTTCGTTTTCGTGTAAACGGTTCAAAACAATGTGCCGTTCTCGTATGAACGGTTTGAAAACGATTCGAGGACAGCCCGAGAAAAATAACGATCTGCAATAAATTCTACAAATACTTTTGCCTAACTCATATTCAAACTGATTGAAACGTTTTTGCAATACAATGATGTAGCCAATCAAAGTAAAAAAAGCATTTCCATCAGTTCTAATAACATGTGCGGTGAGCTAGACAAAAAAGCATAGCGTAGGGCCCTGAGCTTCCAAGCCCTCTTGTTTGTTCAGCAACTCGCAAATTCTATTGGGAAATTTGCAGCATACTGAAAATGGCAATAGCCGCAGTATACCATAGAAGCTGCGACAAAATCGGCAAATTGATATGTTGGAGCACTCCACCACTCCACACTGCGCTCTTGGCCCACATTCACAACACCATACTGTCCATAGGGAGGAAATTCGTTCTCGGGTAGAATTGCATATCCGCCTTAGTGTAACCATTAAACTAAACCTTCAGTTTGACGGCTTTACATAAACTCGGTGCGATTTAGGAGATTTTTTGGAAAAATCTTTTTCCTTCAATTTTTTCTATTCAGGTGTTACAAGGACCATGGCAACTGTTCAAATCGCTGCGCTAGCTGTGGGAGCCATATTACTCGCTTGTGCCATTGCGAGCCTTCTAGTGTTCATCAAGCGGAGAAAACAGAAGCAGCGTGACAAGAGAATGCAATCAGAAAATGCGAAGCACGATCCAGAGCTCAAGGAGGTTATCCTTCACCCCAGGCCTGACTTTGCAAGCCATCCACGGCTGGGCAATCCTCGAGCTCTACCTTCGACAGCCAACGCCAACACTGGACACACCTCTGGTCCAGTTGCAAGCAGTCCGCCGGATGGGTCCACCAACATCAATTCTCAGCAGGCGCGATACAGGGACACTTCCCAGCAATGGGGCTTCGTCCGCAACGACGCATACGGCATTCAAGCGAACACAGGCATACCACAAGACGGTGGACATACCCCACATCTGGAGTCCAACGGGAGATTTCCCAGCTTTCAGGAATCGGATTATGAAATGACCACCTAGATGGTGACCATACAAAGCCCTCACTTTGCCTTCTCTAGTAAGTCAATTGGCTTATATCTTCCTTCTTCTTTCTCTCACTATCTTTATCTCTATCTCACTCCCCTATCCCCCCCTCTCTCTCTCTCTCTCTCTCTCTCTCTCTCTCTCTCTCTCTCTCTCTCTCTCTCTCTCTCTCTCTCTCTCTCTCTCTCTCTCTCTCTCTCTCTTCCCCTGTCTGTCTGTCTGCCTGTCTGTCTGCCGATCTGTCTGTCTGTCTGTCTGCCTGTGTGTCTTTCTGTCTCTCTCTATTTTTCTCTCTTTCTCTGTCTCTCTGTCTGTCTGTCTCTATTTCTCTCTCTGTCTATCTCTCTCTGTCTTTCTGTGTGTGTCTCTCTCTGCCTCTCTCCCTCCCTCTCCCTCTCCCTCTCCCTCTCCCTCTCCCTCTCCCTCTCCCTCTCCCTCTCCCTCTCCCACTCTCTCTCTCCTTCTTTCTCTCTGTCTCTCTCTCTCTCTCCCTCTCCTTCTCCGTCTCTCTCTCTCTCTCTTTCTCTCTCTCTCTCTTTCTCTCTCTCTCTCTCTTTCTCTTTCTCTTTCTCTCTCTCTCATGCACACGATCTCTTTCTCTCTCCTAGTACCTGTACTTCTTCTGCAGCAATAACCAATTCACCATCTCAATTGGCTGCCCTTAAGTTTCTTATATTAACTTCAGTACTTATTTTCCTTTTTTCTATTCTATCGAATATGTTGCATTTGATGCATGTTCCTGGCGCTGAACCCGAAACCATCACGGTGGGAGATTTGCCCCCCCCCCCCTCCCCTGTATTGTCACGTCTTCTCCTTCGTCCTGTTTTCTCGCACCGTTCTCTCCTGGACTGTGCACTTCAGTAAAAAGTTTGCTTTTAACACTGCAGTGGAACAGTTCCATATGCAGGGGCTAAAGCAGGCACATCATTTGCTCGCATCTCCAGTTCAATGGTGTACAACACTCTGTGCTGCATTATAATTATTATAGTGACTGTGTGTAGTTACATTCTGTTCTTTCTGCATGGACCCAATTCTCATCACATAATTATATTCTCCCACATAACAAAACAGATGTGTATGTGTGTGTGTGTGTGTGTGTGTGTGTGTGTGTGTGTGTGTGTGTGTGTGTGTGTGTGTGTGTGTGTGTGTGTGTGTGTGTGTGTGTGTGTGTGTGTGTGTGTGTGTGTGTGTGTGTGTGTGTGTGTGTGTGTGTGTGTGTGTGTGTGTGTGTGTGTGTGTGTGTGTGTGTGTGTGTGTGTGTGTGTGTGTGTGTGTGTGTGTTTGTGCTAGAACCATTTCCCTAACCACTCTTCTTAACTCTCTGTGCATGCAGGAGTTTTCGTGAGTTCTTTTCAAGAGTTTTCTAGTTCGATTTCCGTATTCCATTACTTTGGATCATTTTTGGGCTGATCTTGCTTCTTTGGATTATTAGTCAAGTGGTGTGCTTCACTGTCCGAAGAGTGCTCAATACCCATGCATGTATGGCACAGCCGTGTACACAAGAGAGATTGGAAGCTTTGTCACAACTCAGTCTCTGAGTTTCACGTATTACTACGATCATCAGGCAACTGATGGCTCCAAAACGGGCAGCCAGAACACCATTCTTTTGATTATAATAATTTATTATCATAGGCTTTTCTGCGCCGGCATCGCCTAGCAAGCTTGGCTAGCCTTCGCATAAGCTGCTCGATGATCACTAGGCCCTGGCGGATAATGCCGGCAGAATTTCGAGCAGAATATGGGTTATTTTAGAAAAGGAGCAGAATGAGCAGAATTCGGCAGAAAAGTGCAGAAGAAGGAGCAGATACTGTGCAGAACCAGCTATGAAATGCGGAGAGGGCTGCAGGCGCCTATTTACGGCTCCATTGTGTTAACAAGCGCGTGAGAATCCGGCAGAATACGAGCAGAATGGGGCAGAATACCGGCAGAAGACGAGCAGAATGTCGAGCAGAAAACGCTACTTTTCCGAGCATTATCCGCCAGGGCCTAATGATCACGTGACGAAACAATGAATGCATGCATATTACGATCTACAGTGCTGGCAACTGAAATCCGACCCCCCTAGCGTCTCGTACGAATCGCTAACGCGGCTAGCGCACCGCTAGGGGGGGGGGGGTCGGATTTCAGTTGCCAGCACTGTAGGACTGAACTAAAGTTGAGGATATTTTAGAGAGAAAAAAAGAAGAAGAAAAGCTGCAAGTTGTGTTGAGGAACGCAAAGTTACAAACTGTACGAAAGTAAGCTGCAAAAATGTTTTTAGGTTGATCTCATGAGTATTGCAGTTGTAGTTGTGTTAGTTGTGTTAGTTGTGTTAGTCGCATGAAGGGTTATGTTTTCACGGGTATGTTGTTTACATTCCTATTCATTTGCAGGGTAATATTTTCACGGAATATGTCGATCAATGAGTTATGCGCAGCCGCCACACGGGAAAGCAGCATTAGGCATTGATGTTTGCTTTCATCACATTGCTGCATGGGTCTTTCCATTCTTGTCGTGACTGGGAAATGGCATGGGCGTTCTCAAGGTCCTCGCGTTTCTTGAGTGCCCCCCCCCCCCCCCCCCCATACGCTGCAGGTCCTGGTGCAGACTCAGTGGCAGAGTGGTACGTGGCCGACCCCGCCAGGTGGATGTGAATGCTTTTCTTTCTTTTTCTCTGTCTTTTATGAACGAATACTTTGCTCTCGTCTTAGAATAGCCGTCCAGTTCGTGACCAGACAGTTGTATGGATTGTGTTGACCATCGTGCAGACAATGCTGCCAATGAGATAATAATGGCAAATGGAAGCCCATACCATGTGGAGTGAGCAGAGCGCCAGTTAGCTGAACTGTTTTAAAAGCACTGCTGGAGTTGGTCAACGGACAATCATTAATTTTACAGAATTGTGGGGAGAAGAGATGAGATGATAGGTGGAGGGACATTCTGGGCTGCTTTTCGTGTAGAGAGGTAACTAGGATATGTAATGCCACGAACGTATCATGCTGAACTGGTGGTAGACAAAATACGAACTATGGTGGACATACATGTATGTGATGGACGATAGTACATCTCCCTTTCAAACTCTCTGAATAATGGATTTGTAGATGGGACTTAGCACATTTTGTGCAATCCAACCCCTTCCTTTTGTGTTCTTTTTCTTCGAGTCTTTCTTCTCTCGTCTTTCCCTTCTTCTGGCCGCCACTCTGTCACTCTGTCACTCTGGCTTGAGCTATCCCTTTGTTTTGCACTGCTGTACCTATATTGTATGTCCAGCATAAGCAAATGTAGGGACTGAGCCAGTGTCAAAAGGGCTGACACGGCACCAGGAGTGCCAATAATACCAACTCTTCGTCCACGCAAGAGTTTTCTTTGTTCAATTTCTGTATTCCATTACTTTTGATCATCTTTGGGCTGATCGTGTTTTGTTATATTTCAATGTTATCGAATGCTTTGCTCGCGTCTATGAATAGTACTCCAGTGTGTTGACCAGGGATTTGTATGAACCCTGTGTTGACCATGGTCCAGACATTGCTGACCCTGGGATATGGCAAATGTGAGCTCATCCCATGTAGAGTGAGGTAGAGCGGCTAGCTGAGCTGTTGGGTGCCGGGAATGATGTTCAATTCTGGATCGGATTGGCGTTTTTGCACTGCTGCAGTTGGGAAACACAAGTATGAGATGATAGGTGGAGGAATTTTTATTTTATTTTTTTTACTAAGTACACAACCTACTCGTCAGAAGGGGAGAAGACAACAGAGTATACAATAACAAAACAGCAGGGAGAGTAGGGGTTGCAAAGCAAGCCTGTGCTGGTGAGGCAAGCCCACAACACCGACCTATGCCGGTCTCGGTGTTAACGTGAGGTTGCGCACCATAGCCTAAAGAAGGGGGTGATTTAGCGATAAAGACAAGAGAAGGTTAGGTAGAATGGTTGAGGAGAGAGAGAGAGAGAGAGAGAGAGAGAGATAGAGAGAGAGAGAGAGAGAGAGAGAGAGAGAGAGAGAGAGAGAGAGAGAGAGAGAGAGAGAGAGAGAGAGAGAGAGAGAGAGAGAGAGAAAGAGAGAGAGGGAGAGAGAGAGAGAGCATGGACGCCGATTTTAGATGTGGGAAAGAAACCCAGGGAGATAGATCAGTTACCATGGTTACGAATCCGGGAGAGGCGAAAATGGCGTCGCCCTTGGCGGATAATGGTCGAAAAATTGGCAAATTCTGCTCGAAAAGCAGTGGATTTGTCAGAAACATACCAAGCTTATCCATTTCTTTATCCACATACCAAACACGCATTAAATATACATGTACATACATCATGTACATGTACCAGAAAGGGTACTACTAAATTCTGCTTTCTGTATGCTGGCATTATTCGCCAAGTGCTAGAGTGGCTCTATACCATCGCACCAAAAAAATGCAATAATGCAGCAGCAATGGAGTCTGGGAGTCAGAAAGATCACTGCATGCCGGTGTACCACTGCTACTACTAGGCGATATCGTGCCCACTGATGATGGAACTTCTGCACAAAGACGTCGATGCCATCATGATATTCATTCGGTCCGCCCATTCATTGTCTAGTACGGAAACTACTTCAAGTAGTCATGTAATTAATCATTGTAATAGTTCCTTCCATGGAGGCCACACGACAAACTAATCCCCGGTTAAGAATTTTGAATTTCCGCACTTGTTTCCACGAAAATTCATGTCGCCATGGTTCAACTTGATGATGGTTGTCATGACTACTTTGTCTGAATGTACACTGGGCTAGGGAAAAGGCAGCTTGAACGATCCGAAGTACGGTAAAAAGGATTGCGTTTATGTTAGCGTCTTTTTAGCTAAGGATGTCTAATGTGAGCAGGTACATACGGAAGAGACGACAAGAGGTAGGATGTTTGCCTCAAGAGAAGCTTACAATAGTCATGTAGATGGGGAGTCTCTTAGCCGGTTTGTGCGTGTTGTGGGTAGCTCAAAAGTTCGGGGGAACCTGAGCGTGCGAATGGGTTGTATTCGGTTGTTGTTGTTGTTGCTGCAGCAACAGCGATACATGTAGCGGTGTCCACAACAACAACAACAACAACAACAACAACGCAACTTTGATGTGCAAATATTGAACAACACCAGCGTGTAGACGGGGTGTTCCGACGTGGTGAAGGCCTACCCTAGGCCGCGTCGGGACGTCACCAACCCCGTCTACAGAGAGTACCTTTTCACGACAGTGTCATGGTGGTGACAGTAATTGTTGTCAGCTGACGAGCTGAGAGAGGGACGCCAAAGGCAGAAGTAACTTAGTTGGACAACGAAAGAAACGACATTATTTCGTTCGCTAATTACCGCTACCCGTCGTCTCACGTGGCTTCAGAATAGGTTACGAGAGATAGGAGAGTCTCCAGCAGAAGGCGCATCCATCGTCAGGAAGTGGAAAGAACAAACGGCATGGTCCTTGGTTGAGGTAAATGCTGAACGTTTGATTTGTCCCAACCAAGATTTCAGCACTTGGTTCGTCACGATTTTCGCTTGCCAGCTAACGTCTCCGCACTCCAGCTTTCTCCTGTCGGTGTCACGTCCCAGTACACAACGGAGAGAACTATTAATAAACAGTTCACGGCACTAACAGCATTGAACACAGCACGTCTTTCACTTCGTGAATACAATACGACAACTGAAAATGACACAATTCTGCAGTGATCCACCTTCTCTCTCACGAAGCTACATGTAACTTGTAAGCAGAATGTGCGTCATTACCTGCAGTCGCCATGGAAACGCAATCAGAAAATCGGCGATATGGCAAGTTTGCAATATCGTACGGAGGCGAGAGATATACCATCGGAACCGATATGAAATTGTCTTTCATCTGAGCCCTACTTGAAAAATCGATGCACTTCCCCTTTAATTAAGCTCCGCCGACCAGAGTACTGAGTATCAAGTTGATTTTTAAAAAATTTAAGACATTCAGGAGCAACAAGGTTTATCTACTCGAAGTAATTATTATTTGTAATGCTGTAGCATGAACATGCACACATGGCCGGCAATAATATTATTGTACTTCACGAACCTGAAATTTGTGAAACGTCAGCCGATGCTACATGTACATGTACATGTATAATTATGTAGGTAAAACTTAAAGGGGAACTACACCCAAAAATCAAAACTTCATGGTCCGTAGAGTTTTGGACGCTGAGTCGAATGGTGAAGGTCCCACTTCGATCCGACCAAGCGTTCTTGAGATATATCAGTTTGCAATTGTCCTTTTCGGGTCCGTGCCGTGACGTCACAAACCCGTGACGTCATTGAGACTTGGTGATCCTTTGGCCAGATCCAGAAACACTGGGATTTCGCATCTTCTTTCTGTTTGTCCATGGAAGAAGAGGGTATTTGTGTCATCATGGCGTCTGGCTGTGTTGTTGGCTACTATAATCTTACTGGTAACCCCCCTGGGATGAACCTGCACCAATTTCTGAAGGATTGTGCTTGGCACAGGCCGAGCAGTGCACCATAGCAGCTATCAAGCGACATAATTATTTGCTTGACAATTTAGGGACT
Source organism: Sycon ciliatum (assembly GCF_964019385.1). Classification (NCBI taxonomy): domain Eukaryota; kingdom Metazoa; phylum Porifera; class Calcarea; order Leucosolenida; family Sycettidae; genus Sycon; species Sycon ciliatum. Next base: position 10,307,195 of record NC_088654.1, on the reverse strand, counting down.
ACAATGTAAATCCTTCGCGTGTGTTCCAGCCATTTGGCAGAGGAGGATTTTCAGGAGGAATATTATGCACTCATCCGATGCGGACGCTGGTGGATGAAACTGTGGTGCGTCCTTTTTCGCACGCCACACTGTGAAGTGTCAGTCGAAAAGCGGAGGTGAGTGCAATATTTCAAAAACACTAGCCACTGTATGTAGTTCTTTCTTTTCCAAAGCATTTGAAGACTTGTTTTGGACTACATCACTACGAAATGTGAAGCTTTCCGAAACCGGCCTGATGAGGTGGACGGCAGTAGATCTCCTGTTTCCCTAGCCTATACTGCGTGCGATCGATGAACCTGTCTGCGATTGCTGTTTTTGATTTTACAGGAAGAAGATCAAGAGCGGCTGTACCATCGGTCGCAGTGACTCACTGTTGAGCTACGACCACTGCCACCGCCCCAAGGTTATAGGAAGGACTGTTTGCAGCGCCAGCGCCTCTAGCTGGCATGTTTTTTTCCTGTATGAACACGCAGTATGTACTGCTGATAAGCTACATCACGCAATGACCCGCAGTTTAAGGAGAGAAGATAGTCCACATACCGGCAACGGTGTACACCTATTCGGGAACTCGTTGGGTTTTCTCAGTATGGATGCAGATGAGAGCCAGACATTATTATTATTGTGTGTATGCGTGCAAGCGCGTGAGTGTGTGTGTGCGCGCACACGCGCGTGAGTGTGCGCGCACGAGCGTGAGTGTGTGCGTGCGCGCGCCCGTGAGTGTGTGTGCGCGCACGTGAGTGTGTTTGCGCGCACGCGCGTGAGAGACAGACATTATTATTATTGTGTGTGTGGGTGCACGCGCGTGAGTGTGTGTGTGCGCGCGCGCACGCGCGTGAGTGTGTGTGTGCGCGCGCGTGAGTGTGTGTGTGCGCGCGCGCACGCGCGTGACACTGAGTGTGTGTGCGCGCTCATGCGTGTGAGTGTGCGCGCACTTGCGTGAGTGTGTGTGTGTGCGTGCACATGCGTGTGCTTTTGTGTAATGTAATATAACATTCCAAAGATATTCACGTCATCTATTCTGTGTTCTCCTTTATGTCATTCTCTCCCCATTTGCGGGAGGGACATGGAAACAAGACAAGTAGTAGATGCATTGCCGTTAGTGATCCTGAGGGATGTGTGGGTATGCAACCAAGTGCATGAGTGCGCGCATGTGTGCGTGCACGAGCATGTGCACAGGCACTTGTATGCTTATGCACTCGTGTGCGCACGCGCTTGTGAAATTGCGTGTCTGCGTGCGTGAGCATGTGTGACTACTATACTATGTGCCCACCAAGGTGAGCACATGTGCGTGCGTGTGTGTGGGGCGCAGGCGGATATGTGCACACATTTTAGAATGATAATCAAGAAGGACAGAGTTGTTCCGGTAATGCAGTCATGAGACACCACAGTAGGGCAAAACGCACTCAATATGCTACTGTGCTGCTGCTGCTGCTGCTAGAGTGCACAGCGTAATTGTTGGTACACAGCTACGTGAAATACAAGAGAACGTCTCAGCATTCTGTAAAGACTAAGTGATAATGCAAAAGGTGAGAATGTATTTCGCCACAATACGAATTGAGTGCAGTCCACTTATGTGAGATAAAGCACAAGTGAACCGATACACATTGCACGACTTGCACGGAGATAATGCTAGCCATGTTACGCAGCAAACTCCATGTACAGGAGTACGAGTGAGGAGACTATTGATCTGAGTACTGTGCGAATACAAAATTTCACACAATTTACGATATGAAGAGAACGATTCGATTTGTGAGCATTACGTAGGACTATACTGTGAAAACACTTACGGATTGTCAGGGTTGTCTGAGCTGCTTTGGCTGCCGCTTCATTTCGAAATAGCCCAGCCAACCGGTTGCCAGATGTTGCTGATGGAGAGCGACTTCTCCAATTGCAGTAATTTCTGCTTCATCCACATTTACAGCCCGAATGGAAGCCACCGCTTGCGCTGCCATATCCTTTCCTGAAAATTTCGGCTCATGCCCGAAGCCAAACATTTTCAGCTCAGGCTCTGAGCTTTCAAGCTCGTCTGATACGTCGGAATCGCTCATGGTGAGGACGTCTTTGTCAGAACTATTCCTTTCACATACCAAAATACCTGTACTTCTGAGCTTGGCCCAGGCAAGCAAGTCTCAATGACGTAGAAGGGCGTGTTGGGGGTGTGTCGCGGCCGCATGACGTCATGGCGCGTCCCCCGAAAGTACAATTTAAACCGAAGATATCTCAGGAACGCTTGGTCGGATCGAAGTGGGACCTTCACCATTCGACTCAGCGTCCAAAACTCTACGGACCATGAAGTTTTGATTTTTGGGTGTAGTTCCCCTTTAACTAAAATAGTTACTGCATACTGGGATGATCCTTGTACCTGTCCGTGCATTTGTCGACCTAGTGACCAGTAGATCTACTAGTACTATACAGTGTACATAGCCGTTCTAGTAGCCGTTCTCGGCTTCTGACTCTGAGTCTCCAAACAGTTGTACACGCCTTCCAACTGAACTACAAAAAAGTAGTCGTTGAGCCTTTGTGATGAAACCAGGTACTAGTAGACACGACAGCCTGGATGAAACTATTATTAACTACATGATTGTAATGTTACTTTTCCGGTGCTTGTGTAGACTGTAGTGGCTGACACTGACGGTCAGTGTATGAAGTTCTACATGTAGCACTGTCTTTGGGAATACAGTCAAATCTGTTGTAAGCGACCGCCCCTTGGTGCAAGAAAAAGCGGTCGCTTACGGCAGATGGTCTCTTACGGCAGATGTATGGTAAATCCGGCATACCAGGTATATGCTTCCATGTACTCAAATCGAGGAGAATAATGTGATTTTTAATATCATTTTATTGGATATTCAACGACGACCATACCCATATAGTACGCGTATGCGACACGGCAGTAGATCGACACTGCCTGGACTTGAGAGCTACAGCACAGCCTCAGTAGCTCGTACAGGCCAGGCGCCAGTCGATCGCACTTGCAAGACAGCGCATTTTCACACTTTGCAGTTGACAACGCACTGGCAAGTACAGTTTCGCACCTTACTGAACCTGGGTCGCGGTCGCTTACAGCAGATTTGAATGCAGCCACCGTGCATGAAATCGCGGTCGCTGGTCGCGCAACGCAGATGGTCGCTCTGGACAGATCAGTTTGTATGTGAAACCGTCGGTGCACGGAAAATCGGTCGCTAACGGTAGATGGTCGCCTACAGCAGAGGTCGCTAACGGCAGATTTGACTGTACAGTCAAACCTCGTTAGGACGAACACTGATAACGCTCAAATCGATCTGCACCACATACTATTGTGTATCAGCGACATGAAAAAGAAAAGAGAAGGCACTATGAGGAGCGGGTGAGGCAGGTTGAGCAAGCCTCCTTTGTTCCGGCGGTCATGTCAGCCAGTGGCGGAATGGGTCCAGCATCAACAGCACTGTACAAACGAATTGCTCATCTGTTGGCGGAGAAGAGGGGTGAGCATTACTCTCATGTTATGGCATTTGTTAGATGCAGGATTTCCTTCAGCCTTCTGAAATCCTGTATCATGTGCATTCGCGGTTGTAGGCGTTTAAATTTTGGTTTGAAATTTGCACCCTCCTGCGGAGCCCACGCTGCTTTGGCAGTGGCGGAGGCTCGCTTGCCGACGTAACCGTCGGAGATCATCATGAACAATGGACTGACTAATTATTCACTTGTCCTGTCTTTATAAATAACATGTTATTGCATATGTTCTTGGTTTAGTTTTTGGCCTTTTTCGTGCTTTGGAGTTGATAACATTTTCCTCAATAAGGCGACCTTTCCATTAGTACGAACTCGGGCCAATCCTATGGTTGGCCAGGCATCAATTCAAGTCAAAATTATTCGTTTACGACGAACTTCTGTACAGCGAACTTTCGCAAAGACGAACGATTTTCAAGTGTGATTTGAACAAAATCAGTGTGGTCATGTACATGTTGTAGTACGAACTTTCGGTCCACGAGGCCGAGGAGGGTGCGCTGGCTGCCTTTTTTCCTTCCATATCGTATGCACGTACAGTGCAGTGCAAATTGCTTTCAAGCATGTTTTGAACAAATAATCAGTGCGTTGTACGAACTTTCAGCACAGTCATGATTCATCATGTGCATATTGCCATTGTACTTACCTGTTTCTGGCTTATGCTTAGAATAAAATGCTTCCCATGTACAACAGTATGCATCTTCACATAAATACAGTCCATATGATGTGCATATCGATTTTTTTGTCAGATCTGGATAAGAAGAACGCCCGATAAGACAAACAAATTTGTTCAGTCCCTTGAAGTTCGTCCTAACGAGGTTTGACTGTACAGTGTTGAATGCAGTGTTGAATGCGCCAAGCCAAGACTTGAAGTTGAACTACTACACGTACACGCACCCGGTAGTCAGAATACTACAATAGTCCAGCATAATAATTATAATGTCCGCTTCGCTTATACTATTCATCGCCTTGATAAAGTAACTACATGTAGTTATTTTAAATGGACCGTATGCGTGTTAAAACAAAATGGCGTCACGATTTATTGAAAGTGGTATAGTTGGTGGTACAGCAGCATACAGGATAGACTCATCACTGTATAGTCCACTACTTCGTGATTTTTATTTGTAGAATACATGACAGGCGTGTTCAGTGTGCCTCGCAGGACTGCGAGATGCTGCAGAAGACCAGGTTCGACCTTTCTGGACCGCCATTCACCGACGGTGGGCTACACGATGCTGGAGGAATTAGATTCCAGTGAAAACCCAAGATTCCTTTGCTCCTGGACGCTCCGACGTGTTGTGATATCTGCCAGGTGCGCAGTAACTAGTATTTTCATCGCTATAGCGAGGACGACGCCGATCGGCAAACTCTCGCTCACAGCCATCACCAGCCTCTCAAAACCATCACTTGGCATCCCCCAGAGGTATAGGAGAAAGCCAAAACAGCTCTCAACAAACAAAAGCTAAGGACGATGGAAAGAGAGCATATCAAAAAGAAGACGAACAGTATGAAGTTCAAATGGTTTTGAACACTCGTACCACCAACTATACCACTTTCAATAAATCGTGACGCCATTTTGTTTTAACATGAATATCGCGGATTTACTAGTTATGGTCTCCTCGTCGCCTATTTATCTATCATCAGTGTAGAGAATATGGCCGGCCCATCGATCTGTACTGCACTACTAATAATAGAAGATCTGTACCTCCACTCCAGCGCAACACGTGCCTGCCTCGCCGAATCTTGCCTTTTATTCAATCACTTCCTCACTAGTTGCGCACCCATACTCGCACCCTTGAATCGAGGCTCTTTCACGGCCCAAAAGGCCAAAGCCGTGATTCTTGAAGAGGTTCATGATTGCCTTCTGGCCAGCACTGCAGCAGAGTGTGACTCGCACTCACAGACGTATCCCAGGTATGTACAAAAGAAGCACAGGTATGCATTTCGGTGCGAGCTGAACGGCTGCGCGGGCAAACGGGTTGTGCCATCTGCTGCACCGCCAGCCTCGCTGTTACCTTTCACTGTTGTCGGTGTCGATGCTGTCTTCGCACTTCGTCTCACGGGAAGTAGGAGTAGGGACGAGTAGTTCGAACTGCATTTAGACCCTAATTATTATTTTTGTCTTGATCTTATGATCAGGCAGACTGTAGATAAAACAGCAGCGTACAGCTAGCTAGCTAGGTGTCGCTAGCACTGTCATACGGCCATTACGGGCTGTCAGCTAGCTACGACCATCGTGTCGGTGTTCAGAAGAATCATCATTTTGGTCATAAGCGACCGGAACGCATGCACCCCAAATCGACGTAGATCATAGACAGCGTGTGAAGCCCGATGATGGCAGGTTGGATATGCCCGCTCCGTCTTCTTGTTCCTTTCCTTTCCTTATGTTCCCTAGCATCAGCTGAGACCTTCACGCTGCATGGACAGGCGAGCTATCTACATTTTGACTACCCATCAGATGCAGGCGAAACAGCAGACACTGGATGGAGTGCGAACTTCCAGCTCCGCACCGACAGCGTCAACGGTTTCGTGTTCGGCATCTTTGCCAACGGTGTCGTGGCGTCGGTGGAGCTGCATGATGGCCAACTCGTACTGACCACGCGACCCGGGGAAGCTCAGCACTACGACGCTTCCCAACTTCTGGACGGCACCTTCAAGGATTGGACGATTGCACAAGCCGCGGATGACCTGGTAACAACCGTCAGTGTTCGATCGAGTAGTGGAGATCAGATCTTCACCGCCAACGCCACCTCCGAACAGAAACTGGAGGCAGCGGCGGCGGAGGTTTTCATCGGCGGCACAGGTGCGCATTCCGGCTACCAACTGAGTAGTCCTCCTCTGGCAGCATGCGTTGAAGACGTACGTTTGCCGTCATCTGGCGAGGTGACGGACCCCAGTGACTTGCTTGCTGTGGCTGGATCATGTGAGTGGTGCGATTCGTCACAGTGCCAAGCGGGAACAACCTGCTTTGCGGAGGCCAGTGCGGCGGGTTGCAATTGCGCCGACAGCGGAAAATCTGGAACGAAATGCGGCCAAGGTAAGTCTGTAGATTTGTGTTGCCTCTTTCGTATGAGTTCGATCGGTGATGTGTTCCAAACCTGATATGCTGAAAGCGCGAGCGCAACATCGCATCGTGCATGTTTATTTGTTTAGGTGTACTACAGGAGGCCGTGGTTGCAGCGGCGCAAATAGCGGAAAATCTGCAACATCGATTCAGGAGGAAGTGAGATAGTTGGCAAATTTTCTGACATGCTGGAAGGGCACACCGTGCAACGAGATTGCTTAGGTGGTTGCAGCTGCGCAAATAGCGGAAAATCTGCAACAACCATTCAGGAGGAAGTAAAAAAGTGACTACTGAGTACTGTAGACTGGAGTTAATTCGCTTTGACGAAATGTTTCTGTATGCAGAGCATGGGCAGTGGGTGTGTGTGTTGCGTGCCTTGTACAATAATCATGTTTGTTGGGTAAGCGTACGGAAACAAACACTCGCACGCCCTGTGTGATGCTGCGTGTTAGTGTGTTTTGTTGGACCTCCTCGACGTTCTGAAGGTGTCCAACAAACTGGCCTAGAAGCGAGGGTGTTCGCAAAGCGCGCTGCAGCGTCGTGACGTGTCTGTTCCGTATCTGTCAGTTCCAAACTAATACTTACTTCGGCAAATTGGCAGAGTAATAATTATGAATTTACTGGTGATTTTACGTGTGCACTACTTGCGCGTGTAGTATTAGAATCCCTTTGGCGAGTGTCGGAAATGTGGCTGACGACCACGACGTGCGCGTACTCATCTTGTAGCACTCAAATGAGGACACATCCTGAGTGATGGTGGTTCCGCTGGAAATAGAACTAGTAGTACTACAGCAGAAGTGGTGTCCTGGAGATGAAGTTTGACCATGGTGCAGCTTCACTGCCTGGTTCAGTGGTTGCTCATTCGTGGTTGTGCACATGGATGCAGGTCAGGTGACTGGCTGAGTTGTGAAAAATGAAAAATTCTACTGCACCTCATGATGTGGGCACTGCATTGGGCTGTCATGCATTCAACTACATGATTGTATACAGCTGTACTGTAGCCAGGTAACTGGTTGGAAAGCAATGGCATGTGCAGTATTTTGTGCCACACAATTATTGTATTCAATTACACAGTGGTACAGTACCCACATCATAATTTCAAGCATGTAACTGGTGCAAGAAAGGCCTGTGTGTGTACAGTACAGCCATGTCACTGTTGTCGTCATGGGAGCAATGTCTAATTCTTGGGAAAACATGATGTCTCCTGGGGGTGGAGATGTTGAGAACTTGAGGGCTAGGAATGTCTTGTAGTTTGTATGGGGGTGCTGGGGTGCGAAGGTCAATGACTAGTCCAAGTTGGACGGCAGGCAGGCAGGCAGCTCAGGTATGGGTCAACCTCCCACGTTGTCTTCGGCTGTGCCTTTATCACTGGTGCAATTCCCTTTGCTAGTGTCACCTCCTTGTGTATAATATTGCCATGGAGCGTTGCCAGCGTTCTTACTAAATACCTGCGGTGTGGCTGCATTCACTTTGCATGCAAAGGCCACGGCTTTCACACTTCCTTCTTGAAACGTGTGCCCATTGGAAAACGACAGATGCCAGTGCACTCTACAAGTGGATCACAGAAGTAGCAGCAACATTAGCTGACAGTTAGGAGAGGTTGAACACAAAGAAAGTCAGCAAAACACACTGATCATAAGCTGTTTAGTACCCATTATCATTCAATTACATTGTAGCACGAATTGATCATAAGGATTAAGATTGCACAGAGCCCGCGTACATTCCTTATGTTGCCATGAACTATCCCGTCCAGCAACAGTCTAAAAACTCTCACGAATCCACATTGCGGTTTAGCTGGTTTGCGATTGTACCTATCAGAATTTGAAGTTTTGTGCTGGAAATAAGGGTTATCACAACTTGCCAACAAGTTTGGAGACAGTGTGTCTATCTCACCTGATATGCACGTTTCAGTGGAAAGGGTTTTTGGGGGGCATGTGAGTTACAACGATGTGGACGTATGGCGAGGAAATGTTTTTTGAACTCAGCTAGGCAAAATGCCACAGGCTTATCTAATTGGAATTTTGGAGACAGCCCGGTCTTTACTCGATTCTTTTCAGCATCACAGTAGGTATTGGTGTTGGTCTATGTGCGTTCTGCAGTCGCTAGAGAGGTGTTTATTTGGGTCAAGTGACCTGTCACGGTACCATAATTAAAAACAAGATTCGTACCACCCAAAATGTGCTTTTCAAGTGTGTTGGTGGGAGTGGGAGTGCACAATACCAGTAGCAAAACATGACGACTTGGCATCGCCGGTGTGGGACTTTACAAAAAACTACATCCTGCACAGCGATGAACTACTTACTTGATCGCACCGTATCGTTGTCTTCCTGGCTCTGCAACTATACATGGTCCCGTCTAGTGCCCTGCGGTGGCAGCCACCGGTGAGCCAACTACCAGCCAGGGAACAACTGTGTTTTGTTGTGCGTACTATTCACCCTAGAAAGGTGTCAGGCCATTAGTGTATACAGTGTGTCAGTATAATTATGTGTTGCACAGTCAGACCGCGCTTATCCAGTCCTCTTTTATCCGGATCCCTCGCCATCCGGAAGAAAATAGCTGGTTACAGATTTACAGCATACGTGATGCATCCAACATAACTGGTGTTCGGTTATCCGGTTCCCTCGCCTAGCCGGATATTTTTTTTGTGGAAAACAGATGTGTGCGGTTAAGCGAGGTCCGACTGTACACGTGTCTAGAACGGGTGATGTACTACAACTGAAGCGCTACTTTGGCCATGCTATGCCTGTGTACAGTGTGTGAGCTGTTACGATTAAAACATCCAACGCGTGTACATAATGTGCCTGGGCGGCTATCTGCAGTGCACTTTGTTCTCTTTGCGATGCCACCAGTGCTAGCCCCACATTGTGTGTGGTCTTTGTTGAGCTCGTATAAGAAACTCGGTACGAACTCGAAATTGGAACAAAATTACAAATTGGACTTGGAAAGCAATTTGTAGCAATCCCCTGAGAGGATCTGTGCTTCTGTATTACCTACTAGTATGCCAGCTCAAGTAGAACCAGTTTGCAGTAGCTAAAGCATGGAGAAAGAAGACTGACAGTGACCTTGGTCATATTATATCTTATGTTATTTCTGTAACTTAGAACCTTCCAAGTTGGAAGGCTGTTGGAGTGCGCATCCAAGATGTGCTAGAGCTGTCAGCCAGCTAGGTGTAGAACGTCAGCACCGTCGGTCAGTGTCGTGCAATGTTATCGCATGAGCTGATTATTTAGTAACTGGTGGTGTTAGTGGACAGTATAGCGTAACTTGTAGTTCCTTGGTCCTTTTTTCTTTTCAAATAATCATGCCTTTCTTTAGTGGAGACTGATGCCTGGAAAGTTGTTCTTTGGCCAAAACCTGGAGGGGATAACAGTATTAGCACAGGGTACCCCTTAGCGGTCACACTGCACCTGTGATTGCTACTACGCCCACTGGATCAGCGGTTGGGATGGCAATGCCAGGATAAGGCTCTCCTGTGCATATGGATGTACAAGGGCGGTTGTTGGTCCGGCATTTCTCACCCGCACCTTGCACCAACTGTTTCATCTCCGGTGTCTCCTAAAAGGCTGAATGCTAAAAGGCCCCCAGTACTTGGGGCACACAATGGAGGTGGACCTGCAGCCTAGTTCACGCTCAAGTGCGCCTCATGGCCACATACAAGCCTCTTAGATCCCGCTCAAGTGCTTCTCAAGGGCCCTGCGTTCAAACTGGATGCTTGAACTCTGGGCTGTGCTTTGTATTGTGTCACATGGCGGCCTCAGAGAGTGACTGCAGGCTGCATGCTGTACATCATATCAGGGCATTTTGGGAACTCCACGAGGCAATCAGCTGGAGCTTGCATGGCACGTGTTGTCCCGCTGGCCCGGACTTCTCCACTTAAAAAAGTACTTCAAGACAAGAAGTCACATGTAAAGCTGCCGGTTTTGTGAGCTTGGCTGCAGGCCTTCTGTAGTACTGATGTGGCCAAGTGCTAATACATGATTATCAAGAGGCACTGGATTAGTTGCCTACATGTAGTACATGACTGTACAATCGATGTTGACAGCATGTTACAAGGCCAGGACGCATAGTGCTCCTGACTACAACCATAAGCAAGGCTTCTTTATAATTACACCATGACTGTGCTAGCAGGAGTGGCAAGATTGGTGAATGCTATGAGTAAAGTAAGCTTGATACACATCATCATGGGCATCACAACCTGCCATGCCATTGTGTTGAAAATCACCAGCTTAGGAAGTACAATGTTCTTGTGCCATGTCTACTGCAGCAAAGGTCTATGATTGGAGAATATGCTAGTCTTGATATACTACGGTGTGTGTGTGTGTCTGACCTGGGCTTCTGGTCAATACAGGAGCAGAAATGACCTGTTCTTCAAAGTCACAGTTCTATTGCTATATGCACCCCGTGCAACACTTCCAATACACCTTCATGTCTTACCATCACAGTACAATGTCATGTATGTGTCCACTGAGCCCCAGCAAGAATGTAACAGTAGATTCAACTCTGCAAGAGAAAATGCACAGCCCTCACCCCCCTCCAGAGATTTGACTCAATGGCGCAGAACACTCCGCATTCCTGGGATCATGTCATCAGCAATAGTCGAGCACAGGGTGGGCTTGTGATGGATCTCTGTCACCTAGTACCTCTACCATATGCATAGCCACTTAGCTGCCATGCTTGTTGCTGAGATGGCTGGAGATGCTTGACAGGTTCAGAGCCTCATATGGAGACATTTCTAATTGTCCATAGATGTTCACAGGGTAACATTGGCACTTCTAACTCACTTCATACATCATCAGATACTTAGAAAGAGGCAATAAAAATTCTTAGCATGCGTGGTGACTCTGTGTTTAGCAAATACCTGATCCCGCGCTTGTACATTTTTCAGGAAGTGGATATGTCTGTTGGAGCTCTATTGTTGCAAGATTCAATTTGTTGCGCTTGGAAGGATGAGTGGACTTAGTGTATCGTCGTACTCCGTACTCTCACCCTCGCTTCCAGTTGCTCACGTTATCTCTCTCTCTCTCTCTCTCTCTCTCTCTCTCTCTCTCTCTCTCTCTCTCTCTCTCTCTCTCTCTCTCTCTCTCTCTCTCTCTCTCTCTCTCTCCCTTTCTCTCTTTGTCTCAGTCTTTTTCCCTCTTGTATACGCTTTCTTCCACTTAGTCCACTGCTAGTAGTACTAGTATATTCCAAAGACCTGGAAGCTGTATGTGCAGGGGCATCGGAAGACATTTTTGTGTCGTGCGGTCAGCCATCTGAAGTACAATTTACTTGTGGGGGAGGGTGGCTGAGCTGAATACTTTGAGAAAATCCAGAGCCCAGATCAGTGGATTATATTGATGCACGGGGTGATTGGGCCAATAAGTGGTACGGTCAAAACCGTAGTGACGCCCCTGTACGTGCTATTTGAATTTTGGTGGCATCGCACTTGGAGAGAGAGGGGGGGGGGGGGGGGAGAGAAAGAGACCTGGTCATTGATAAATTCATTGGGACCTCGTGGCTGAGAGAGGGGAGGATAGAGAGTGAGGGGAAGGAGAGAGACAGAGAAAGAGAGAGAGTGAAGGAAGGAGAGAGAAAGAGAGCTGGTCATTGGTAACTTCTTTGGGAGCTGGTGGCTATTGCGATGGTATTCATGGGGCCTTGGGGTACACAGTTGAGCTATACAGTACACTACTGCTAGTGTACTTGCTCCTAGTCCTGCCCACGCACAGTCACTTGTTGACAGGTCTTTGGGTCTGAGCTGTTGACATTGACATTCATTTGGTGCATCCCTGGGTTTTGGTGCTCGTGCGTACATTAGTATTAGTACGTGTCGTTTTGGTCATCCTCCATTTCCCTGGTGACCTGGCTAACACAAGGTGTGGCTGTCACTGTCACCATTCTAGAAAACTCCCTGGACATCATTTCTAAATAATTAAATTGCTCTTCTCCGTAGAAAGTAGGTCTTCTGGTGAGTGAGTTGTTGATTGGAGTTTTAGAGTGTACATACTGGGTTGCACACAAGGTGAATGCACTTGACTTCTCTCGGTGGGTGTTTGTGCTGCACCCTTGTGCACTTTCACCTTGCAGCCAACACTGACTCTGCAACGCCACATGTACATGCTCTGCAGCACCACATGTACATGCTCTGCTAACAGAAAGTGTAGTACATGACATGTACTACACTTTCTGTTAGCAGAGCATGTACATGTGGTGTTATATTGGTATCACCATCAGCACTTATTGATATTATGAGTTTTTTTACACCACCAAGTACCACCAATGAATCCTGGCTAGTCTTGGCACAAGTAGTAGTCTGAATCCAAGTTGTGCAGTTATAAATGTCTGGGTCATTTCCCTTTGCTTTCTCCTGCCCCAGCTGTAGCTGTGGCGGGCCAAATAATATTAATTGCTGTGTTAGAAAACTACACTTCACCATACATGCCCCGTGAGTCCAGTTGTAACCTCCGGCTGATCTCAAGAACATTCTGGCAATGACCTCTCAGCTCCCTGGGTGCTACCAGTCACTCCTGGTCTGATTGGTGTTTTGAACGGCTTCATAATCAGCTCATTGTTCTGCCTCACATGGGTCATGGTGTGTTGGAAGTGTTCAAGTGGGTCATTGCCAGCATCCTTGCAGTGATGGTCTACCAGTGTAGACTGTTAGGCATCTACGCGTAATTGATTGCACATATGTATGGTATTCAATTAAAACCTTGCAGGAATGCGGTGCTTGTGCATCGTGAACACCCTTCTGTGCCTGCTCCCCTCGTGGGAAATGCCATGCAGTCCTTAGACACAGGTGATAGGAAAGAGAGAGAGAGAGAGGGGGGGGGGGGGGCATGGGGTGGGGGTGGGGACTACATAAGAGTTAATTTATGACACAGGCCAGTCTACCCTCTGGTGGACCACCCAGGGGTGTAAATTGTTTGTGTTACAACGAGTATGAGATATCTGCTATCCAGACGTGAATGTATGCGTTTCAGGCATCAGGGCATTTTGGATCATTGTCTACTAACGAGGTTTGTTTTGTAACCCATGTTGCACAATTACTAACCAGCCTAGACCTGTACTTGGATGGGTGGCCTGCCATACAAGTCATGTGGTGCCCAAGGAATACCCTTTATAACCAACTTACTTACAATCTCACATCTACGGGTGCTGCTCCACTTTGTGCAAAGATGGTGGCGATATGGTCGTAATCAAATAATCAACGTTTAACTTGTTCCTTTACTTCACTGATTATGTTAAATATGAGAACAGATGGGTAGTTACACATGCACCCCCCCCCCCCCCCCCCACACACACATCTTAGTTGTTAGAATAAATTGTGTAAACTAGTGAGGTGCAGCGCTTGAAGGGGAATGGAATCAGAAAGGCAATATGCCGCTACTTACCCATCATTATGCAAAAGCAACCACCTTTAAAAAAATTGCAACTTCACAATATTTCTGTGATGTGCAGCCATTGAGCTGTTTTTGTCTAATGCTTCTTATTGACCTGAATTTCATTCTTATTTTTGGTGTTGTGCTTCGATTGCAGATGCAATTATTGCTAGCTTTCCTGAACGAGCGCGCTGGTCCAAGCAGCTGAACAACGGTCGTGAGGAGTACTGCAACTCGACGACAGATCGCGACATCTACGTGCAGGTGAAAACGCTGAGCGGCAATGGCACGCTACTCCGTCTTGTCCGCGACGGCGATGAAGAGATCACCGCCATTCGTCTGGCGCTCCGTAACGGGTTTGTTGCGGCAGAGCTTGATCGCGTGGATGGGGGTGCACCAGTCGTCGTCCAGTCGGCCACCAAGGTCAACGATAACGCATGGCACTCGATACAAGTGACGATCGGTGACGGTGTGACGCTGAAGGTCGATGCCGACGTCGCTGTTGCCAGTAGCAATGCCGGCGAAGCCTTTCCACTGTGTCTCACCGGCCTGCTAGTCGTCGGAGGGGACTTTCCCAACGCCACTGGAAGTGATTATGTTGGCTGCATGCGTGGTCTGCTTGTGGGCTACACTGCGCTGTTTGACCGTCGCTACGACGATGAAACTGAGAAGCATCGCGGTGTGGCGCACTACCGACGCCCGTTGCTTAGCGACACGTGCGTCGAGCATCTGCTGGGGGCGTGCACGGCGGACAACAGCACTATCTCCAGCGTTTCCCTAATCCTGAACGACGCTCAGTCCGGCGTCTCCTTCTCCCGTGTGGCAGTGTCTACGCACGCCGAACTAGAGTTCACGTTCCGACTGGAGGAGCACGACGGGCTGCTGCTATCGGCGTACGGCGACGATGATTACCTATTCGTTCAGATCGAAGACGCTCAGTTGTGCGTGCTGGCCAGAGCTGGTGGTGCTGGCGCGCAGGGCATGAAGCTCTGCACGAGCATAGCGGGCGGAGTGAGCGGCAGCGAGTATCACCGCGGTCGCCTGCACAAGTCGGGTAGCGCCATCGACGTCTTTGTGAACAAGCAGCATGAGGGTACGATGACGCTCGGCAGCGCGGCGCTGCACGTCGATCACGAGCTGGTGTGGGGACGACTGGAGTCTCCGTGTGCTGGAGTGGGCAATCGATCAACGCTGGCAAATGCCCCCGAGCTCAAGCCTGGGTACCGCGGTTGCATCGGAAACTTGCGCATGAACGGCTTCTGCGTCAGTAGAACGGAGGATTTCAAGTGCACTTCGTCGGAAGTGAATGTAAGCATCTTCCTGACGCGTGTGTATGGTTTGGTGTGTACGGATTGGTGTTGATTTGTGTTCGTTATGGTTGTTTGTGCCTGTGTTTTGGCGTTATTGTGCCTGTGCTTGTGTGTGTGTGTGTGTGTGTGTGTATGTGTGTGTGTGTGTGTGTGTGTGTGTGTGTGTGTGTGTGTGTATGTGTGTGTGTGTGTGTGTGTGTGTGTATGTGTGTGTGTGTGTGTGTGTGTACGTGGGTATGTGTTTGTTGATGTGCGAGTGCGTGATTGGGTGTTCGAGAGCGCATGTTAGTGTGAGAGTACGTGTTTCTGGGTGAGTGTATTTGTGAGATCGTGTTCATTTGTGAGTGCATGCCTGTTAAGAGGCATTTATGAACACCTTACCTTACCTGGACTTGTGCTGGCGTGACATTGTGTGTGGATAGCAAGCGTTTGCTGTGAATCGCTCCACAAGAGCAATGTCGTACGTGAGAGGGCATAAAATCACCCTGCCCCAAAGTGTGGTCAGACTAGTTGCCCACGGAGACGATGCACTTCACCGTACACTAAACACTGGATGATGAAAAAATAATCTTTACAGGGTCAAATGTTGCTGCTTACCCCTTTATCTAAGCCAAGGTCCACAATCCAGAGTTACCAGATTGCCTAGTGTGCTCAACACCACAAGGATGGAGCATTACCACAAAGGCAGAAGAGAACAGTTGTCTGAGGATTGCCTTAGCTTTGCTATGTGCATGAAACGCAGCATTACAACAATGACCTAGCCGGCTGTCTCTGTTCTCTTCTGCCTTTGTAAGGCAAGGTCCATATGGTTTATTTTTTGAGAATGCTAATGATCTTCTTCTTGCCGGTCATGCCTTTGTTTCCCCTTGCTGCTGTTGTTCTGTGCAGACAGCACCAGCGGGAAGTGGTGATAGTGAACCTCAGTCCGGTGGTATATTCATGGGATGCCTGCACTACTACTGTGACACTAACGAATGCAAGAACGACGGACGGTGCGTCAGCCGTCTGACACGCTTCACCTGCAACTGTCGCGAGACCGGCTACTTGGGCGAGCGGTGCGAAACACGTGAGTCCAGCAGCTGCCCTGTCGGTTGTTTGTTTATTTGTTTAGCTTTATTTTACTTCACCATAGGCACAGGCAAAATCTGCCTTCTCACTGGGTGTGTTGCCATAGTTCTCCCAAAATGATGAAGATACTGATCATGAGAAAAAAAGGAAGAGCAAAATAAAGATTCCTGTGTTTTCATTTGTAGCTACATTACTGTCGATCGCCGAAGAACTGGGGGTCAGCCTCATAGCCTAGACTATTCCTATTTTCATGTACAATACAGTAATAGTCCGTAAATAAGTTAGTATTTACTTTCGAATTTAGTGACCGCACCCGTACTAACTTTCGGGCGGGTACTGACTTTCGGGCACGAACTAACTTTCGGACCTGACTAGTGTGTAGTGGAGAAGGCATTATTCATGTCGATGTACATGCTACGATGTACATGCTACGTGCTGCATGTGCGCACCGTACCGGCACTTATTTCGGGCAGTATGTTTATCGGGCTTGACTTGACTTCAACAGACAGAGCCAAAAGAATGAAAGGGGTATTTCTTTCGGGCAGGTACTTATTTACGGACTTTTAATGTAGTCTATGAACAGTTGAGTCACTGCGTATACAATGGTATGCTGTACTTGGTGAAATTCTATGCTGTTGGTTCGTCGGCGCTCGGTTCTTCGGTGCCCGACAGTCCTGTATCGCATACCCAATGGTTGCATTTTGAACATGAGTTGCAGCAGCATAGCCTTGCTCCAGTGTTGCACTGTGGATACTGCATAGAGACAGTTGGAAGTCCATCAGCATGAGTACTCAACTGTGGTTATGAATCTGCTCACGGCGTGGCGCCTTCAGCACGTAGCTTGCCCGCATCTCCTTCTGTGCTCATTCGTGCACTTAACCCCACAGTCTCTCATACCAGCACATTCGTCATTGCTTCGATTTGATACGGTACTAACGCGATATCTGAATCTTGGATGCATGAACTTCAGTAGATGCATGAACTTCAGTAGATGCATGAACTTCAGTTCCGCACAGTGTTTGCACGTCTGGGGCATGTGTGTGTGTGTGTGTGTGTGTGTGTGTGTGTGTATGTGTGTGTGTGTGTATGTGCGTGAGTAGTACTTGCGTGTGTGTGTGTGTGCGTGCGCGTGCCCATACATGCATCTGATTGCTTTTGTTGGTATCATGGATATGCGCGTTTTTGCGTGTGTGTGTGTGTGAGTGTGTGTTTGTTTTTGTGTGTTTATGTTTGTTTATGTGTGTGTGTGTGTGTGTGTGTGTGTGCGTGCGTGCGTGCGTGCGTGTGTGTGTGTGCGTGTGTGTGCACGCGTGCGTGTGCGTATGGGTACATGCATGGCTGAGTGTAGCTGGTCCAACCCTGACGTTCTTCGGAGGTGAATCCGTCACTCGAACAGTGCCAAACCTTGAGGTTTCAGAATTTTTCTTCCTCTACCGATCGTGGAGGCAATCTGATGAAGTTGTTGCTCTGGCAACTGCGTATGAAGATGGAGATGTAGTGGCATTCAGAATTTATCAGGTAAGACCATACATAAAGACACCAACTGTTATGTTGCCTGGTGATCATAACTGCGGGAAACTTGGAGTTGCAACACAGCTTTCCCCCCCCCCCCCCTCTCTCTCTCTTGTCTGTACATAAATACAACACACACACACACGCACATGCACATGCACATGCACATGCACACGCACACACACACCTGTCCTGTCCTGAACATTGCCGTTTCCGGTTACATGTCCCCTCGTGTGAGGGGCCAACAGACATGGAGAGTTGGGTTGAGGCGCTGTGCCGCATCAACGGCCTAGCGAGATTTCCTAGCCATTTCACACACTCACACACACACACACACACACACACACACACGCACACACACGCACACACACACACACACACACACACACACACACACACACACACACACACACACACACACACACGCATACAGACATACACATACATACATGCACGCATGCACGCACACACACACACACACACACACACACACACACACACACACACACACACACACACTATGCTCAGCTCTGCTCTCTTTGCCTCTCTTCTCCTTTTCTACCCCCTGCAGGACGGTGATAGTATTACATTTCACATCCGAACAGCGGATGGTTGGAATGTACTGGAGGTTGAGCAACCCGGTTTGAGCACATCATTCGAATACCACAAGGTATAATTCCTATTATTTGGATCTGACTTTCCTGTCATTGGCATGTCCAAGCGCAGATGGGCTTCACTGAAATGAGTCTAAGCCACAATTCGCACTGGGGCTGAAGCTCTATATTGGTGTTTTATGAACTTCCACCGCACACAGCTGCACCAAGTCCTTGGCTACACAATAGGAAGAGAGAAAAACCTCTTCCAATCTCTCTAAACCCTTCAAATCCTGTCCAATTTTTTTTCCCAAGAGGGTATCTTAAGGGATATGAAGATACCCTCTTGGGCGAAAATGTGGAAAGGATTTGAAGTGTTTGGAGAGATTTCGAGAGATTTATCTTTCTTTCTTCTGTGTGCCCAACGTCTTGGTGTGGCTATGTGCGGTGGAAGTTCACATCAATCTCTTTGCTGCTTTGAATTCTTGATGAGTGTAATGGCTACCAAGAGAAGCAACTTTTCGGCAGAGAGCGCATCCATGAGAGGTAGAGAAATTGCGGCTGACGCTGACAGATCTATCTTAGGCCAAAACAAAAAATAGGCTTGTTTCCGGTCGGCAACCCCTCGAAAAGGAGACTCGGTCGGCCGGAATGAAACTTTTTTCGGATACTTTTTTTGGTTCCTCAATCATTGTGGTATTGATGGACAAGAGCACCTACACATGTACATTATCATGGCAAGGATCAATGTCAGAGTTGACTGACTCACTGTTCTTGTACAGCATGTGGTGTATTCCTGTTTTCGTACATCCTGAGAAATCAAGCAAACAGTTCAAGTCCTTCCAGCTCCGTTATTCTAGCTCGTATCGACCCCGGAAGTTTTCGAGCCGACAGCTGAGAATCTCTGCTACCTTGTAGGTGTTTCGATTGTGGAATTCGGTGGAGATTTGACTGAGTTATGACTCGTTGAGTGCACTTGCACACATGGCATTGCCACCGTTTGTATACATTTGGGACCAAAAAAAGCTTCAGAATTTGGGAAAAAGTGGCCCGGTCGGCCGACCGGAAACAAGGTCATTATTTGTTTGGGCCTTATTATATTTCGTTAACTTAAGACAACATTGTTGTGCATACATTACCGTATCTATGCATGTGTTGTTACGGACTTGCTTGTCCATGTCCCGTAAGTCAACCAATATTCGGCGCATATTTATTTTTGGCTATTTTCGGCCTGGTCATGCATGTTTGGCCGAAATTTGTTGCGGCCTAATTTTGTTTTGCAAGGTTCAGTGTATATGCAGTCAGCAGCAGTACAGTATGGAAATGTAATGTGGCCGAAATGGGTTTTAGCCCTGGGAGGCCGAAATTCGAATGGGTCGAAAATTTGTACACTTACAGTGCTGCTGTAGAGGCAAAAAATTTCGTCGGTCAATAATTTCGTCCAACTCCTAAGAAAGGGAGTTCGTTCGGTTGAAAATTTCGTCCATGGATCATAATAGTGTATAGAAAAGCTGGACAAATCGACATTTAATAGTCCGGCACTTGATAATTTAGTCCAAAAGTTCCTTTGACGAAAAAGACAAAATCAAATTCCAGACGAATATTTCTCCTTATAGAGTATGATGCTTTCGTGGTCTGCGCTCCATCTACTCCTGGCTCGTCGAAAAAGTGCCTGTTGTTGAGTTGAGATGAAGGGCGAGAAGCAGCCATTGGAGAACGGATTTTACTAACAAGGAGGGAGGACAGTTAGAATGCAGAACGAGAAAATAGATAGAAGAAAATGAAAGCGCACTTGACAGTGTGGTAGACTTGCATCTCAGCAGCCTATGGCTATGAGGGAGAGCTATGCAAGTAGATGTCTTGTAGACAGGCAACATATTTTTAAGTCTCAACTGAAACCACTGTATCCAGCACATGATTCCATCCGCCATCCACAACGGTCTCTCGGCTACTTGGTGCTTGTGTCTAACACTGTAAGCTCCCCTTGTTACCATCTTTTTCTCTATCTCACTCTGTCTCCCTCTCTCTGTCTCTCTCTCTCTCTCTCTCTCTCTCTCTCTCTCTCTCCCTCTCTCTCTCTCTCTCTCTCTCTCTCTCTCTCTCTCTCTCTCTCTCTGTCTCTCTCTCTCTCTCTCTCTCTTCTCTCTCTCTCTCTCTCTCTCTCTCTCTCTCTCTCTCTCTCTCTCTCTCTCTCTCTCTCTCTCTCTCTCTCTCTCTCTCTCTCTCTCTCTCTCTCTCTCTCTCTCTCTCTCTCTCTCTCTCTCTCTCTCTCTCTCTCTTCTCTCTCTCTCTCTCTCTCTCTCTCTCTCTCTCTCTCTCTCTCTCTGTCTGTCTGTCTGTCTCTCTCTCTCTCTCTCTCTCTCTCTCTCTCTCTCTCTCTCTCTCTCTCTCTCTCACACACACACACACACACACACACACACACACACACACACACACACACACATACACACACACACTCGCTCACTCTATCTTTCTGTCCTACCTTAGGTGAAGATTCAAATGAGGGCATCATCCGGCGGAGTAGGCACTGACCTGGTAGCCTCAGTGACAGCAGCAGGTGGCAGACCCAATAGCGAGCGATTGTATCTATTATTTACTGTCTATAGTGTGAGTTGCTTCTTCTGTGCCCTTTTTCTGTAGCATGTGTGTTTGCTTGCAAGGTTTATTTGACCTTTCCAACTGAAGTGTTTGTATTAGCGTTATGCACTGAAATCCAGCAGAATGCCACCTGATGCCCACTCGCAGCGCAAAGTTCTGAAGTTCGCGAGCTCCGGGTCTATCTGTCCAGTGCTCCCATGATCTTTGCGTAATTGGCTGCTGGTGCTTCTTGCGTGGATGAATGCGTCGATAATACATTTTTTGTTGTAAAATGATGATTCCTGTTTGCATTTGTGCGACCCCATTGTAGATAACGCGCGTGGAGTTTGGCGTCAACAGCACAGTCAGCGGTCTCCCGGCGGCCACTGCGTTCCGTGGACACCTGCGTGAGTTTGTCATCAACAGTGTGGACACGACGGCGGAGGCCGCGGCGCTCATCCCTCCGACGGTTTCATCGGCCGAAGTAGGCGAGCTACCATTCCTCAACTACACGACGTTTTTTGCCACACCGGCGGTTGCCAAGGAGCTGCCGTTGCTAACGCCACTGGAGCGCATCGTCTTCAGGTAAGAGCAGCGCACTAAGCTTCGAGGGCAAGGAAACGGGTGTGACGTACACTCGAGTATTACTTCCTACTAATGGAAATATATTGGAACAAATTGCCTCCGAACTGAAAATGGGTTACGATTTATAATCAAGTGCGACTTATAAGCGGGGAAATACTTTGCTGTCGCAGTGAAAGAAAAGTATTGAAATCTCCTGCTCAAGCAGGAATGTGCACCCCGTGGAAATCATGACCAAAAAAGCAAACAAAACTGCAGAAAACTGCACCTGGTTGAAGGTAATGTTGTCCTGTATAAGGACACTCCCCAAACTACAGTCAACTTTGCTAATAACGACTGCGGATATAACGCCAATTCGCGAGTAACGACAGAATTTCCATGCGCAGAGCAAAGTCCCATCTACCTGTACACATAAAATAAGACTTCGGGTGTAAGGACACTTCGCGAATAAGAACACTTTTCTGGTGCCTCGCCGAGTGTCGTTATACGCAAAGTTGACTGTATCTCTGGTCTTGAGCACATGCGTAATGCAAGCATGTTTCATTTGGCAGTCTCGTCTTTTCAGTCTTCTTGTTCGTCCCCTTTCATTGTAGTCACTGCTCCCTGCCAGCCATGTCCTAGTTCGAGTCCCAATGCGGTGTGTGAGTGATGCCAATAATAAAGTGAACGAACGCTTGTCCTTTGTGTTCCTGAGTCCCGGGGCACGGAATGCCTGTGCTTCCATTGCATGCACGAAGCAGGGATGGTTTTCCTTCTTTGTGATTGCGATTGATTTGCGCACAACTGGCAAATGGATGACACACATTTTTAAAAATCTTCTTTTACCTTTAAAATCCTGTATGAGGCCAAACTAAAGAAGGTGTGTGGTTCGACTAACATGGACATTTTTTTTACGGGCGGGCGGGCGGATTTTTTTTTTTTAATATATATTTTTAGTACATGTAAATACACTGTATACGCGTATCGAGTAGACTCTACTACCAGCACAAGGCAGCAGTCGTACCACTCACTGCACTGCACTGCAGTACAACTACAAGTCAAGTCCAAAAGGAGCCGCCTGCGTCCGCAGACTCACGCCGCACAGCACGTAGACGTGGACGTGTTCAGTCCACGTACGTCAGTCACACGATAGCCCGCCGAAAAAAAGTTACGGTCGGGCTGAAATTGTACGGTCGGTCGGGTGAGTCGAACCACACACCTTCTTTAGTTTGGCCTGATGGTTATTTTATGACCGAAACGCTGAAATGCTTTTTCCAGAAAAGAAGTTGTGAAAAGCAGTGATTGAGTGTGAGCCAATGATGCTCACAACCCACCGTTACTTCTTCGTCTCTGTTGTCCACTTCAGATTCCGCACCCCGGTGGCCGATGACGCGGTCTTGTTCGACGCTGATTTCGTCACACTCCTGCTGAAGCGACGTCGCATCGTCCTGCTGATTCGCTCCGTTGCCGAGAACCCGGAGAGCCAAGTGCGCACGTACATCCGTGAGGCTAGCAAGCTGAACGACCGCGAGTGGCACTCCATTGACGTAAGAACCTAGAAACTGCTGCACTAAGCTGAGTTTGAACCGTCGTGTCAGAGGCTATGGGCAATGAACGCTACGTTGTGGAACTATCCGGCAGTATCGATAATTTTCACAAAACAAAACAGTTTAATTAGGACCCTCCCCCCCCCCCCCCCCCCTGAACGAAAAATAGATTGACTTGACAGCAAGAATGCCTTGATGTCTCACACATCAATTTTTTTCGAAAAAGAAACTCCCCTTGACCCACCCATAAACGAAACCTTTTTCTCTTCGTGCCAGCCCGCCCCCTTCCCACCGCACCCAAATATTCAATGCCTGTGGTGTGATGCAAGTAGTATGTATCGAGCCGGTTCTGTTGCAGGCACATGAGCCAGCCCCCAAAATTGGGTATTATTGATAATGCCCCATTTTTGCGGTAATTTTCCGGGGCGGTTTTTAACGCAAGTGAGAATGTCTACCAATACACTATCTCCTGTGCTACTGTCTCTGTGACTTGGTGACAGGTGGTCCTCAATCACACCACACTGGTCGCCACCATCTCCGTGGACGGCCACCAGACGACGCTGGAGTTTCTCAACAGCGACGTGCTGAAGCCGAACAAGTTGGCGTTCGGCGGCGCGCTGACCACAGCCCGCTACGACGTTCTGCCCGTGAAGCAGGGCTACCAGGGATGTATAGAGGCGGTCTGGATCAACGACGTCTACGCCGATCTTCACAAGGCTACTGCCCTGAACAGGTTCAGCGACTCCGACATCTTGGAAAGGTCTGTGTTAGCTCTGCAAGAAAAATTGCTCGCACGGCTCTAGCGTGAAGGGTTTGAGTAGCGAAAAAGAGGTTGAGTGCAGTTCTTGTACCGTAATTCACAGCAGGCTCCCGAGGACCAAATTTAGAACAGCCCAAGCGTGATGATAATAATACCATCCCCTGTGCGTATTTCAAACTCTCTAATCCGCTTGTTGTGAGGTCTTTGATACAGCGTGTCAGATGTTCCCAGTCTGCCCTGTGCAACGCGGCAAGCATTGCCGAAGCCCACCCGAAGCACAGCTATGGATGAGCTAGCCAAGGCATGGTCACGTAATCCGTGTTCCTTGTGTACTGTCCATCCTTTTCTATGATGACTTTACAGATGTCCAGCGTGTTTGCCGATCTCGCCATGTTACAATGAGGGTGTGTGTGTCGATAATCTGGACGAGTCCTATACATGTCAATGTTCAGGGACTGGGTTCGTGGGACCACGCTGTTTGCAAGGTGAGCTGGTAGCTGACTTGCAATGCCGTGTATTTGATATCGGTGTACAGGTTTGGGTGTTGGTACACTTCATTGTGTGTGTGTGTGTGTGTTCGTGCGTGCGTGCGTGTGTGTGTGTTCGTGCGTGCGTATATGATTGTGCATGAATGTGTGCGTGTGTGAGAGCGTGCGTTGTGTGTTTGTGTTTGCGTCCGTGCATGTGCGTGTATGGGTATGTGACTGCCATTTTCTTCATCGCTACATTCATTGAAAGCCTATGTAAACTCCTTATTGTGCAGTATTCCATACAGTCTTCCTGCATCTCTGTCTCTGTCTGCCTGTCTGTCTGTCTGTCTGTCTGTCTGTCTGTCTGTCTGTCTGTCTGTCTGTCTGTCTGTCTGTCTGTCTGTCTGTCTGTCTGTCTGCCTGTCTGTCTGCCTGTCTGTTTGTCTGTCTCTCTCTCTCTCTCTATCTGTCTCTCTCTCTGTCTGTCTCTCTCTCACACTCACACGCACGCACATACACACACACACACACTCTCTCTCTCTCTCTCTCACACTCTCTCTCTCTCACACACACTCTCTCTCTCTCTCTCTCTCTCAGAGGCAACGACTGCGACGGTGAAACAGAACACCACACTGACACTGGACCTTGCTATCGAGGAGGCCACTCCACGGTCGCTTGTCTTCTTGTACCGTAGCTGGGAGCAAGACAGCACCATGGTCAATCTGGCCACGCTACGCAGCACAGACAGTTCCCCCACTGTACTAATTCAGCAGGTAAGTGACAACCAGTTCCACCCTGTTGTCGTCTGGTGCAACGGAGCACTCGAATTTTGTGATTTATAGACTCGAAAATATCCGCTTTGTCCGCAAACTCCAACACCGCCGCTAACACCTCCACAAAACTTCACTCCTCAACTCCAATAACGTTTTTTACTGCTGATCGAATAACAAAAATTCACCAAATATTTTGTCCTGGCCCATCATTAGGGTCAATACAGAAACCCAAACTTGCACATCAATAAGAGCAGCATGGATATTTACCAGGATATCAAAGCAACTCCTTTTTTGTTCGTATCGTAGTCTTGCGCTATTGTTGCTTTGCAGGTGTCTAACAGATCGAGTTATTAATCATAGGACAGATGGGGCTCCGCTCTGCCCCATTTGTTTACCCCATGTGTGCATGTGCATGTGTGTTCTGCTCTGATCAGGTGGCGAGTGGCATACGTGTTCTGGTAGCGGCCGCTGGGGCGGGAGCGGCGGATCTGATCGAAGCAGCAACCATACCGATCTCTGACGTTTCGACATTCGAGTACAAGAAGATCTCGGTGTCATTTCCGAAACCGGGTGACGCAGCAGCGAACCAGTTCAACGTCACCGTTGACTCCGGGTCCCCAGTTGGCGTAGATCTGCCTGGTAGCCCGCTGCAGTTGGGATCGATTGAGTTTGGTTTGCCGCTGCGAGGCGGAGCAGCCGCTGACGGAGCTTCACTTTCCGGTCATCTCCGCGACGTTCTGTATAATCATTACAGTGTGGTCGACGCCATCTCCAATGGCGACCGACAAGTCACTTCGAACGCGACGGTCGGCGAGGAGACGTTCACGGATTACGTCATACACTACCTCGTCGGCGGGTCGCATCACCAGATCAATACGAACGAGGCCGTGCACTCGCTCGCCTTCTCCATCATACCAAGCAATATGGACGAAGACAGCGTGCTGTTGGACGTGAACGGACACGAGTACGGCAGTATCCAGCTGCTCGTCTTTGGTGGTGTACTGCAGCTGCAGGTGACCAATGATCCCGATTTCGAATCGCAGACCAACACAGCAACACTTCCCGTTCTGTCCACGCAGTTGTGGACGCCGATATCGGTGACCATTGACAACGCCGGTAAAACCGTGGAGATGACCGTCAACAGTGCCTCGCGGTCCGTTGACTTTCCGAGCAGCTTTGACGCTACCGAGCTGCTCCGGCTGACGGTTGGCGGTGCATCGCCGACGCGCTTGACTGCACTGGGCAACGCCACGTCGTCCCCTCTTGCTGGTTACCGTGGTTGCGTGAAGACGTTTGCCATCAACGACGACAGCGCCGAACTGTTGCCTAGCAACGCCGTCGACGTCAACGACAGCGTTTCCACGGTGCTGCCGCAGTGCCTGGCGTGCAATGTGTTCAACGAGACATGCCACACTGGCGGCCGCTGTATCAACGAAGACGATCTGACCTTCAAGTGTGACTGCTCGTTGACAGGCAAGAGTGGGAAGCATTGCTTGAACGGTGAGTAGATGTACTGTCTTGGACATGGAAATCGGTCGGCGCCCTCGGTGCACACAGAATGGTGCATGCACAGTGCACATGTTGATCGTATGTGTACTCACGGCTGTATGGCCAGCGCCATGCGGCCGCTTCACCGCTAACCGGATTTCCATGTCCACGACAGTACAATACTGCCGGGCGACGAAGAACTGGGGGTCAGCCTCCTAGCCTAGGACATTCATATTTTCATGTACTGCAGTTTATGCACAGTTGAGTCACCGTATGTACATTGGTATGCTGTGCTTGCTTGTTGTTCGGCACTCCGTTCTTCAGCACCCGACAATACGCTGGGACGTGTTCTGGCATGAATGATGTAGAGTCGTAAGATGACGTGCAGATAGAGAGGGTCAGTGTGTTGCATAACTTGGGCAGTCATTGTACTCCGGTGTGCATGATCTGCCAACTAGGAGCAGCAGCTTTCGACGACAAGCGTTCTTCCGTGAGCGGTGGCAAACACGAAACGGCGGACACTAAACCCCTTTTTCCTGTGTTCTATGTGTCTGTTTGATCCCTTCTGTGTGCAGAACCTGCCGCAGTTACATTCAATGCAAGCGGCTCGCTCATCTACAACGTATCGCAAAGCGGCGACGAAGCAGTCGCCGACGTCAGCTTCTACTTCCGATTATGGCAGTCGCCGCAGCCTCAGCCTAAGACGCTGCTCGTGTCGGTGATTGGCGCTGCGAGCTCGTACGACGTTGTTCAGGAAGACAACGCCAAGTTAGCGGTGCACCGTGTCGCCGCTGGAACACGCGTGAGCCTCGGCTCGGTCGAATACTCGCTCGCCAATCTGAACGAGATACGCAACTTCCAGTACCTACCCGTGCGCTTTACGCTTCGGAAAAACTCACTGCGATTGAAAGTCGGCGGGAACGACGCATTCGATAGTGACATCGATGCATTCTCCGCGGTTAAAGTCCATTTTGGCATGCCGGCATCGGACGAACTGGACTCACCGGTTGGTCACTTCAAGCAGATAATCATTAACGCTGCGCAGATCATTACGGATGCCAGCACCGTGAGCAGTGGTGTTTCGCTCGGCGAGTTGCCGTTCGATACGTACACGATCTCGTTCACCGATGCGACAGTCAGCAAGTCCGCCACCCTGGACAAGCCTGTGGAGTCAGTACAGATAGCCATACGTCCGCGTCCGCATGAGAACGACGCCAATGCCTGGGCACTGCTGACAGTCAGGACAGGTGACCTGGTCTTCTCCGTCATGAAAAACGCCGGAGAGGATTCCGTTACGTTGACGGCAACGAGCACTGATGGCAACACTGTTGGCGGTGACCAACCGTCTGTGTCTGTGCCTCTCGACGTCTCGATGCCGAGCAAGTGGCAGAACATCGCGCTCGCCATCCAGTCCGACAAGGCCACCATTACGAGCGAGAGCACAGAAACCCTTTCCTGGGGTGGGTCGCTTAACCCCGCCAAGCAGGACGCGGAAAGTTCTGTCACAGTAGGCGGTCCGAGCGTGGGCCTTCCCGGCTATCTAGGCTGCGTCGAGTCGATGTTCGTCAACAGTGAGTATGTCGACCTGCACCGCCTGCCCGTCTCTGGACTAGCCGAGGACGTTGAGCCCGAGGAGCAAACGAGTGTCGTTGCGGGCTGCCCCGAGTGCCAGTTCTCCAGCCCCTGCCAGCACGGTGGTGTGTGCGTTGACCTGCCTCGGGACCAGGTCGGCTGCGAGTGTGACACGACAGCGTACCGCGGTGTGCACTGCGCAAAACGTAAGTGCACAATGCTACATACTGTCGTGGACGTTGAAATCCGGTGGGATGACCAGGGCCGGTTTCCTTACTGCTTTTAGCGCGTTCATGCACTGTGGTTCATGGCCATGGCTGCGCGGCCAGCTCCCCGGTGGCCGCTGAACTTCTCAACGGATTTCAATGTGTGGTAGAGTAGGACATTTCATATCGGTCGTCTTTGCTGACGTTTAAAAGTTAATCACCGTACCTTACGCCTTTCAAGCCGCACTTCGATTGAACGCTCGTAGGTCACGCGAACAAAGTCGGTGCGGCGTATACTATGATGGTCGAATGAGGCGTGAAGTACAGGGTTGCTGTATGTATTTCATGACAACAAAACCCATGCTCCACTTTGGAATATGAATGTACGCGTGCATCTGCAATCCACCATTATGTTGACGACGTGTACTGCAATTCAAGAAATTGAAAGTTAGGTTATTGATATTTTCTGTTCGCTCTGCGCTGAATCGAAAGCTAGTTTCGTTGATATCACTAAAAACTAAGTTCAGATCAGAGTGAATATCAACTGGATAGAGCGTTTGTCAGTTGACAACCCCCCCCCCTTCCTTTTCTTCCCCCCCCCCCCCCTTTCCTTTTCTTCCCCCCCCCCCCCCCCTTTCCTTTTCTTTCATTGATGTCAATACAACTATCTCCAGATCAGAGGGAAAAGCAACTCAATACTAGTGGAGTGGTTGTAAGTTTACCCCCCCCCCCCCCCCCTCCCCCCAATCTTCTACAGTGCAGTAGTTGCGCGATGTACTGCAACTGCCCGTTCTGTGCCATTGCCTGTGCTTTTCAGGTGCTACATCCGTGACCATGTTTGGCAACAGCAGCATCACGTACAGTCCGTCACCGGCCGTCATGCTGCGCCGCTTCTACCTGCACTTCCGACAGTGGCAGGCCGCGGTGGGCGACTTTGCCGTGCTCGCCAGGCTATCGGTCGTCGGCCAAGCCAGCGTGCTGTCGCTCCAGGCCGATAGAGACATGGTGCGCTTGGTGGAAGGCGAGAGCACACTGGCGGAGTTGGCAATCGAGAACGCAGGAAAGTTCCGTTACTCTCTGGTCAGCGTTGACCTGACAACCAACACACTGCTACTGGCGGAAAGCAAGGTTTCGGCGGCCAGGAACGATCGTGCCGTGGCCTTCACTCCGTCCGCAAGCTACCAGAAGGCGTTGGCAAGCGCGGTCGTTTCCGAGTCGTTTGTGGGCCACATGCGCGAGATCACAGTCAACGATGTCCATGTGCTCGATTCGAATCAGACTCAGCTCGACAGGTCACTGTTGTCGGAACGTTCTTTTGACCCGTACACGGTATCGCTGACGCCGGAATCCTTCCTAGCGCTGAGCATTGATCAGGAGCTACACACCATGGAGCTGTCCGTGCTGCTGCCGTCGAGCGAGACTCCAGGCATGGTGACGCGCATCGCAGGTATCGGCACTCCCCTCGGATTCATCTCTCTTCTCGCCGTGGACGACACATTGAAGATTGGCGTGGCTAGCGATCAAGACGGTAACGGCGAGTCTGTTGTCGACTTCCCGCAGCCAGTCGCCAGTATCCAGGACGACGTGAACCGGAGAATCCGTCTCCATGCCAACCAGCAAACGCGTATAATCCGCGTAACCGTGTCAACAGGGGACGGCCAGGATGCGGTCCAGTACCACCTGAATGTCAGCCATCTGACTGTCGCCACTAGCGACGACTCACGTGGTACGGTCACTCTGGGACACCCAACGGACACCAATGTAAGTATGAACAGGATATGATGATGATGACGTGAACTGATCACGTGACCTGCTACTTGTACATGATCACATGGCAGAGTCATGTCACATGGACACGTGACACGAACATGGATGCAGCGAATGGGACTTTCGGTCTTTGACCACTTGGCGGTGGGTCTGATCTAATCACCTCCCAACCGCTTTAGGCGCTACATCTGCGCCTTGCTTGCAGGGCTAGCACTTGCTCCGATTTTTCGGAAATCATCCGATTTTTGATCGCCTGTAGGACAAACCGACCGATTTTGTTCCCAAAGATGGACAACCGATTATTTTATTTTGTGCGCTTTTTAGTCCAGTTGGCGATTCGGCGCTTCCAGGTCGCGTTTGGCCAGTCATTGTACATGTACATGTAGCTGTAAAATTCATGCGTGCTTGCATGTGTGTGGACAGTTAAAAATGTGTTCTGGGGCCCCTACAGCAAGCCATTTTCCTAAACCATTTCGCCGCGGGACACCCCCGGACCCCGTCAGATTTTTTCTCCCTCCAAGTGTGGCAGCCCTGTGCTTGATCCTTGAGGGTCGTGACACCCCACGGCAATGATGTCAAACCAACTCTCACGCATCTGTGAATTCCTTATATTTTTGGAAGCATCGTTGTTCTTAGGGTCCATCCGTAATTATAGATTAGAGTTAGAGTTGCGCTATAATGTCCACTAACACGCCAGTTACTTGACAATCCGCTCATGCGATAACATTGTACAAAACTGAGCGACAGCACTGACGTTCTTCAACTAGCTGGCTATCAGCTCTAGCGCGTCTTGGATGCGCACTCCAACAGCCTTCCAACTTGGAAGGTTCTAAGTTATATGATAACATAGTAGGGGAAGGTGAGCGCAACCAAGACAAGCACAAGCCGAAAGTCTCAGCTGTGAGGACGTTGACGTTTAGCTGATTGTCAAGTAACTGATGGTGTTACCGGGCAGTATAGCGTAACTTGTAGTTCCTTGGTCCTTTTCTTTTCTAAATAGATATCGGTATTTATGGATGGCTCCTTACACTGTGTTTCTTGTGCTTGCCGTATCCACAGGCGATCAATTTCTGTATTGAGAACCTGTACGTGAACAAGGAACCGCAGAACCTGCACGACGAGCTGTCGCGCTTCGAGTTCTCCGTCCAGCCGAGCGCCGCACGCTCCCGGCCCATCACTACCTTCTGCGAGCTGTGCACGCTCGAGCAGCAGCGTGGCTTCTGTCGCAACGGCGGCGAGTGTTCGCGTGGCGAGGACGAGCAGCGCTACTGTACGTGCTCCGGCCAAGAGTTCTTCGGCCTGCACTGCGAACAAAGTAAGTGTCAATGTCTTGTCCTCCTCAAATCGTCCCCCCCCCCCTACTCTCTCTCTCTTTCTCTATCTCTCTCTCCCTCACTCCCTCTCTCTCTCTCTCTCTCTCTCTCTCTCTCTCTCTCTCTCTCTCTCTCTCTCTCTCTCTCTCTCTCTCTCTCTCTCTCTCTTTCTTTCTTTTTTTATCTGTCTTTTCTTGCTCTTTTTTCTTTGAGCATGTGCTTGCTACATCCTGACGTGTGACCGTATCTGTGTTGCCACACCTGCCGACATGTCAGTAGCCTGCCGATTTTTGAGGCCTGTCATGACCTGCCGACAATTGACCTTCTCCTGCCGACAACAGCCATGAATTTGTCCAAGTTTGACCTTGTGCTTGGTTTAGAAGTCATGGTCCAGATTTTTGGCTATTACTGCGCATCACGACTGTTTCCATAGCTCTCTCCTAAGGCGCTAAGCGAATCATCAGCTGTCTGGGGAAAATCGGCAAACTCAGCCCGAGTCTCACACAAAGCCGTGAAAGGTTTTCTGAACAGTTCCGCGCGCACGCGCGCGTGTGTGTGTGCGTCTGTTGGGGTTACTATGACTGGGGGGGGGGGGGGGATCCGGGGGCAAAGCCCCCGGATGATGCATTTCTATTTTTTTCGTCCTACTGACATTTGGCTATAATGATGTGGCTACACTGCCGTATTTTCCGGAGTATAAACTGTACATTATATACACCAGTGATTCACCCGAACAGTTGGCGTTGCGTATAATACGATGGTCAAATTATTGGTGGTACATGGGGTCCATGTCTGCACAGTAAAACCTGGTGTAAGCGATCTCTGGGTTTAGCGACCACCTGCTCTTAACAACCATTTTTTCCATGCACGGACAGTTCTACACGGACACTGTGGGACCTGGTTCTAAAGACCACCTGGCTCAACCGCTTTTGCTTGCACCATGGGGTGGTCGCTTAAACCAGGTTTTACCGTAGTTCATATCAACAAATCTAGGTGCGGCTTATACTCTAGTGCGGTATGTACTCCAGAAAACACGGTACTATCCGCGTTCTCGTGTATTCACTCTGGTACTGTACTCCGTCTGTTTTTTTCTGCTGTAGGTGTTGCTCCGTTCACGTTCCATGGCAGAGATGGAGAGGTCGTCACCTACCCGAAGGCTGACAGCGGTGCAGCGTCGCGGCGCGTTTCCAGCGTTCAGTTCTCTTTCCGAGCGTGGAACCCACTGGGGGCACGCTCCGTCGTGACCTTGGTGCGCGATGGCGGAGCGGTTGCTTGGCTGTATGTCGACTACAGAGGCATATGGCTGGCTGCAGACACGACGCCTGGCGAGCCCGTCAGACTGCGCGAGTTCCCGCGCCGACCGGCGTTTGAATACATCCCAGTCGATGTTGTAGTTAATCTGGACTCGATTACAACTACGCTCGGCGAGGACGATGCCGTCACGATCCGAATTGTTCCCGGCAGCGTCAAGAGTGTCCAGTTTGGCAAGCCCGCAGCAGTGGAGCAGGACGGGCAAGAACAGTTCCGCGGCCATATCAAGGATGTGCTCGTTAATGAGGCTCGCCTCAATGGTCGTGACGACGATGAAAACTTTGCCCTCAGCCAGGTCAGTCCCGGCGAGGAGGACTTCAACCACAAGGGCTGGCTGCTCGCCGACAGTTTCATCCGCATTCCTCTCTCGCCGCACACCGACTCTCTTTCGTTTTTAGTTCACCGCGACAGTGACACCAGCGTCGGTGACGGTGGTGCAGCAGAACGTACGGTGGCTGTCCTGTCAAGCAGTGGCCAAGCGCTGCTCACCGTTCTGTCCACTCGAGATGCTAAGCTCAAGTACGTTGTCACCGGTGGTGAGTCCGTGGAGAAGGACGCCAGTGACGGCTGGACTTCGACCAGTGTCACCCTTCGCCCGCTGCAAGGAGAGATTCAAGTCGAGGAGCGCCTGTTCAAGATAAACGCGTTTGAACTGGACGATGCCTCTCTGCTTCTAGGAAAGGCCGCCGCTGGCTCTCCGTCCACGGACGCATACGTCGGCTGTGTTCAACATGTGCGTATCAACGACCGTGTGGTTGACATCATCTCCAGCGGGGATAGCCATGGCACACCAGTATCCAGTAAGTCAATCCAAAGTGTTTTTTTTAATTTTATTTTAATTTTTTTTTCACCGTCCAATGGCAGAAGCCAATGCAAAGTAGGGGGCGTTAGCCAGCCATGGCAAGAGAAGGCAAAAGAAAGAAAGAAGGAAAGAAGATGATGATAATCGGAAGAAAAATTGCATTTTATTCATCGGAAATACTCCTGCTGACTTTAGGAAACCCGTTTTGGACGAATAGAGGCTCAAAACCCCAATTGAAATTTGAAAAATCTGAGTTTCATTTATAGGGTTTTATGTCGGGCCCTAGACGACGGCTACTTTGGCCAACCGGACAACGAAGAAGTTGTGACCAAAGATAGGGATTTCAGTCACGTGATCTGCGGGGGCAAAAGTACCTTGACACGCATGCATGCTTTTTGAATGCCAGGCATGGCACATGTCAGCGCGGGGTCTTCGGCGTAGATTTTAGGTAGGGAGAGTGAGTTTATCGCCATTTTTATTGGCGCACCGTTGAAGAGTGGGTTTCAGGCTTTCGTTTGGTGCCTCACACGGCGAATTCGTGCCGATATTACGCATCTCGATGGATTCTTGTAGATTTCAAAGTCGCTTTTGAGGTGTTTGCCTTGGTTCCACACTCAAGCATCAGTCAGAATCAGATTCTACGGCATCGATTTAGTCTAGGTAGGTTCCTTCAGACGGCATGAAGGGTCGCGATCGGTAGCGGAAATTGTTTTGAAGTTGAACGCCATTACACAGTATGGAGGTGGAGAAGAAAGACGATTGGCTTCCGCCTTCCTCTGTGTTCATGGTGTTGTCCCGGGCAGTAGTTGAACTCTCGTTGAGGGCGAGAAGCAAAAATTATACCAAGTAAGTTAGCATAATTTGATTTTGCTAGCTGCAGCCGTGGATGGAAAGGATTTCGAGACGATGTGAAAATTGCCAGGAACAAAATCGGGCGTATCAGACAGTGGAGAATTTTTTTGCTGAAGAACAAGGCAAGTGACGACCTCAGTGAATTACTAAATCATCCTTTTGAACTGCCTCTCAATCAAATTGTAAAGCAGATAACCACACACTAAACGAAAAATCGTATCTTGTGTCTGATTCTTGTCCAAGAAAGAAACATTGAACTGCAAGGACAATTGTGGGCTGCAGGGATTGCAAATTGCATGGATTGTATAAGTTTGGAAAATTAAATTATATCAGTGTTATCAAATTTCCACACCTGAGCAGTCGTACGTGCTGAGGTGTGGACATTTGCAACAGTTCATGTCCATGCTGGACCAGCCGTTCATGACAGTGCTGAAGCAACAGTTGATGTTGATGCCGGCGCAGCAAATGATGGCGCTTTGGAGCCCGCACCCGGCATAGCAGGTCTTGACCCTGTGTGTGGCACCAGACTTGATCTTCCATGTGTCATACAGGTGCGTGGTTGTTCCAGGCTGGTTTTTTACTGAACTTATCTCTTATAAATACTCACCGCTGGCTGGCTTCTGTGTACAATACTCAATAGCCTCTAGTATGATCGTTGTGCGGCTAATGACATTTTTGTGTGCGTCTCTGACTCGTTGCAGCCGAAAATGAGCCCTGTGTGACATCAGAGCTTGCTGTCTACTCCTCTAGTTTCCCACATGCATACTATATAACTTAAATGTTGTGTTTGCCGCATTTCTGTCATATTCCACCTATTACCATGTTGAATTATGCGTGAAATATACTGTTGCTAGGGCCGTTGCTAAGGACGCCATTGTTGCGGTCATTTGGAATTTTGAAAAAAACTTTTATGTTCCGTTTCGTCACAGCCAGGGCCATCCTTGATCCAACTTTGGCCACGATCGGATGAAGTTTATTTGTTGCTATGGTGTTGCTAGGGAGTATGGGAATTCCATTTTGTGCCATCCTGCAGATCCAATTTGTATGTGTGTTCATCAAGGTTGGTGCGCTATGTTTGAATGCTCATAACTTTGGAAATACTGCTTGGATTCCGTTTAAATTTTCTGTGGACAGTCCTTACACATAGATGCTTCAGAAAAACTTGTTAGTTGGAGCAAAGCGCTGCTCAGAAAAAACCGCCTGAAATCCCTACCAAAGAGAATGATTTTATTTCTTGCGCATGCGTTTGTAGAATGACGTAATACTCAATGAGTCAGGTCGCTACAGTACTCCCCCGCCAGTGGTGAGGTCGGGAGGAGCGAAGCACGATAAACAAGAAACAAGAAAGAGAAGAGAAAGGAAGCGCAGCATGTACAAGGCGGAAAGGCAAAAATATAATAATATGATACATATGTACAAGCGAGAGCGCTGCGTGTGTGAAATTTGTTAAACAACGTGGCACAAATGCCGAAATAAAAATCAGAAAAGCAGGAAAGAGAGAGATGCATGACAGAGGCGGGTTAACGTGTCAGAGGTGTGTTAACGTGACAGAGGTGGAGATCATGTCAGAGGCAGAAAGACAGAAAAGAGGAAACGTACGCGTGACAGGAGTGTTATCG
>NC_088654.1:10146144-10266144 GCF_964019385.1 Sycon ciliatum | reverse complement strand
TAAATAACCACCCTGCATCTAACCCTTGGCATGCCACATGTACAACGTGTTTTAGAGAATACATACAGTAGATTCAGTATAAAATTGGAAAGACGATCATCGAAAGAAGGAAAAAGGCAGCTCCATCAGCATGCAGCTGCGCATCAAAATCCAATGTAAAGATGGCGACCATGAACGACTGCGACGTGGATAAACTGCAAAACAAACTAGTGCAGCGACACCGACTCGACTGAGTAAAGAAGCGGAGAAGACGAAAACGGCAAGGAAAGCGGATCGCTACCATCGCTCAAATGCCACTAGCCTAGACTAGAGCGTGCATAGCGCATGCAGTCAAACGGTCACGTGATAAGTGCGTACACAAAATCATACGTCATCATAATAATAATGCAGTAGACAAAGAAAAGGAAACAGAGCTGGGCGCGAGGCAAACAAATCTGCAGAGCGCGAAAATAATATTAATAAACACATAATGTCATTGAACGAAGGATTTGTTTGAGAACAAAATGCACAGGCAGCCAAAGAAGAAACAGTTCGAAGCTAGAATCAATGTCCGTGTTTCTTAGAATCAATCATGGAGAAAGCTAACTAAGAGTAACTACCTCTGTCACGCAAGACCGGACCTAAACACCTACGAAGTAAGAATTGATGTGTTACGAGAAATACGTGTAATGAAATAGATTGGTATGCATTGCATCGTGACACAACTTGCCAAGCTGCATGTATGTGATTGTAAATGTACAAACAACATGCAACGTCGTAGTAAGCACAATCGTAACTCGTGAATTCCGTGCTGTTGACTCAAGGCAAGCAGTACCTCGTTTACACGCTGACAACGACGAACGAATTGATTAGACTCTGATAATATAATAATACTAATAATATGAAAGAACAACAAAACGTAAATGTCACCTACGATTACACAACAACATAATACGGAGCATCAGCAAATCGAATTTTCGATTTGATTATTCGAATGGCAAAAAGAAAATCAGAGAGAAAATTCGAATGAAAAAGAGGTTCAGCATGTAGCGCAGTCCAGTATTTTCGAATCGAGTTTTTTTAGCTTGAGCAGTTGAGGACTGGGATTTTGAGATGTGCAATGAACGGAGTTGCTGTTGTTTCTCATTGCCTTTGGGGATGACGCGAAGCGGCGGATGCTTCATCCGATTCAGGCTATTGGCGATAGGATCTCTCTTGGAGACCCCTTGAAAAGGCGGATCTCGGCCGAGCTCCTCCGCTATCCCTTGCATATCAGGAGACCCGCGGACGAATAGGTGAGGGTGGGCCCTACACTGCCTCAGCAGAATGAGATCCATGGTAAGGTCGACCCTCAAATATTTGGCACACTTTGAGTTGCCCTCTCCCTGCGGGGAACTCACCATAGACGGAGATGCCGAGACAACGCCAGCAGGGCTACTGCAGTACTGGGAGCAGGAGGCATACCGGGGCTGGTAGTTGGTGACAAAGCCATGATTCCAGGATACTTGAAATGAAACAAAATGCACACTTGATAAAACTACTTTTCACAGTTCGAGAGAGAGGAAAGCGTCAAGATTGACAAGAAGTCCGGACTAGTACTTTAGTAAGAACTAGTAGCTACATGCGCAAGAATGAGTACTCGTAGTGCGCCGTGTACTAGAGCACGCGCGGAGCATTCGAAAAGTATTCGAAAAGTATTTTCTGTTTGCGGGCATTTTTCAGTCGAACAAAGCCCTAGTTTCGACTGATTGAGTGCTTTTCGTGACGATTCTCGAATTTCATTCGAATATTCGATTTGCTGATGCTCCGTAATATTATGTCACAATGAGACTTTTTTTTTGTGAACTTTGTTTTACTTCGCAAAATCCAAACGGGAATTTCTTCCCAATGACAAGGTAGGGAAGATCTTAAGACGGAAGAAAAGAGAGAGGAAGAGAGAGAGAGAGAGAGAGAGAGAGAGAGAGAGAGAGAGAGAGAGAGAGAGAGAGAGAGAGAGAGAGAGAGAGAGAGAGAGAGAGAGAGAGAGAGAGAGAGAGAGAGAGTCGGAGAGAGAGAGAGAGAGAGCGGAAAGGAAAGAAAAAGTGTGTATACACTGGAAATGATAGTCAGCTGGAAATCGGATCCATTGTCAAACATGGCATTTGCTACTGTTGCATGTAGCCAACGAGCAATTGCGTAGGGTACTGCTGCAGCTTTGAAGGTCTCCAGCGTTGTGCTGGAGCGGATGTCTCCAGGTAATCTGTACTACGATGTGTTTTACTCTGAGCCAAATTTTCATGGCTCTGCGATGAACTGAAGCGCCATACCGTATTATCTCTAATATAAGCACAGTCTCCAATAATAGCACGTCTCCAATAATAGAACACCTTGGGGCGGCATTCAAAAAATAAAGTGCTCAGTCTCCATTATAAGCACACTGTGTAAATTCATTATCTGTACCGGCCAAAAAAACCCTGAAATGTGTGTGTCATACATGAATTTGGCATGTCAACATGCCTCTGAAATGAGGTTGAAATAATAATGGAACAGTCTCCAATAAAGGAACGTCTCCATTAATAGCACGGGGCGGAGGTACATTGAAAAAATAAAGGACCGTGCTTATATTAGAGATAATACGGTATACTGATGTAGCACTCGATATGAATTTACAAATTAGATTTTTAAGGAATTTACTGGGAGAATGCTACCTTGCATGCGCGTCACTACGGCAGTGTAATTTGGTGGTAGGAAACCAATGATGAACGCAGTTTGTAGAAGTGAGACGATTACGCCCTTGCAGGCAGTTAGATTCGCTAACCTCATGAGCCAATGAGTAGCACAGTTAAGAGCAACTGGTCCGGCAAACAATTCACTAGCCTGGCGTTGATTCGGTTTAAAATGTAATGTGTAAACATCTTTCACCACCTGTCAGATCTTCTTTTACGATAACTTTACCCCTAATACCCATAGCTATTTAATAGTACACGAAGAGAAGAAGCCAATTGCAAATTTGATGAGACCTTCCATACGGATATCAATTATTTATTGATATCAGCATACTGGCATATTGGCGGTAAATTTGAAAGAAGAGCTCAGCACACTGGGTAGAGGCGACGGTTTCAAATAGGACACGGGTTGCAAACTGGAACGGACTCAATATTCACTTTCTCTCTTGGTATTTTGATTAGAAAACATATGTCACAGTGAGACTACGATGTGTTATACTCCGAGCCAAAATGTCATGGCTCTGCGATGACCAGAAGCGCCATACCAAGCAGGTGAGTTTTTGACGTGTTGCTTCGCACTGCGACTTGAGTTTTACGACTTTCGAAAAATCAACTTCTTGTCGCAGGTAAACAGCGGCTCGCCTCTCGCCAATAAAGCACCGCATACCAATCAAAACTAATGGAAGCACACACAAGGCTTATTGT
The DNA here is from genome assembly GCF_964019385.1 of Sycon ciliatum. NCBI lineage: Eukaryota > Metazoa > Porifera > Calcarea > Leucosolenida > Sycettidae > Sycon > Sycon ciliatum. The sequence goes on along the minus strand of NC_088654.1, from coordinate 10,262,755 downwards.
TACTCTGTACTGGCCGCCGTGGAGCGATAGCAATTACCTGATTTCAGACCCAGAGTGAATTTGACGTGCACTCTAAAACCTGTCCGGTTTGGAGCCACCTCCGATTTGAACTTTTTTGAAGCGAAAAATTGGGCAACTTGGAGGCAATGGATCAACACAAAGGAGTGGCTCAGTTCGATTGACTATGGCCCCAGAGCAAACTTCAACATGCCAGTTTCCTTCCACAAACATATTTCAAGTGAAAAATCAACGCTGATGATCGGTTTGGGTCTATACAAATTTGGCTGTCAAAGCGTTCCGGTATCGAACCGTCTACTCTACATCCTCCGGTGAAAGAAGAGCTATAAATAATATAGACATTTTGTAATGCCTTGAGAGAAAGAGAAATACAGATTTAAATAAAAATTCCTGTTCAGATTTTCACTTCTCTATTTCCTCAACTAGTGAACAGTAAGGTATGAGAAATCCATGTCAACAGGCCCGTGCAAAGACTTTTGTTACAATAGACATACTTGTAGTGAGAAAGGTCTGAGCCTACGCATGTGAAGAGGCGCACCACCCCGACTGGTGGAATCGTACAGGACCGACACAAACACAAAGGTATGCTCTACAGAAAATACAAAAATAAAAAAATATATATACTGAAAAGCTTCCGACGTAACTGGGGATGGAATATGTGGGAGTTAGTACAGCAGCAACTGGAACTATCAACGGACAGGGATGAAGACAGCACTCGAGAAAAGACGGGCTCGGCAGGGTACGACGAGTCGGAGGCCTCAGCCAAGCGAAAGCAATGCAAACCTAACATAGACCAAAAGCACGCAACACAGAACACAGAACACGCCATAATGAGAGCCAAGAAAGAAAAACGACATCACAACACGTGGCCACTATAGACATTGCAAAGAGGAATACCTCCAACAACATACACAGCAAATACACAAACCAAGGTGAAGAACCCCACAATTAAAAGGAACACACCACCTCGGCCAATACGACCGCACGAGAAAGACTACACTGAATATTTATTTTATTTTTTGTATTTCATTCATATTTTATTAGGGCAGTCCCCACAGATTCAAGGCCTTCTCACGGGTACCTTGAGAATGAAAGTAATGCATGTATATGGACATGCGCCATGCACAAATCAGAACGCAGTACAGTGAGATGGGCCAGAAAGAAAAGGAACGCACCATACAGCCGCCAGGAAAGCACAGACAGAACTAGAAAAACCCTCCTATATCCCACAGAAGACACAGACCCAAGAGACGAACTGCACAGCTTCGGAACGTACCTGATTTGAACACTCAGGCTTTGGTGAGACGGGGCGCAGGGACCATTCACAGGGAATGACAGCGGACACAGCACTGTAGCGTAGCATGACAACACACTGGCCGAATGGAGACAATCACGGTGGCACAGGGATCGCAGCCACTCCAAAGAAACTGAAGAGAACACCAGAGGAAAGATGCACAACACAGAACACATGGCGATGAGGACCAAGATAAAACACGACGCTCTTCAGTCCATTCATTGGAAACTGGCACCCTAACTTGTTGGTGTCTCCCGCACATAGTTGTAGATATCATGAAAACAACCTTACATTCTGCATTGTGTGACCCGTGCAATTACTCCTTGCCACATTTGAGGCCACAAAAGTCCAAGAACAGGGAAATAGAAATTCAGCCAGGTTTTGCAAACTTAGGACAGGTATGCCCTGGCAAAATGTATTGACAAGCAGATCCAAAACCCAGATTTTGGAGATTTAAAGTGGGTTTTTGATCCTCAATTCGGCCCAAATCCGACTTTCAAAAGCCAGCGGGACTGTTTCCGATGAATGGCCTGTAACAATACCCTTCAACCACATGATACAGCCTGTATGATGGAGACTGACAGAAGCCACACACCACGCAGAGCCCACTCCAAGTTATGGACCTCAGAACACAGGACACAGCACGACGAGAACAAGCAATGTATGGAGACGCAGACAGTGTGGCCTACAGGACACAACATGAAACAAGCACTACGTACCGACAGACTGGTCGACGCCGATGAGGCAAGTTGCACCCCTGAGGCAGCTCTGGATGCTAGAGCTCTACAGCCAGACCAACACCAATAAAAACAAAACAAAAGGGTGCAACACACGAGGACGCAAGTCAAAAAAAGATGTGTAAACACGGACCACATGCCACAGGAACGGACACAGAACAACAACTCAATCACCAACACCATAGACACTGCAAAATCCAAACAGGAGCAAAATACCAACTCACTGAGAACGCCCAGCATGAGGCAAACAAGGAAGCAACCTCCTGCTGATGTTCCACTTTGTGCGCAAGAACAGGTTGGCCAGAAGGTTCTTGCAACGTAGCTGCCGGAGTGACAGGCCAACAATTTGCTGCGCTGCACTGGCCACTGGATTTCAGGTCGGGGTGATCAAATATGGACGTTGAGGCCAACTGGACGAAGGATAGCGGGACGGCCCAGCATCACGTGCCTAGTGAAAGCAGGGGAAACAATAATTGAATTCCGCTGATTACAGTCCGCAGAAAATGTCCTAGGATTCCTTTTTTTTTTAATTTCAATGTCGTTATGAGCGGTTAAACTTATTTACTGCCCTATTTTATGGTGATGGCTGTAACTGAGAATTGAGGACGCCTGTAAATTGAGAACATTTGGCCTCAGTCCCTCGAGTGTCCGTAATTGTCTGGTTCGACTGTCTTACAAGTACACCGATAATAATATTCAAATTTCACTATCGTTCCCTCCCTATGATTCTTTATCATATGCCGAAGTCCCTTTCTTGTGTGCCTCCCTTATGTTATCCTCGACCAGACGTCTCCTAGTGATCCTGATGTTCTGCTTTACCAATCGTATGGGACTTTAAATAATTACGCCCTGCATTTTTTTTAAAATTTGACTGGTTTCGGTAGGATAGCTCCGCTAGGAACCAAGTGTCTCTTCCTCTAGCCCGCTCTTCCGCATTGCAACACTCCCGCCTTTTAATGCCTACTCGTAGTAGCTTTTGCAGCACCAGGAGACAAAGGGCCTTTCTACTTCGACTGCCTTTAGGAACGCCTTGCTTTAGACCACAACTTTAGTCCATATTGTTTTCTTTTCCTTTTCTTTTCGACTTCTTACTTTTTCTACCCGGAGTTGGCTATAAAACCCTGCGATCGCCTTGCAAAGTGGTCATTGACAGAGTGAATTATCCTCCCCTCGCCTTTCCTCTTGCATTATTGCAGCGCAAGTCTCTAGCACCCTGCTTTGCTGCAGAATCAGTCTAAAGGTTTCCGTGCCAAGCTAACAATGGTCTTATTTATTTTTACTAACAACTTAGCTACCTTGTGTTGACCACGGAAACCCCTCAGACTGAATAGTGTTCGTAGACTGGTAGTCTTGTAACGGTGTTGCCGAGTGTAGCACAGCTACAGATATTATTAGGAACACTGGAACATGTGCTCAGGGTTGGTGAGACTTGTAGAGGATTGCGAGTTTGCGTATCCTCAAGTGGAATCTACTGGCGTTTGCCGGTCATTGGACTAACTTTTTCTTTTTTATTACTATTAACACAGCCCTACTGTTTGTCTTCTTGCTGCATTGATGTGGATTCTGCAGAATAGTGGCAGCCAAGGGATTTTCACGGGAAATGTGATCGGCACCGGCCCATTGGGAAGGTGTTCCTCACTACCCCCAGCAGGAATAGAATCAGAGGAGTTGCCAAAAAAACACCTATGGATTGGAATGCGTACGACTGGGACAGAAAGTATCCAAAGCCAGACCAATCATCCGACAGCCGATCAGTCTTCTCCACAAGCAAGCCATTCCACAAGAAGAAATATGCAGTGGCAAGAGACCATTGCCCGCCCTGGTCATGACTTGTCCACTGCATGCCCTGTTACGTCATGGCCGAAGGACTAAATGCATTTATGACGGCTTATGCTCTAGCCCTAGTTGCTAGAAGAGCATAATTCATAAATTCACCTTCTCATTTCCCAGCGGAGACGTTTCTTGATCGAACCAAAGAAGAATCACTGGTGCCTGGTGAGAAGGGGACAATTAAATGGCATCTGACGCATTGCCAGACGCTTGATCCGAACTTCCTATTCCAGAAGAAGAGATACATGTATGCAGTGGCAAGAGACCATTGTCCGCCCTGGTCATGAGTTGTCCACTGCCCTGTTACATCATGGCCGAAGGACTAAATGCATTTATGACGGCTTATGCTCTAGCTCTAGTTGCTAGAAGAGCATAATTCATAAATTCACCTTCTCATTTACCAGTGGAGACGTATCTTGATCGAACCAAAGAAGAATCACTGGTGCCTGGTGAGAAGGGGACAATATAAAAGTGGCATCTGACGCATTGCCAGATGCTTGCCTCACGCTTTCTACTACCACTAAAAATGGGCAAGGGTAGTTTGCACCTGACGAAGCATGGTATACCAGGTATCAAGAGCCCCATTAGTGATTCTCGCTCCAGCTGTGAAGTCCTGAAGCAGTGACTACAAATGCCTGTCTGGCAGAACAATCTCGTCGGATAAGTTTCAAGCCGGAAACAGTTATAGCCGTTAGGAGGCATTTATGGGAGAATAGTATCTGCGTGAGTAGAGCTGTTTGCTCCCATGACGCAAGGGTGAGTTTCATGCAGACACGGTGGCCAAGTTCAAATCTGATCTAAAAATGAAAGAGGTCCCATCATGTGCTTCGGCTTTGGGGAAGCGTGTTCCAAGATATGGATATTACGCAGCCTTTGCCACAGCTGCACCTTGGATCTTAGTCAGTGACAAGCCAGCTGTATCAAATTCCCCTCTGGAGTCGATTAGAGAGTTGCAACCTGGTCTCAAGCAAGTTCTGGTTGATAGAGAAGACGCCGGCATTTGGACCAGTACGACTATTGATGGAATCAAATAGTTGAGGAACTGGTGATGGTGCTAAATCAGGAGCCCAAGCCCTCGAAAGCATTCTTTTGGACCTTTATCTTATTTGCCACTCAGTGTCAATTCCTTGTAACAGGTCAAGCTGGATTTGCAGGCCATGGTGAAGTGTACGGAGGAGATTAATCACAGAAGAAAGTGTTTGTCGCAGGGATGAGGATGAAGGACATAGTTCTCTTCTCCTTTTGTTTTGAACTTGAAGTGGTGAATGTTCTAACCGTAAATGTGCTGCCTGTTTTTCACCTTCCTTTATGTGTGTGTGTGTGTGTGTGTGTGTGTGTGTGTGTGTGTGTGTGTGTGTGTGTGTGTGTGTGTGTGTGTGTATGTGTGTGTGTGTGTGTGTTTGTGTTTGTGTGTGAGGCTGTGAGTGGAAAGGTGATTCTTGACCAGGGAGTTCTACGACTCCTTGTTCTTGACCTGCCTGGTACGCGAACCCGTCGAATTATTATTATTTGTTATCATGTGATATTAGTGGGCTACCGTTGACTTGTTACATACAGTAAAACCTGTGACTAACGACCAACCCTTGGGGCCAGAGAAAGCGGTCTTTAATGGCAGGTGGTCCTTAGTCAGAGGCTTGCACCGCACAACCACATGTGAATGTAAGACCGTCCGTGCCTGGCAAAGTGGTCTGTAGTAGCTAGTAGCAGGCTGGTCGCTAGTCACGGTGGTCTTTAGTTACAGGCTTTGCTGTATGAATGCGAGACCGTCCGTGCCTGGCAAAGTGGTCTTTAGTACCAGGCTGGTCGCTAGTCACGGTGGTCTTTAGTACCAGGCTGGTCCCTAGTCACGGTGGTCTTTAGTGCCAGGCCGGTCGTTAGTCACGGTGGTCTTTAGTACCAGGCTGGTCGTTAGTCACGGTGGTCTTTAGTACCAGGCTGGTCGTTAGTCACGGTGGTCTTTAGTGCCAGGCTGGTCGTTAGTCACGGTGGTCTTTAGTACCAGGCTGGTCGTTAGTCACGGTGGTCTTTAGTACCAGGCTGGTCGCTAGTCACGGTGGTCTTTAGTTACAGGTTTTACTGTACATGTCACGCATGGCAGGCCGTATCACTGGTTGACTCTTGGCCAGCATTGGGAGTCTAAGTCTAAGTCGTACGGGCGATTTTTGAGCCATTGTATGGGTGTCATAGTTCAGGTAACACACCCGAAAATACAGTACAATTTTCCGTGTGTATTTTCTACTCTCACATTTGTTTAGTCTAGTAGCATTCGTGAGTTTTGCCTCCGCCCGGTGCCCACATTTTCAATTTACCTTTTGTGTAAGCCCTCTACTTGCACTAAAAAAAATTAAAAAATTCACAGTTCGTGTCAGACTCGGCTAGAGGCCGAGTTTTCCGCATCCGTAGGAACGCCACCACCCTTCAAGAATAAAGGCGCAGATGCAGCTCCTAAAGCATACCTGTACTAGCCTGCTTAGAAATTCATATTCAAACTAATTGAAACGTTTTTGCAATACAATGATGTAGCCAATCAATGGAAAAAAACATTTCCATCAGTTCTAACATGCACGATGAGCTTGGCAAAAAAGCATAGCGTAGGGTCCAGAGCTTCCAAGCTCTCTCGTTTCCTTGTTCCTTGGTTTCATCTCCACTCTCCAGAACTCCGCGAAACGAGGAGTAAATGCACAGCCAAACTGATTCCATTTTATCTGATGGATACTCCTGCCAGCACTGGACAGCATGCGGCTAGCAAGTAAGTTCTGTCGCCTGTCGGCTTTCCTTTGTCACGAGACTCACGTCGGACTGCAGACTTCTAAAGAATGCATCGTCATCAGCATTCGAATCTGGGTCTCGCGCAGCTTGGAACAAGAAATTGATTTCAGAATCGTTTCGTTCCGCTGTGCGATTGGAGCAGCAGCTTGTTCACTCGCTCGTTGTGTGGGCTCGCTGCTCCATTCCATCGCTCTCTTTCACTCTCAAACTCAGTGCTGGAGAGGCCAAGCAGCGCAGTATGTCCTCGGAGACGTGGTATTTCAGTTTCGCTCGCCATGGCTGTCATCACCTACGTTGCCACAGCGCACTGATCGATTCTGCTCAGTTTGCTGTGAAAGGTCACTTTCCTCGAATCGTATCTCTTTCATGGCACGCCAGGGAAGGCCGAGAAAGTGATCGCGACTCATTTCACGGCGGTTTGTGCGCAAACCAGTCCCTCAAAAATCCATCACGACGTTTTTGCCAACGGAGGAACCACCACTACATGTACTTTCGGGTGCGGAGTAACTGGATATGGACATCATCCTAGCCTACTGAGTACTGAGTACTGAGTACTGAGTCCGCTCTTCTTTTCATGTACTACGGTCTACAGTCCACAATGGTCTATGCACGAGGGAGTGAGAACGAAAGAGAGAGGGACTGATCGAGAGAGTAGACGTCCATTGAAATACAATCATGTAGGTAAGTGAAGCAATGGCCAAACACACAACAACAAACCGTGACAGTACAGGGAAAGACACACACGGCGTGACGCCGACAGGGAGGTACGTACCCCGTTGCGATGTTCTTACTGGCAATAGCGTAGCTGGTGCTGGACCTTTCCTGTTCACCTCCGATAGATCGTTTTCATGACCGAGAAAACCACCACATCTTGGTAGTGAAAAGTCAAATGAAACCCCTACATGATCAACGGAGCTCCGGAACGACAAACCGACTACCGACTGGATCTCTTGAAAAGGCAGTGAACGCAGGGTCCACAGGACTGGTTCTACGCAAATCAAAAGATAATGGACGAGCGGCTGAATCTAAGATAACATTAACAAGTACAATAGTCATGTACTGTACATAAAGAGTAGACCTACGAGTTGTGTTCTCTTGTCTTGGCAGTCTCGTTGTGTATGGAGCACGCACACGCACGTTCTCTGCAACACGTGTCTTTGCCTGATGACACACCCACCGCGCCCGACCAAGCTATTCGCGAAGTGTTTTGGGTCCGGCGGATTCTGCCGGCAGAAAAATTGGCAGAATTCGGTACTTTTTCTGGTAAGTTTCATGCATGATTGGTATGTGGATAAAGAAATGGAGCAGAATTCGAGGAATTGCCCGCCATAAGGTTTGTATGGTTCTGCCAATTTCAGCCCTCACCATCGTCTACACAGATTTCAAAAGCGTCGACCTCCATTTTGAAAACATGGCGGCTAGCCGCGCTACCCGTGGGCGCACGTGCCCCCCGCGTGTCTTCGAGCTAAAGACCATGTCGCGTACTCGACGCTACTCATTTTCTTGTCTTTCCCCATTTTTTTTGAAACCAGCTCAGCTTTTGCTTCGTCTCCAACTCCAAGCTGTAGTCTGAGTTTGGTTCTCTTGTCTTCTTGCAGCAGAATAGTGCAGACTTTACGGCGCGCCGAGCTTCTCCTAGAGGAGCTCTTTTTTAGCATCGGCAGACTGTCTATTGTAGTTTAGCTGTGTCCTCAGTCCTATCTCGCCGTCGTCTCACGAGCGCGCGAATATCGAATGCAGCTGCACCTATTTTCTTGTCGTTCTTATTATTTTTCTGGCGAACTCATTCATCTGATGCTTCCTTTTTGAAAGCTTCAGGTGGCTGAGTTCTCCCATTAGCGACAATCATGCCGTGGAAAAGAACGGGATATTCCTCTCGCAAGAGAAAGAACGCAAGCTGGTTTTCCAATGCGACCAACCCTGCGAAGAAACAAAAGCCAGATGACGACCTAGACTCTAACAGTGAAGAGCAGTACCAGGAAGAAGATCCCATCGAAGAGAGCGTAAGTGGTGTTGATTCTTTGTAGCAAGTGGGAAAGTGGCCAGGTTATGCACGAGTAGAGCCGGTACATGCCAGGTATAATAGTACATGTTAATGTTTCCAGTCTAATTAATTAATTCATAATACGATAATATTCAATTCCACATAATTTTGTCTGCACAGCCAAATATCAACCCGTCATTGGAAAACGCCCACGCCGAACATATCCATCCCCATGAACATGATGAAAGTATTACAGAAGCCGCTCCGCCAGTTTCAGAGGACAGTCCGCACCATGACCACCAGTTAGCCGCTGCCGCAGGTAATTATAACTACGGTAATAATTATTATTGTATTGAAAATGTAAACGGCTGGCGATTGGCTCAATAAGTATAGAGGAACAACTGTAGTATCCCTGGCCCTACTTATAACCAACTCTTGTCCCACCGGTTACTCCTAAGTGCTTCTCCCAGCAACCACTTTAATACTTTGAAGTAGGACTACTAGACAACCCTGCCTGCAGACCGGTACGGCATGACCTGTATACATGTTGCACACATTCATGCTGTACTACATTACATTGATTCCTATAGCCCGTTCCTCATCACTAACTCTTTTGATTACTAGTTCTAAGATATGTTCCGCTTCTCTTCTTCTGCCAGATGTCTTCCCAGAATCCATGTCCTAGCTCGCACACAGTCAAATGGCTTTTCCAACCGCTGTCCTCTTAGTAACCTTCACGCCCAATTACCCTGCCTGCCATTCACATTAGTTTCCTTCATACTGTTAGATTGCATTCCTGTTACCTAATGGTTGCTCGCTACTTAGGTCCATTCTTCCTCCTACCTATTCCTTTCACGTTATCTCCTTGTACGTCTTCTCCTTGCACTACTATTTCTCCCCTTGCCATGTATATGCTGTCTATGCTATATAAGCCCTATCTGCTCTACCAGAGATAGATTTAACTCATAGCAGAGAAGAGAGTCCCTCCTGGCAGATTGAGCCGGAGCAGTTATATTCCGTTCAGAGTCCCTCCAGGCAGATTGAGCCGGAGAACATAATATTCACAGTCTTATTGTGTGTGCCTCCATCCGACTACTCGGCTACCCACTACACTGGTGGCAGCGGTGGGATTGCCTTAGATCACGCATATTACACTGGTGGCAGCGGTGGTTCAATTTTATAATTGCTAGATTCGAACCCACCTAGTATCTGTATTGCAGTGATGGCAGCGGCGCTCCAGAACTGATGGCAGCGGTGAATTGTTCTATTGGTGTAACCGGTACCAGCATGGCCCAACCTGATGCGTCAGTCGCCGCTACTCCTTCGCCCGCCACGTCTCCCCCTAACCCGAAATGATGACGGACAGCGTCTCTACCGATCAAGCTCCATGTCCAACGTAAGCTAATTCCCGATATGGCCTTTTCTTTCCTGTCTTCCTTCAGTCTTCCTGTTCTCTTCAGTCTTCCTTTATGCGAGTGTGTGAATCCAGTTTAGTTAGGTAGGCGTCCGATCATGGTGAGCCACGGTCTATCTAGCTAACCTGGGATAATGTGTGTTAGAGTGCCCTTTGTCCAGTTCAGTTTGGAACTGTGAACTATTTTTATGGCTCAAACGCCATGGTGGTACAGCAAGTGTGCTGTGAGTCCTATTTGGAGGACAATATTCCCTTTTGACCCCGTGAGATGGTGAGAACCTGGTGTGCTTCTATTTTTGATTTGTTATCAGTTCAGTTCTTCTGTCTACTCTAAAAACGTTATCATTTCCGATATTATTTGCCATATTCCGGTTGACGCTCTACAAGTAATACGCTATCTACTATGACGTTCACACCGCCTCCTATGATCTGCTGCTGAGCTCTAGCTACTACTACTCCTACTACTACTAGTGTCAATTGTCACCCTTTCGGCCCAGCGCTCTGTTCAAAATTCAAGAATACCTGTATGTGATTGCAAGTTAGATGTCCAGTCCACCTACTGACGGTGTCTTCCAGTGAGTAGTGCTCAGCATACAACACCGAACTCTCTGTCAAATCACGAGGGCGTGATTTAGTGTAGGAAGGGAGGGTGTAGTATCCCTGGCCCTACTTATAACCAACTCTTGTCCCACCGGTTACTCCTAAGTGCTTCTCCCAGCAACCACTTTAATACTTTGAAGTAGGACTACTAGACAACCCTGCCTGCAGACCGGTACGGCATGACCTGTATACATGTTGCACACATTCATGCTGTACTACATTACATTGATTCCTATAGCCCGTTCCTCATCACTAACTCTTTTGATTACTAGTTCTAAGATATGTTCCGCTTCTCTTCTTCTGCCAGATGTCTTCCCAGAATCCATGTCCTAGCTCGCACACAGTCAAATGGCTTTTCCAACCGCTGTCCTCTTAGTAACCTTCACGCCCAATTACCCTGCCTGCCATTCACATTAGTTTCCTTCATACTGTTAGATTGCATTCCTGTTACCTAATGGTTGCTCGCTACTTAGGTCCATTCTTCCTCCTACCTATTCCTTTCACGTTATCTCCTTGTACGTCTTCTCCTTGCACTACTATTTCTCCCCTTGCCATGTATATGCTGTCTATGCTATATAAGCCCTATCTGCTCTACCAGAGATAGATTTAACTCATAGCAGAGAAGAGAGTCCCTCCTGGCAGATTGAGCCGGAGCAGTTATATTCCGTTCAGAGTCCCTCCAGGCAGATTGAGCCGGAGAACATAATATTCACAGTCTTATTGTGTGTGCCTCCATCCGACTACTCGGCTACCCACTACACAACCATCAAATGCGCGAGTAATTCTCACGGCACATGCACCATAACCCGCTTGCAATTACCGGTATATCAGTTCATACATGCATATTATTACGATCTACATAATCATGGTACGTGGTGGTGGTACATCCACAAACAGCTAACGTTTGGATGTGCTGCTTGTGAACGTACGCTCATGCGTGTCTTGTTATGTGCAGACACAGAGAAGACACATACACAGCAGCCACAGCAAGTCACGATCTCAGCGGACACATACACAGCACTGATACAAAGTCGTCAGCATCTGCTAGAAGCAAACGCCAAGCTAGAAGCTAAAGCAAAGTCACTCGAAACAGCTGTCGCAGAACTACAGGCGGAATGCAAGCGGCAGACGGATCAGCTGCGTGGAGCACACAGCCAAGCAACAAAATTAAAAAAAACATTCAAAGACATGAAGGCATCAACAACAACGCATGGCACAGCTGTTCGGTCTGCTGTAGTGGTAGAAGATGGAGTGCGCAAGCACACGACTGGTTTTATGGCTGGTGTGAGGTTCATCAAACATGCTTGTATTCTGAGCAACCAGAAGGCTTCGCTTGCTCTCGACTTGTTTGGCAATCTGCTCATCAAAACAAACAGCGGGGACATGGGGTGGGAAGTCTCGCCGACAACGCTGAGCAGATGGAACGTGGTGCTTGGTGAGGTCGACCGGCTGAATTTATCGCACGTCTTGGCCACTGTCGACAGTGATGTATGTCTTTTTGCTGACGACTCCAATAAAGGCCATGACGAACGTCATATCATGGGTGTTCACGTCTGGTCGGCGCAGCAAAACAGGCCAGTTGGCTACATTCTGGCCAATACCGTCATTGCCAGCAGCAGAGGTAGCGACCAAGCGTCAGCCGACCACCACATCCTAACCTCAATGTTCGGTGTAAAGTCAGTGGCAACCGTCATGGGCGACAACGCAACAACGCAGTCCGGTGCAAAGAAAGGTCACGCCGTTGAGCTTGGCAAGCTTTTTGGAGGAAAAGTTACTTTCATCGGCTGCTACCCACATATTGTGAATATCGCGCTGAAGACGGCAATCGGCGATGGCTTTGGCGGCAGAGGTGGAATGAGTGATTTTAACTTGTACCAGCTACATTTTAAAGTTGCTTATGTCCACCACCAGCACCCATCATTTTACAGAGCCCTGTACACATCCGAGGGCATCTGTAAGAAGGCACCCAGTTTGCCCCAGGAGTTTGTGGAGAGCAGGTGGTCCTATATGTTTGAGCACCTGAGGTGGTGGTGGCAGCATGGAGACAGCTGCATCCAGATGGGCAAGGCAGTCCTCAAGTCTATGCCTAAGTCGAATTCTCACTACGGCATATGGCGGGAGATCATAGAAATGGCCGCAAGTCCTGTCCTTGCCACGGAGCGTTGCCTCCTATGGGAAGTGTTGCACGACTTGCTGATGCCCGCCTTGTCTTCTTGCCACAGCCAGGATGATGAGCTGAATTTCACCAGTAGCTACCTCGCTCGGATGTGGCCAACCCGGGTTCTGCAGGATATTCGCCAAGCGTCGTTCATGACCACCCATCCTCACTTCGCCCTGACCCAGACCATCCAGTCAGCGGCCAGGCTTGACGCATCATCCCAGCAGGTCTTCCACAACGAGATCCTGCCTGCATTCACTTCTGCGATAGCTGCAGCCTTGCAGAAGCATGCAACTCGGTGGCTATGTGTCCCGCTACTGCTGTGTATGGGAGCAAGCACCACACACCGCACTATGTTTTGGCGCGCATGGTTGCGGGCCACCGGACGCGAGGCACTGATCAATAGTGCCCCGCTGGCGATCGCAGTGGAGCACTCAGACCTCCTCGTCGAGGCAGCGAACTGCGGTGACATGGACGCTGTCGTGGACACGGCCATTGAACTGGAGCTGGTGGAGGCGGTTCATGTCTTAACGTGTGATCCCAGTGCTTCTTGGCTGGATGAGTACGTCGTACTGTCGCTCCTTGTGGATCAGCTGCAAGACATCAACACCTGGCGGAAACGTTGGGAAATGGATCGCCCAGAGCTACTGGTGGACATCGTGGAGGTGGCAATGATGTCAGGCCCATCGTGTCCAAGTGCGAGTTCACAGCAGTATCTGTGGAGTTGGTGTGCCAAGCACATCTTCTGCCTGCCCGTCAGCAACGCCATCGCTGAGCGCCAGTTCAATATCGGCTCCATCTACCTCTCCCATAATGAGTCGGAAGAGTCCAAGCAAGCGTCTCACCTGTTTGTGGAGAACGTCCTACACAGTCAGGGGCGTACGCCGCTCGCCTCCAGGAGTGGTTCCCATGCCAACTGATGAACCACCATTACACACAATTGAAGTGCTGTTTTTCGTACCCCACAGAGTTTCTGCATATTCTCCTCAGACTGGGTGAAATTGCCATCCACAAGCTGCTGGACGATGTCATTGCTACGCATTTATGATTTTAAAAGACTGAACTTTTCCCCGTTTTATGGATGTTTTGGTCAGCATGACGATTGCATGCAGTCTTGAAAGCTGCCTAAGTTTCGAATCATCTGGAGCAAACATCACACAGGCCAAGCAGAAGCCACCATTGCATGCCTGTCAAAAGACTATCCAGGGTAACTCCTCCAACAAGGATAGTTGAAAGTGGCGCTGTTTGCCATCCATCTGGACACGCACAGGAAATGAAATCCTTCGCCTGCGGTGGCGCACAACAATTGTCGATGACGGAAATCTTTTCCGTGTCCAGCAAATTTCGGGGGACTGGATTCCACTGTGGACGTCGACTTTCAGAATCCCTTCCAACACCCTCCCATGTCATTGAAGTAAGTTTTGGATGATCCAGCAGCTTCCAACAACGGTCGCTCTACAGCTTCGCCGACGATTTCTTCCTCAGCGCTGCTCGTTGCATGCATACTTCACTTGCACGTCAGGTGCGTCTGCATTCTCATCTATCGCTTGACCTTCGCCACTAGCACTGGCTACACACTTTGCCTGCAGCTCAAAATAGCTCTGAATAGAGCGCTGGCCCTCTGGATGTCGACGCTTCATTTTTCTTTTCCACAAAGCGAAAGCATCGTCAAAACACGACCAACTTTGTCAAAACAAACTCCAAAAGAAAATTTGACTCTGAGATCGAGGAATCCGGCGATGTAACTAGACTAGAGACTTTGTTGAACCCATCATGGATGGGTTCAGGCATGGCCCAGTTCAGTAGATCTACGCTGTGTCCCACTCCCAGCACCACTTTCACACCTGGGCTAGTGGTCAGTCACCGTCGACGCGTCCTCGGACCGGCCAGGCGGACTCCAGACATGCACTGCATGCACTTGCACTGTGAGTCTGTGAGCGATGGGACTGGATCAAAAAATTCTCTGTACCCATATCGAATTTGTTTTACTGGTTCCCGGGCATCCCGGGAACCGCCCTATGTACGCCCCTGACAGTGATAGAGATGGTGAGGACAGGGTGACCTCCCATCACAAGGAGCAGATGCGGGAGAGGTTGGCTAGGTACACGTCCACAGTGACTCGTGAGAAAATAAAGCAAGCGCAGGGTAACCTTGCCTCCAGAAAAGCCTCCTCTTCCACTGCAGGAAGGACACTGACGACTGAGGAAGTCCATCGACAGGCTCTGCAGCGTCATCCAAGCCGACCTGCGCATGCAGAGGATGTTGCGACCCTCCAGGAGAGTGGCCGAAAACACAGCGTTATATTTATTCCCACCAGGAAGGGTGATGCTGCTTCCGCGCAGACAAAATCCATCGTCTCCGCCAGCACATCCACTGATGCTATCGAGGCTCCACCCGCTGCAACAGCCGAGGCTGAAGTCGAGGAAATCCAGTCCTAATGCTGTAAGTACTGATAATCTCACCAGCTTTCTTCTTTCTTAATAATTCGAAGCCTCCTCGTCTGCCTTGACCTGTAGCTAGCTGTTCTCAACAATAATTATTTTTGAAGCTTTCTCGTTCGAGAGCTTCTCTACAATCATAGATTTCGTAGCTCTGAACACTGACCATCAAGGCCGGTCAGTGTTGGCATCCAGTCTGGTTCTACATGACTACCGCCGAGTACTGCCTACTACTGGTATGTACAGTCAGTGCAGTGGTGACAGTGTAGGTCGATCTACCAGTCTACTGCACTGCAAAAAGCACCTGCACGGCGCGTAGATGCATGTAGCTGTTGTTTGTTTGTTTTTGCCGAGAAAGAATCCCTTTGGTCCTTTTCGCAGCGAGGGCGCAGCACGGAAACTGGTCTATTGAATTCATTTCTTGGTCGATTTTGACAACCAATACGTCGTTGTTTTTCTTTTTTCACTGGCTATCCTTTCTCCGCTTCCGAATTGCGATGCTGGCCACTTGGAAAGCCTTGAAGTGGCACGAGTGGAGGCCGATTTGGGAGGTAATTTTCGGCCAAACAGCCATCAAATCGAAAAATTCGAAGCGGACAATCTGTTGGTATCTATCGAATGAAGACGTTGGCCAATAAAAAATCTTTGGAAACTACACCGTATCAACCAAGGAATTACGGTAAGTTTGAGAATTTTGGTACGTTAGGTGTACGCTGATTGGTCAATGAGCGCGACCGTTGAGAAACGGGTCAGTGACGCTTTGTACAGCGTTGGTGAGGGCTGAATTTCACTGCTTTTCGAGCAGAATCTGCCACCTGTTCGAGCAGAATCCGCCGGTCCCTAGAAGTGTCCTTATACCCAAAATCTACCGGTATATAATATATAATATATTATAATATGAGCCGCGAAAACGACCCTTAGGGGTTTCGAAATTTTTTCAAGAAAATGGTCGATTTGTGACGTTTAACGATTTTTGATCGCGCTGCGAACAGCGCGACGAGTTCTTCTTGAACTCCTTGCTTGAATTTATTTGAAGTTAGTTAGTTGAAGTGTTGTCGAGTGGCGACTTGAGTGTTCCTTGATATTGTTGCGATGGCTGCGGACGCCAGAGCTGTTCGCAGAGCACACGCGGCAGTCATTGTGTACAGCTAGCTCGAGCCTGGTGGGGAGTGGATGCTGAAGTACCCGCTGAAGAAGTTCAGAGTGAGGATGAGACGTTCTTTGGTTCCGACATCGATGTCGACAGCGAGGCGGAATCGCCGCCGTCATCTCAGGCTGCGTTGAGGCTCAAGGTGGTCGATGACTGGTCAGAGTCGGAAGATGAGGAGTCATCACCTGTGATAAATTCTGAGTCTGGGGTAGTGACGGCAGCGACGTCGTGTCGTCATCTGAGGAGGAAGAAAATTAATGGAAGACATTGCGGAACGACTCCACGCAGGATGCAGCTGCAAATAAGTCGATCATGTTTCTGCACTCTTCAGCTATTCTTTGTCATTCTAGCTGCTTACTGCACTATTTCAAAGGTATTCAAGCTGCCTACCTACCTTAGAATGCTGAATAGTTATTGTGAACATACAACGTATACATACATTGCACCAGTTTGGAGAACACCTTGTATATTGGTGTATACACCAGTTTTGAATTGGAATACAGTTGAACATCGATTATTCTTGCGACCATTTGAACCGTATTGGGAAAACCCAGGTTCGGACCCTCGTTACTCTACGGGTTGGTAGGATTTTTATAATTTTCGTTTTTTTGTGTTGTAGAATCTGCCAACCGGGTTATGGTTGTACTGTTGTCAGGAGCACTACGCGTCCTCGCCTTGTAACAATTACATGTACATGCTGTCAAAATCGAAAAACATATTAAACTACCAAGCAAGGCTTCTGTATATACCATGTACGTACATGTAAGTACAGTGACTACGAGTATTTTAGTCTTTCATGGCATCGTACCATCACTGGCACTGACCTGTGGTAGTACTTCGCAGCTGCTAGCATGCATGCTAGTTGGTGCCCAGTTTGAGCACGTGTGCGGTAAAAACTGTCAAACACCACCTTCTGAATGTGCCGTGCATGATCTGAGCGGTCGTCTGAGTCATGACGTCATGAGACAGGTGTCACTGTACTTGTCAGCTAGCAGTCAGCATACGACAGTAGTATCAGTACGACAGCACTCAGCAGTGTCAGAATTATTTAAAAAAAAATGTAACTAGACTATAGTCTAGAGCTAGCTAGAGATCAGATGCAGAGGTTTCGCACGGCGTTCAAGTCAGGGCTGGGAGTCGTATAATTATAATTATTAAAGGTTGAGACGACAAAACGAGGAACACGTCAGAGAACATCTTGGATCACGTTATATCATCACCCGCACGTGGATTGAGGGGCCGCGAGATCACGACCGCGCGAAAGTGCTGTACTTGCCAGTCTGTTGTACTTGTAGCACTCTATTATTATTATAGCAATAAAAACTGCTTTATGGCAGTTTTCTAAAAAAAGTTATTGTGTTCTAGTCCATGGACCCCGTCTAAAAAGTAAGAAATTAACGAAATGTGATAGCCGAAAATTAAAATTTCACACAAAACCTCACAATAATCACAACACTTGAAATGCTGCTTTCAACACTAAACTTGTACTGCACCAACAATTGGCAACATGCATGCATAGGAAAGAGGATCACGAGGGGAAAAGGTCTTCTACGAGTACATGTAGCTTTTCATTCTGTGTGTGATTATTGTGAGGTTTTGTGTGAAATTATAATTTTCGGCTATCACATTTCGTTAATTTCTTACTTTTTAGACGGGGTCCATGGACTAGAACACAATAACTTTTTTTAGAAAACTGCCATAAAGCAGTTTTTATTGCTATAATTTCTTTTGTTTTTTCTGTCACCATGTACCAATCAATGGAATGCCCTATATCAATATGTAAATGATGGCCTTCACATCATATCAATACCGTATTATACGCATTGATGTGCAAGCCTTTTCTTGCAGAAAATGGCACTAGCATAATGCAATTGCATGTTTTTCTGCGGGGAAACATGACATGCGAGTAGTGGTCTGGTGGTGGTGATACTTTTTTTATACGGAGGTCATTCTGTGCATGTGTAGTATCCCTGCTTTACAGTTTACACATGACTAGTACTAGTAGTACATGTATTTTGCATGACTCTTATTGTTTAGAAGCATACAGTACTTCCTACATTTACGATTGTTCTTCCATGATCCTTGCATGGCGCCACTACACACTGGAGAGTAGCTAGACCAACACATATTATCAGTAGTCTTCATTGTTTCTAAATACAATACTTGTGCCGCTATGTTTCATTTGCAAGAGGTCCTTGTGCAGTTGTATGGACTTATCTGCACTGTGATATCAGTCTCATGCTCCAATGCTTCCTTTGTAGCACTGATGCGCGCTGCGAGTAATCAATGGCATTTCCAGGTTGCTTGCTACACTATCGCATACATTCTTTAGCTGTTTTGCTGCCTGCTGCTTGTTTCCCGCAATAGACCCCAGCTGAAGCTTCCTAGCTGGCCCCCCTTGCCAACGGCCTTGTTAGATTCTATATAAGTTCTCTAGTTTTGCATCTCAGGAGAGAGATCAGAGAGAGGAGAGAGAGTCGTGGTTGAGAGAGAGCAAGTTCACTTTCACTTTGATATAAGATAACCTCCAGGCCGTGCCGGAGTAAGTTCAGATACGTTGGTTGACTGACTGTGGGTAGTAGCCTCCTAGCCTTAGGCCACGCACGTTACACATGTTGCTGTTGCAGAATTTCATGACTGTCATAAAATTGTCTTGCTTTCAGATATTTCAGATTTCCCCACCCTCGATCAGATTTACACTGTATTTGAGAAATGTAGCCAGGTTCGTGTCCCAGATGTTTTTTGTTGATTCTGTGTTTATAATGGTTTATAATCATGGGTTATCGTGATAAGGTCATCCTGCATCATATTGCACTGAAATGGTAATCCTGTTGATGTCGACACAACTTTTGGAAGTAGTTCAATGACTTTAAACTGTTAGTCCACGATTTTCTAGAACAACACAGCAAAGGAGGAACAATAAACATGTATTAAAATGTAAACAAATACATTGCTGAGTCCGACACCTCGTTCCAACAACTACATTGATGCTGAGGATAAAAGGGGCAAGGCTATGGTTGGAGGTACTGAGAGATAAACAAGGCACTCCACAATAATAAAATCTTACACATCTTTTGGTGAGTATGAATGATATCCAGTCGAACCTCTTTAGGACGAACACCAAGGGACCGATGGTATTTATTCTGTGAGTTTGTCTTAACCTATTTTATAACCAGTGAATACAATTATTTCCCCAATAGACATACGAATAGATTTCTTCTACAGCGAAAGATTCTAAGCCACACCGACTCATTGACTCATCTCGTATGAAACAAATGAGTCACTAGAGAGGTTCTGCAAAACGAAAATGCGTACAAACTTTCGCCTACGTCATGAAGTGCGAAACTTCGCACGAACTTTCGCAACTTTGGACGCGAAACTTGCAGGGAACGCGAAATGAACTGTCGTAGGAAATTTCGTGAGATCAGGTCATGGCGTACGGGCACTTGGCCCGCGCAAACTACGAAAATGTGCAGAACGCAAAGTTCGTGCAAAAATTCATACACACTTTCGCAAGGACTGTCGCGAAGCTTCGTTCGAATTTTCGTTTCGCAAGGACTGTCGCGAAGCTTCGTTCGAATTTTCGTTTCGCAGAACCTCTCTACTGAACCTTTCTTTAGCAACATGACGGCAACTGAAACAGAAACAGAGAAAGTACGGTACATGTACTCCACATTCTTGCAGGTACTACAAACAGATTGCAGATCGTAATTCTTGCTTTGGCGGCACGAAACTGTATTTGGGGCAGTGCAATCTCGGTGGTACTCACAAATCAAAACGCCCAGACTCTGGAGATTCTCCCCGATATGCGAATTTATTTTGCAAACTCGGTCAATGGGTCCTTGAACCTTTCCCTCCAGATTGGGAACTGCCAACAATAGTATGCCACTGACCAGCGCATTACTTGTAACGTACTAATGTACAATGAATATGAGTATTTCGACAACACATCTAACATAAGCCTTACCGTCAAGAAGGTGAACTCGCGTTCTTCGCACACTGTAGACAAGGGCAAGAGATAAAAATGAATCTAAATCCGAAAAAGATCAGCACACATTTCCGTAAAATTTAGTGAAAGGGCTCACTGAGCATAATAAGCAAATGAATCGAAGGAAACTGGTCAACTCAGAGATCACCTGTCATCGAGTATTCCGTAAAAGGAGGCCTCGGCAGCGGAAAAGCTAAATTTAGAAAAGAGATCCTGTCAGCTTTTCAATTATTTTTTTGCATTCCGCCCAAAATCAGCACACTTTTCGTAAATGAAAGAGTAAACACAAGCAAATGAATCAAAGGGAACTGGTCAACTCACCTGTCATTGAGTAATATTCCGCGAAAGGAGGTCGCAGCAGCGCCGAAACGAAATAAGCCAGGCCAGGAGACGAAATATCCGAAAAAGCTCATGCAAGAAGCAGTTCCAAAGAAGGAAGTTCCTCGTGCATGCACATCCGAAAAGGCAACAACAAAAAGTCTGCAATACACACGCATGCGGCCAGCCGGCGCGATGGTAGGAGCCATGGAGTAGCTCCCTCGGCCAACTCGGCCACGCATGAGAGTGTGTGCATGTACGCGCGCACGCAAGCGCGCACGTGCACACACACCATGTATTCGGTGCGTATGGCGTACCTGTTGCGGAGATAATGAAGATGGAATCATTATCATGATGTTACATGTACAGTGTATGTTTGAGTGTAAAGTAATTTTTATTTTATTACACATTTCTTCGACACAACTTACTCCACATCTTCGCATTTCTCATAATCCATCCATCTACACTCCGTCTCAGTTGAGGAAAATTCTCCCAGGTATACACTAGTCACCACAGCCATGTGATGACATTGGGATGGGCCCCAAGCACGACTGCACTCTCCAGTTACAATATAATTTATTTGTCCAGATTATCTGTGAAGACAAAATGCAATGCATAGCGGCAATCGATGGATGAAGAGAGAGTTTGTAAATACACATATCTTTCCACTTGTTCAGGAGCTTACCTTTTGGAGTTCACATCGTTTACACGATCTCTTATGCTGTCTTGCACCTTGGCTTTGTTGACCATGGATACGCCATCCCAGAAGACATTCTACAGGAGCTACTAATGCAGAGCGTTCAGTTCACGCTCGATCTCGGCGATCTACCTCGTCACGCCAATAAAATCCTCCGTGACACTGGCTACAGTCACAAGAGACGTCTCAGTAAGGTAATGAGCACGACAACGCCGTCGAGATCAAGGACAAAGAGAAAACAAAACACTCACTGAAAACAGCAAAGAAGAAACGAAGAAATGTACACGATTCCTATATGTTGCCACTGACAACTGGTTCGGTGGAGACGACGCTACTTTTGTTTGTCCCCAGTGGGATCGTTGCTATGCGTATCGAAGGAACTGTGACGTCATCACTTAACAGCCCCATAGATCTCGCAAAAGATCGATAGAATTCCCCAAAAATTCCCAAAATTTTCTCAACGATAGTATTAACTGGTTTGAGGGAAAGAGACAAACGGGAAAAGTCTGAAGAAAAAATTGACTGTCACCACCAGGACTCGAACCAGGGACCCTCGCTTGTAGCCAGCGATGCTCTAACCACTGAGCTATGGTGTAGTCGTCATCCCAGCAGAGGCCGTTCAACATTTTCTTCAGACTTCCCAAATTATTCCGGGAATAATCCGCGCACGCGCACCCCTAATGCGAACCAGGGAGTCGTAAAAATATTTTACGACTCCCTGATGCGAACTAACTTTCGATCGCGAGGGCGTCAGAGTGACGTAACTCATACAGAAAAGTACAGTTCAAATTTTCAAAAAAGACTTTTTGCCTCGTGGACGTGGTGGTGACCGGTGCACCAGCTAGCCTACACACTGCACTGCATGCATGCCTGCACTGCAGTGCATACTGTAGTTTGTCCTTCCCTTTTTACATGTTTGTGTAATTTTCAGAACTGAAGTGTTCCAGTCCACCACGAATGATCTGAACTGAAGCAGAGAGTAGTATACTTAGTAATCGTAAGTAGCACCGCTCTATTTTATTTCACTACATGTACTCCCGATCCCTGATCTGAAGGTCGTTGATGAGTTCTGGTCTGGTCATACATGGCTTTTCTTGGATCAAAATAAACCACGCCAACATAGTGATGCCGTAGTACTAGTAACAGATCGCCAGAATGCAACGCACGCGGATTGCCGTCATTGGCGCAGGAGCAGCTGGCCTGAGCGTTGCGAGGCATTTCGTGCCCGGTCCAACATACGAAGTGGTGATTTACGAACAATCTGACCAGGTTTGAATATGATAAAAATTAATGATTTTGTGATTTTGAGCCCATTGTCCAGGCATTGGAGAATAATTTGTGTTTTCCTGTTTGCAACTCCCTCAAACTAATGAATAATTGTGCAAATCCCGGCTATACACTCACACCTGTGTTATGCGGACTTTGATCTACTGGGCACCCTTTTGGGCGAGTTTCAGAGACGTTAGAGAGGTTCCGCATAACGTAATTACGTTAGTAAAAAACGTAGTCGATCTACGGACAGTCTTACGTAAACTGCATGCGCGCATCTGTGTTCCGTCATGCGGAGTTTTCAAATCACGTAGCTGCCCTTGGCAACTGTCCGAACGCGGCAGTGTACGACCAGATCGACCTGGGGGAAGTCATGAATTTGTACCCCAATCCACCTACGGACCAGCTACGTTATCAGAGTCCTATCTACGTACTCTACGTAGACAACTTTCTGTAAGTGGAGTGCAAACTCGCGAATTCACAGGTTTTTCCCGCCCACTAACGTAAAGTTGCTCAACTTTACCAAATATCAGAGAGGTTCTGCACTACGTGAAGTTGAGCAACTTAACGTAAATGGGCCGCGGGGGAAACCCGTGAATTCGCGAGTTTGCACTCCACTTACGGAAAGATCTACGTACGAGTACGTAGATAGGGCTGTGACAAGGGGCTCGGGAGGTGCTCTGTAACTGGATTGTGATACAAATTATTCATGACTCGCTCCCCGGGTCAACCAGGTCGTACACTGCCGCGTTCCGAGTTGCCAAGGGGCAGCTACGTGATTCGATGGTACGTAGAAGATGCGAGCGATGAAAATTTCTTTTTCTACAAGCCGTATCGTAGGGCCTGCTCACCAAGCAAGCGGAGATTCCAGGTGTCAAGGACTCCAGGATTTTCCAAGATCGTTATGGAGCGGAATATTCACTTGACTCCTGTCAAAGTGCGGAAGGAGCCATCCATGAGATCTGTTCCTGTATCGCTCCAGCCCAGTCTGCCAGCTGTCCTGTGGCGACTTGTTGTTGTGTTGGATATAACTTGTGACCGTTTAGTAGTGCATTTCTGTGTGCAACATGGCTCAGTACGCATAGAATGGAGTTTCCTCCGTTTATGTTTTTTCCCGCCCGCCCACGTGCCTTTTCCAGAAAATGTCCGACGGGAAACAAAGAATTAACTTTGTTTGGCCTTACGGACAGTGCCCGGTCCCGGACTGCCCTGATAAACGAGGTATGCATGTACACTCGGACGTCTCTTATTCGGGCACCTTGGGACCGGGCACTGCCCGTATCTCAGGATAACTCATCTACCATCACACACACACATGCACATAACCAAGAGTGTGCAACTCGACGATCCCCCAATTTTTTTATGACATCAGTCTTTGGCGGCTGTTTGGCTCGCTGATGCCATCATGCGTAGCCAGAGATCAAAGTACAAAGAATTTGTACATCACAGCTACTGTAGTCGAAGCAGAACAACGGACGATAGATCGATGTTTCCTGAACCTGGTGGACGCTCACCGTATCTACAAAAATGCGCGGGAAAGCGTACGCACTTGATCATACTTCAGCCAAAGAATGACGCAATAAAAAAATTCCGCCGTGGGTGAACCCATCGCAGCTCGAGATAGGAGTTGCACACTCTTGGTTATGTACTCTTGCTACCATGTATCATATCATTTTTTTGAAGAAGTATATTTGGAACGTATTGCACATGTTCACGATACAAAAGGAACCCATTGATAAAAATGTGTGGATTACATAGGTTGGCAGTGAAAAATAAGCACGTCCACATACGGAAAAAAGTTTCAAAACCCCAAATTTGAAGCATTTGTGCCATAGGAACTCAAGCTGAAGGTGCCCGGTAGAGAGAAGGTGCCCGGTAGAGAGACGTGCCCGTATCCAAGGCGTCCGTATAAGAGATGTTTGGGTGTAATTAAAAATGTAAAGGTGCCAAGTTTCCAAAAGAGTGTTTGATGCTCAAAGGCAGAGCTACTTACAACAAGAAGGAGGAAGAAAGTGTTGTGACTAAGTCACTCTGGGTTTCAGCAAGAGCGCCTAACCCCCAGGAGTGTGCAACTCCCGCATACCCTGCTGTCCCGTCAGAATTTCCAAGTTGACGTCATTTTGATGATGTAATGCTCCTTGTACCAGTGACTTCTGACATCTGTACGGGGTGTTAGCGCATCAAATGGGGCTTTGTCCAGAACAGGTTCAGGATACGTCTCATATTATGTGTACAGGGCGCGCATTGCAACATAAAAAACGACATAAACTCGAAATTCTGTCGGGACAGCATCCGTGGTGGAGTTTCCTGCTCTGGGGCGGGGGTTACTTATGTACTCTTGGTTCCACCCAGGGGGTTATTTATGTACTCTTGGTTCCACCCAGGGGGTTATTTATGTACTCTTGGTTCCACCCAGGGGGTTATTTATGTACTCTTGGTTCCACCCACACGTAGACGATCATCAGACAACAACCATCATCAGGCAATCTGTTGCCTGATGATGTCGTGAAGCTCAGAGTCGCAACACTTTTTCCCACCATTGGATACAGGTCCACGGTGCTGCTGTCAATGGAACCTTCTTTCCCTTCCTCATAATGTTTAATTAAATATTATTCTTGTGGCCTTTAGGTTGGCGGAACATGGGTGTATCGTGAAGAGGTACCAGAGGAGAGTGAGGACCGTACGGTGCATAGTAGCATGTACATTAATCTCAGGTATGTGTGTGTGTGCGTACGTGTGTGTGTGTGTGTGTGTACGTGTGTGTGTGTGTGTGTGTGTGTGTGTGTGTGTGTGTACGTGTGTGTATATGTATGTGTATTTATGGTGTGTTTATCTATATATATGTGTGTGTGTGTGTGTATGTGTGTGTGTGTGTGTGTGTGTGTGTGTGTGTCTGTGTGTATGTGTGTGTGTGTGTGTGTGCGTGTGTGTGTGTGTGTTTGCCCCATGTGTGTTTGCCCATGTGTGTGTCTGTCTGTGTGTGTGTGTGTGTGTGTGCGTGCGCACATGAGAGAATTGTTTTGGGATATTTCTTGATATTCTCGCGCATAGTCATGTTGTTCTAGGCTTTTTGTTTTGGGTTCACCAATCCTGCTTGCCGTGGTGTGAAATTGGATTTCGTTTGTTTAAAAAAAATCATATGGCTGGGGTTCCTGTAATCTTCACGGGCTTCGCTTTAATTATGTTCATTATTCCCGTAAATTTTCTGTCGTGATTGAGAGAGGCGAATGAATTCTGTACACAATTACTTCACGGCCGATGAGGACAATCGTACTCGGAAAGCAGCTCTTCTCCATCCGCTTCTCTCTCAGCGGTGTGGCAGTGAGTGTGTTCGATTTTTCCTGAAAATCGATTTTGAATCCATGCAAGAATCGCCCCTGACTATTCTCATCACCCGATGTGAATAGGATGGATCGATTACGAACCGATTCCAGGGCTCATGGCATAAATTCGAACGACGAGATTCCATTCACGAATCGATTCACTGCAGTAATCGAACGCACCCATTGATTCTTCTCTTCCTGTCCGTCTGAATTTCAGGACCAACTTGTCCAAGGAAACAATGGCGTTTCCTGACATGCCGTTCCCAGACGACCTGCCGACTTTCGTCGGGCATCGCGACGTCCGTCAGTATCTCACCGACTATAGCATGGTGTATGACATCGAGCCGCACATCAGGTTTCACACCAGGGTAACCGACGTCCGTCCCGTCACGGATCGTGCCCCCCACGGTGTTGGGGACGCCGCCGTGCGTAGCTCTGGTGAATGCACCAGCGTCGACAGTGGTGGCAGTCCGCTGGTTGATATAGGACCGCGGTGGCAAGTCACCGCACGGTCACTCGACGGCGAAAACGGCGTTGCCGGTGCTACTCCCGTGGCCGACCAACAGGAGACTTTCGATGCCGTGTTTGTCTGCAACGGGTGAGCTCTTTAGACGGGTAGTACTTGTTCTTATCAAGTTATCATCCTGTCTGTTTTGCTGCCGGGTTGATTTAGCATTTTGAGATACCGTATTTTCCCCATTAAACGTCTCCTATAGTCTGTTTCAAAAAGATTTACAATCAGGTTTGGGTCTTAAAAAGTATGAAGATAAGGGAAATTTGGACAACAAAGTACATAGAATGGCTTGTTAGGACACGGCAAATTGTTCTGTGAAGGTTTCGGAACAATTGGACCAGCCGTTAAGGAGTTAGAATATCGGCCAGGTTTCCGGCCTTTTCCCATGGTTTACAATTTGCCGTGGATGTCAGTATCGATTTGTTTATCAAAACCCACGATTTATCCTTTCCTTTTTTGGCCTTGTGGTTATGAATGCTGTCTGCTGACCATGAAGTTGTGAGTTCAAATCCCAACCTATCCTCAAGTCAAACTTTTTTTTCATTGTTTTGGTGATCAAGCTGGCCAAAAAGACAAAGAAGATGGCTGCACCAAACGACTTGGTGTTGAAGCTCGCGCTTCCTGCCGAACTGACTGACACTTGACTGGCTCACGCCATGTGAACACACCCACAACACTGCAATGGTGTGAGTGAATATGGAAGTCATCGCGCTGTAGCTTTTTGAGATTTATTTTAGTTTCAAGATCGCCAATTTATTTGAATTAATTTATAATTAGCAGTCAACGCCGTCTTCTATCAGCGTTCACAAGCGTCTGCTTTTCTCAAAATGTCGTCGAAGTCACATGGATAGCTTTGCCACGTCATGGCCTTGGGAATGAGTCCGTGTCGATGTCGTTTTCGTCACACAGTGAGGAAATTGCATCGCAGCTCAAAGAAACTATTTTGGTCACAAAACGAATTGGGACACATGCCGCTCGTCAACATTTACAACACTTTCGTTTTGACATGTCCTCTCTGACTCCATTATCGATACGAGGAAGAACTCGTTTGTTGTAAACCAGACGTACATGACTGTATCAACGTGAGTGAGTTGTCATTTTTCCTGCTTTCGCGCGGAATATTTCTTCGAGTTCACAGTGAGTTTTTCCAGGCAGCGCTCGAGTGCTCATACGGTAAGACGCCAAACTCCGCGGGCGATCGCCAGGATTGCAAATCTTTTTGAAACGGACTGTAGTGCGTCTCCAATTGTAGTACATGTTGAGTGTGGATCAAAAATATAAAAGGACATGCCGGAATGATGTCATGGGCACTACTGTGGTACAGGTACCAGGGTCCACCTTACTTCGGCTTTCTTACCTGTTTATCATCTTTGTGTCTTTCTATACCGTTTCTTACCATGGTTGGATGTATTTACACTTTTACAGCCTTACAGTAACATTTTCACGAGTTGTTTGCCACCCAACCCAGGCGATCTATCTTCCCAGAAACAGTAAAAGTACACGTCTCCAATACTAGTATAGTCTCCTATAGTAGTACAGGTCTGACCACCATTGAAAAAATAAAAGTACTGTACCATTTATAGAAAATAAAAAGGACCAAAGAACTACAAGTGGACATTATAGCTTAACTTGTAGTTCCTTGGTCCTTTTTTATTTTCTATAAATTAATCCTCGGCTCTCCATCCGAGTACACACTGTACAATTATTGGAGATGATACGGTAACTGTTGCCATTTCGAAGTAGCGACTTTGGCGGTATTAGTGGTGAAGACGGTTGCTCCTACGTGGAACACACGCTTCCTGCCTAACTTGACTGACTCCCGACTGCCATCCGGAGCACACGAGGAGCGCATCGCACTTTTGACTTGGCAAACCTGCAGAACACTGTGTATTAAGCAGGGAGTATTGCCTATTGACAGGCTATTGTCCCTGTAATCATTTGTAAATTTATGGTGTAGTCTGCTTTTCTGGTTCTTCCCCCCTCCCCCCTGAACTCCAACGCAGCCACTTAAACATGCGTAAAACTTCATTCCTCAAACGCCAATAACCAGGGCCCAATAACCAGGACCCAATAACCAGGGCCCAATAACCAGGGCCCAATAACCAGGGCCGGCGCTACTGGTACGGCCGGTAAGGCCATGGCCGCACCAGATTTTGCAAACTCCAGCTTTCATGTAATGTCCAGTCTTGTATCAGTAATTATGTGAAAGCACCAGCAAGCTATCCTTGTGGGAGTCTCTTCCTCCTAAACTGTTGTTCCTGTCCAGTGAGGACTAGTGTGCTGGCTGTGTATGTGTTGCTAGCGGAACGATCTGAAACAGTCAGATGATGCCGCATGCATCCTCCCATGACCCTGAAATTAGGCATTGGGGAATGACCGGGGCTGTAACTGACCTGGGGCCGTGCCACCATTCATGAGCTGGCTCTGGGCCTGAATAACGGTCTCCTTACTGAAAATCAATGAATTTTCAGGCCTGGCCCATCGTGAGGATGAAAGTGTAGTTTACCTTTATTTACAAGAGGAGGGAGATGTCTTAGTGTTGTGCCTTTCGTAAAGAGCCCGACTATCATAGCCTGTCAGGAAGAATGCTAATTTGGACTGTATGTCTATTTCTATCTCTGACTCTCTGTCTGTCTGTCTATCTCTTTCTCTGTTTGTCTCTGTCTCTCTCCGTATCTCTCTCTCTCTCTCTCTCTCCATCTCTCTCTCTCTCTCTCTCTCTCTCTCTCTCTCTCTCTCTCTCTCTCTCTCTCTCTCTCTCTCTCTCTCTCTCTCTCTCTCCCTCCCTCTCTCCCTCTCTCTCCCCCTCTCTCTCACTCTGTCTCTGTCTCTCTCTATCTGTCTCTCTCTCTCTCTCTCTCTCTCTCTCTCTCTCTCTCTCTCTCTCTCTCTCTCTCTCTCTCTCTCTCTCTCTCTTCTCTCTCTCTCTCTCTCTCTCTCTCTCTCTCTCTCCCTCTCCCTCTCCCTCTCCCTCTCCCTCTCCGTCTGTCTCTGTCTCTCACTCTCACTCTCTCTCTCTCTCTCTCTCTCTCTCTCTCTCTCTCTCTCTCTCTCTCTCTCTCTCTCTCTCTCTCTCTCTCTCTCTCTCTCTCTCTCTCTCTCTTTATGTGTATTCCAGGCACTACTTCCAACCATTAGCCCCGACGATACCTGGCCTTGCCGAACATTTCCGTGGCAATGTAATGCACAGCCACAGCTACCGTCGGCCCGACACGTATCATGGACAAGTGGTGGTCGTGGCCGGAACGGGCTCCTCGGGCCAGGACATCTGTCTGGATGTTGCCAGCAAGGCGCAGCGCGTACTCGTGTCTGCGCACAGAGACCACTGGATCAAGTCACCACTGCCGTCCAATATTGAACAGCGGCGTCGTATCAAGTGTATTGACGAGCATGGTGGTGTGGTGTTTGATGATGGGCATGTGGACCGGGTCGACTCCATCCTCTGGTGCACAGGGTCAGTCGCTGTTTGTTGTTGTTGTTGTTGTTGTTGTTGTTGTTGTTGTTGTTGTTGTTGTTGTTGTTGTTGTTGTTGTTGTTGTTGTTGTTGTTGTTGTTGTTGTTGTTGTTGTTGTTGTTGTTGTTGTTGTTGCTATTGCAGTGTGTTTTGTTTCATTTGTTGTTATTGTATTGTGGCAGAAATCCAGCCTCGTCGATTTATACCATCCCGGTAGTTGTGTGCGTACCTTGAACAGCGACTCATAGTATCGCAGTGGACGTTGCTCGAGTTTATTCTTTAGCTTCGATTACGCTGCTGTATAACATGTCATTTTAGGTATATTCAATTTTTACTCTAATTTCAGAAATTTTCGGTGCTCAATATTTTCGGTATGAGGGCAAAAGGCCAGGTTAGGTGAACAGAAATTTTCGGTGCAGGGAAGCTGTTCCCTATTGGATTATGTGTGTTAGTGTTTGTTCGGTGTATTGAAATTTTAGGTATGAAGCAGATGCACCGAAAGTACCGAAAGTAAAAGTACACCGAAAAGTTGTGAAATTAAGGTAGTCCCAGGGGCGTGCCAGGCTTCAGGTGTAATGTAGAATTAGGTGATCCACCTATTCTTCACGTACAGTGCATACTCTAGCACCTTCAGGTGTAATCTAAATTGAGGTGCCTGGTTTCTCTACCGAAATCACCGAAATTAAAATTACACCGAAAACACACTACTTAGAAGAAACAATAAAAGGAAACAATAAGAGGACGGAAAAAAGTGTTTTAAAGGGGAAGCTAAGGCAAAAATTAAAATTCCACCAGTTGTAGTCTTCGGGGTGCTGAGTCGAATGGTCGTGGTCCGAGGAAGCTGAGACGCTCCCTTCCTACTTGAATCCCAATCGAACTCGCGCACTTCCACCGAAACTGGGTGACTGCGCCCTACTAGATGGGGATTTGTATGCAAAATGTCACTAAAAGCGCCATTTCGTTCTTATAAAAGCACGGATGACCGCGATTGGCCCATATGTTGTAGTCTTTTGGGCGCTCAGTCGACTGGTTTTGGTCCGAAAAGGCTGCGATGCAGCGTTCCTCCCTTATTCCCAATCGAACATGGTTGAAGACGCGGTCACGTGCTCCTGGGTGCCCAAATCACCTGGTCACCACGCCAGCAGGCGACAACTTTCACACCAAGGTTCAACTCGAGTTCAACTCGAGTGACAGGGCTGCACCCAAAAAAGGTCAAACAGTTGTAAGTTGTACCCTGCAGGCACGGTGACCAGGTGACTGGTGTACGCAGGAGCACGTGACCACGTGTTCAACCATGTTCGATTGGGAATAAAGGAGGAACGCTGCATCGCAGCCTTTTCGGACCAAAACTAATCGACTCAGCGTCCAAAAGACTACAACATATGGGCCAATCGCGGTCATCTATGCTTTTATAAGAACGAAATGGCGCTTTTAGTGACATTTTGCATACATGTACAAATCCCCATCTAGTAGGGCGCAGTCACCCAGTTTCGGTGGAAGTGCGCGAGTTCGATTGGGATTCAAGTAGGAAGGGAGCGTCTCAGCTTCCTCTGACCACGACCATTCGACTCAGCACCCCGAAGACTACAACTGGTGAAATTTTAATTTTTTAAGTCTGAGTTTCACCCACTATGCGATCATCAGAAAACACACTACTTACCAATTTCCACCACCGTTTTAGGAGCTACGTGCTGCGCCTCGATCCATAGAGAATGGTGGTGTTCCTACGGATGCGGAAAAACTCGGCTTCCAGCCGAGTCTTACGCGAACCGTGAATTTGGTTGGATTACGCAAGAAAAATGAAACAAATTTGAGCAATAACCAGGTGATTAATAAAAGCTCGAAAAAGTCTGGCTGCCCTCTACCAGTGTAGAGGCCGGAAACAAGTGTACGCATGCACACACGCACACGTGCTCACACTCACACATACACACACACACACACACACACACACACACACACACACACACAGAGCACGAAGAATGGGGGGGGGGGGGGGGGTGGACACACATATGTACAGATGTTTACTGTTGTCAGGTGACTCGTGACACAAACCTGTGATCTGAGGCGGAGGTACATGCCGTACCTTGGATATGCTTCTGACCAGCTCTTTGGCCAAGCTGTTGTGGGCTGGCCAGCGTATCAAGAGGCTCCGAGTTCAAGAATTGCACTGGCAGCAGGAAGCATGTACTGTGCTAACAAATGCAGTGGTGCATGCGTGAACCACTTTACAAGCAATGAACTGCACCGACACCAACTGTCAACTGGGAACTACTCATTACTGTACAAGCAGAAAATTTAGTCGGTGAGTATCTTCGCCGAACTCCAAAGAAGGACAGTTGACCTGGTGGAAATTTTCGTCCATGGATGTTGCAAGTTTAAGAAATGTATTCAAAGGCTAGATGAATCGATATTAGTCTTGCATTAAATTTAGTTTTCAATTTCTTTGGACGCGATAATGATTAAATTAAATTCGCAATGAATATTTCTGCTTGTACAGCACTCGTGGTGAGGGTAGCATGGGTGCAGCTAACGAGATTAAGACACCTGCTGGACGTCAGTTGTGAGGCTTTTAAACATCTCATCCCTTCGCCGTTAGTCGCTGCTGCACTTGCTGCCTTCGTACTTCGAAGTACAACCAGACATGCCAGGTGGCCTGGCATGGGTGAAACTTCCTGAGCTAGTTGTATTTCTCAACTTAGCACCATATCCCTCACACACTCATACTCAGCCCAAGGCAACAAGGAATTGTTTTGGAGATGGTGTGCTGCTTCGAGTAACTGGTCTTGTAATGCAAAAGCTCAAAGAGCTAGAAAGCAATTTCAGACCACTGGCAGCAACTGGCTCGCGAGGAGCTGCAATAAACCCACATTGTGCCACAATGGGGTTGCAAGGCAAAGCCAATGCAATTGGCCACAACTGGCTCGTGAAGAGCCGCAACTGGATATTTTCCGACTGTTGATCGTGCTGGCCAATAGCAATCGGAGGTCGGTGAGCTTGTCCATGGGGAGCCTGGCCTCAAGCCGCTTGCAATCCAGAATAATGCCGAGGAACGTCAGTGATCTCGCGGGACCTTCCACCTTTGCTGGCGCTAGTGGCATGCCCAAATAGATGAAGGCCCGCAGCAGGATTGCTAGTTGACGCTGGGCGACAGTATGGCCAGTTGTGACGTTTAGAAAGTCGTCCAAGTAGTGGAATAGGTCAGCAATGGAGAAATGGTTCCGGATAATCCACTCTATGGCCGAGGCAATGGAATCGAAAATGGCTGGGCTGGAGCGAAGCCCAAATGGTAGCACCCGCTCATAATAGTAGCTGCCTTGCCAGAATTAGCCGAGTAGCGAGTGGTCTTCGGCACGAACTGGGATTAGCCGGAATGCACTTTTGATGTCCAGCTTTGCGAGGTACACCGGCTGAGGTGAGAACACAATAGACTCGATTGCATCGTCAATACTGATGTAGTGCAGGGAAAACTGGTCAGCTGGAACTCCGTCGTTCACACTATTACCGGCGGGACTAGAGAGATGGTGAATCATACGAAGCTTGCCGTTCTTCTTCGGCACTGCGCCGACACCAGAACAGCGCATGAAGTTGAACGGGGCTGCAGTAAAGGACCAGCAGTTTCGCCACGTTGGCAAGAAGCATACAGCTGGTCAGTAATAAAGGTTTTAAAAAATACTGCCTGTTGGCCGCCAAGATCATGCACTGGTATGACAGCAGCTCTGCTGTGCGGTGGGGTGCATTGCTGATCACAACATGCATATACAGAGACCATGCTCTTCTAACCAAGTGGCGATATCGTGCACACGTCTACGAACCGGGCGAGTGGTGTTCACCTCTACGACTTCCAGTGCACCCCAGGATGAACTCGATCTAAGCTCGAACGACTTATTGCTATCAACTGTCCCCAAGATCTCAGGCAACAATTGGTCGAAGTCCACAAACTCACCTCGCAATATCCTATCCTGCACCGACTTTGGGACGTGCAGACTTTCAGCGTGAGGCGGTGTGGAGCACGCAGCACTCACGCCAATGTCGGCTGACGCAGCTGGTGGCGCTGGTGCCATACTTGGCTGCGACAGAAGAGAGGCTCCAACCTCGTCTGTGATGGCAGAACGAACTTCAGCCCGAGTAAGTTCGCGAATACCAGTCGGATCCAAGGTGACCGGGGGCTCGGCGAGCACCTCGCACGTATCCACAGTGGGTGCGGCAGAGTCGTTTGCTGAAGGGTGAGGAGTTGGACCCAGGTTTTCTCGCTCCGTGTCGTCCAGCAATCTCTGAACCAGAATGGATTTCTTTCCGGTGGTCAGCAGACCTCGATCGTCCAGCTCGGCTCGCAGTTCTGCCACCCGCATCCGATACACAATAGACGACATTATTTCAGGCACCAACAGTACGAGCTGAACACAATCGAAGCGCCTGGCTAATTAGTTAATCGAAGCTACCACAAGCTAGAAGCCGAACTGAGAGAGCTGAG
Organism: Sycon ciliatum; assembly: GCF_964019385.1. Taxonomy (NCBI): domain Eukaryota; kingdom Metazoa; phylum Porifera; class Calcarea; order Leucosolenida; family Sycettidae; genus Sycon; species Sycon ciliatum. The sequence goes on along the minus strand of NC_088654.1, from coordinate 10,228,326 downwards.
AAAGCTGAACATGTGATGCTGGCACAAGCTAAAAGTCACCACTAATAACTCTTGGCTGCTGCTGTGGCACTTTTGCTGCAATCTCTACGGCTGCACTAGCCGTATTAACTGTCGTACCCATATGCGCACATTCAATCCCTGGCTACGCTTTGGAACTGTTTTCGTTGCCTATGTCCTCATCTCTCTTCGCTTTGTTTTCGCTGCCTGGGCTTTCATTTATCTTTGCTTGCTTGCTTGTATTGCTGGGGGAACATATGCTGGTTTGTATTCGTGGGTCCCCATGGTGCATGGGCCACGCGTACTCATCCGGCAAATATGTGGGAATAATAATAATAATTTGAAACTCGGATGTTGAGCCATAAATAAATGTAGAAAGGAAAAAGACATTATGGATACGAGTTAAGAGTAACTCTCCATCACTGTAACATGATACTTTATACAGTCAGAAAGTGCAATAACTAGGCACAAAACTGACAGAGTACTGAGACATTCGACGTCCTGACACCGAGCTTCAACACATCTCCGTAGCGCTAACCGACAGCCTTCCAACTTGGAAGGTTCAAGGTTATGGAAAAGACCAAAGAGGGGAAGGCAAGCGCAACGAAAACGAGCAAAAGCTACAGTCGAAACGGAACAAAGAATGTCGATTGTTACTGGACGATGACGAGAGCAGTACGATACTTGACAAAGGAGATGTGTTGAAGCTCGGTGTCAGGACGTCGAATGTCTCAGTACTCTGTCAGTTTTGTGCCTAGTTATTGCACTTTCTGACTGTATAAAGTATCATGTTACAGTGATGGAGAGTTACTCTTAACTCGTATCCATAATGTCTTTTTCCTTTCTACAATAATAATAATTATTATTATTATTTTTAGACTTTGAAGTGAAGCCAACGGCAAGAAAGAAAGAGAAAGTTCAAAGGAAGCAGTTATGCGACGTCAGGCTAAGCGAGCTTTGTTGTATTTCTCAACACTGTTGTATAGCTGGCGGTAATGTGGACATGCATACATTACTGCACTTACTAGACAGGCTGTGTGCTCGTGGCCAGGAGTCCTTCCAAAGTTTCTGTAACATAGTAACGAATGTTATGGCTGATTTCTACAGTACGCATTTGTTATAACCCTTCCTCTTCTCAATCTATATGTTATAATCTTGCAGATATGTTCCCAGTAAGCCATGAACGGAGGCCCCCTCGACTTAGGCCTCGGCCTTTGGGGAATCCATAAATAAATAAAGTCCTTGAGCTTTGGCTAGGCTATATCTAGGCTATATCTAAATACCAGAATGGCGATTGGCCAATTTGATAGATGTTTACTTGGACTGCGCAGAGCAGTTGTCACTGTTTGTGTGTGCTGTGTGTATATCTGTTTGTCTGTTTATATCTGTGTGTTTGTGTGTTTTCGTGTGTGTGTGTGTGTGTGTGTATGTGTCAATCTATGTGTATCCATGTGTGTGTCTGTGTGTGCGTGCACGTGTGTGTGCATGTTTCGTGCTAGATAGATATGCCTGCTCGTTCCCGTTCCTGCATGACAGTTGTGGCGTGTCGGTGGAGCTGGACAGAGTAGTTAAGCCGCTGTATCGTCATCTTGTCAACGCTGCTCACCCGACAATGTTCTTCATCGCGATACCATTCCTAATTGCACCTTTCCCTCTTATGGCAATGCAGGTAAATGTCATTTGTTTGCTTGGAGTGTTGATCAAGCTCCCTACCTTTAATGTTTTTGAGACCTGTATTCGGCGCAGCGCTGCAAGACCCACCCTTTCCTGGCCTGTATACCGGCATGGTCAGTACCCAATCTTCATGTTGCCTGGTGATTGTGAAAGCATGAAACGTTGAGTAGCAGCAAACAAGCCTTGATTGTCCTTGTTGTTCTGTGAGACCTGTATACTGCAACCAAGAGTACATAACCCCCCAGAGTGTGCAACGCCTGATCCAGCTCTGCATAGGGTCTTGGTCGAGCGGAATCGGATCTTTGCGTCATAATACCGTACACATCTGAGGGGAACCCGGGGAGTCGCGGGTACTCTTGGATCAAAAACAATGGTGCCCTGCCTCGAGACCGGCCTTGCGCTGGTGTGAAGTGTACGCATGACATCAGAAGATCCGATTCCGCTCGACCAAGACCCTACACAGAGCTGGATCGGCGTTGCACACTCTGGGGGGTTATGTACTCTTGCTGCAACCAGTAGACCAGCGTGATTAGCGACAACCTGTCACTACTGGTCCGTGACTTCGCCAGGAATGGATGCTCTTGCATTCAAACTACCGTAAAGTCGCGGATAAAAGCCGGGCTTGCATACAAGCACACCGCGGATAGAAGCCTGAAAATCAAACGGGTCAAATGCATATAAGCCTGTCGCGCGTAGAAGCCTGGCTTCTATGCAAGCACGGATCGGCCGATGTGCATACAAGCTTGGCAAAAATATCAGTGGTGCATATAAGGATGGTTTGCATACAAGCCTGGTTTGCATTGAAGCCTAATGCGGAAAGCGGCTTATGTGCTTATAAGCCCGGCTTTTATCCGCGACTTTACGGTATGTAGCAACTAGCGACCACTGTATAGCATGTACAGTCAACTTCGCTAATAACAACTGCGGATATAACGACAATTCGCGAATAACAACAGAATTTCCATGCCCAGAGCAAAGTCCAAATTAACTGTACTACATATAGTGAGACTTCGGGTACTAGTACAAGGACACTTCGCGAATAACGACACTTTTCTGATGCCCCGCCGAGTGTCGTGATACGCAAAGTTGACTGTAGTTTTTTTTTGGTGTAACTTAAATCAGCTCGATAACTCCTATAGAGAAGCCAGGCGCCTAAGTTTAGATTACACCTAACTAGCACTGGAGTATGCACTGACTCTTCAGCACTGCCTGTGCCTACCGGTGCTACTGACGACGGAAACACCGAACCAGAACGGGAGGGGGGGGGGGGGGGGAGGGGGTCTCCTCTTACTGACAGGGGAGTTGGCCTTTATCAATGCTGGTTTGGGAGCTTGCACATCATTGTGAACCTGATGAAGGCAATTTGCCGAAACGTTGGAATAATTATTGCGAAATGAGTTTGACTTTTGCAGTGTTAATGGAAGAGAACGTGTGGGCTCTACTCTTAACTGTGGTGGGGTCTTGATACTATAAATGCACTATCGTGCTATTTGAACAGGACAGATTGCAGAAGTTGTGTACGATAACTCAGAAGTTGCGACGGATTCGGCCATTTAAAAATAATTGATTTGATGAATGTGGGCCAAGAGCGCAGTGCGGGGGAGGTGGATAGTTTCAAATTAGTTGTGATTCCCGTGTAACGGTAATGTAACGATGTCTGATAATCCGAACCTCCAACCGGACATATCCGCGTAATTAAACGTCCCACGAAATCCACCAATAGGGCCCATCTGGCGTTATCAATTATTTAGAAGTTTTCCTCGGCAATTTGAGGTTTGAATTATTAGGATACCACCTGTATTGTACATGTGTATGGATGTGTGTGTGTGTGTGTGTGTGCGTGCGTGCGTGCGTGCGTGCGTGTGTGCATGTGTGTGCGTGTGTGTACGCGCGCGCGCGCGCGTGTGTGTGTGTGTGTGTGTGTGTGTGTGTGTGTGTGTGTGTGTGTGTGTGTGTGTGCTACCGTCTGTTCTCTCTTGAACAGGCACTGTTCGCCAAGGCCGTTCTGGAGCGCCGTCACACGCTGCCCTCGTTCGTCGACATGGCCCGTTGGCAAGACGACGACCTAACCAAGCGCAGTGCCCGTGGCTTGCCACCGCACTACGCCCATGCACTGTCTGGTGATCAGTGGGACTATGATAATGAACTAGCACGTTTAGCTGGCTCAGAGCCACTGCCTCCGCATTACAAAGCTCTGTATGAATACACGAAAGGTACCCGGGCTGTGCGCTTGACCATGTACCGGAACGTTCGTTATCAACTGCGAGATGATGATGCGCTGTTTGACGCCGTGGATGTCGGCGGCTGCGGTGAGGGTCAAACACAGGGCCGGACGTGATGCAATAGTGGTGCGTGTGTGCGTGCACGCTTGTGTGTGTGTGTGTGAAAAAGCCACTTCATAGCTGTGTGGTGTAGACCAGGCTGAATAGTGCCGGTCAATTCTTCAGCCTTGCAAGCTGTTGAATGGTGCAATCCCAGCACAAGCTGCTATGGCTTCTGCTGTAGCATCGCTATCATCGCCTCCGGCGATGGGCGTCAAATGCGTGCGGATGTGTCTGGTTCGACCTGCGTAGGAATTGTTTCGGTGGACTGTCCATGGGCTGTAGAAATACTTAGTACTCAGCATGCTGTGCTGTATCCCTCTGATGGTAGAATTTGAGGCATTTCTCTAGACTGATGGGCTGGTCCTATATTTACTTCTCTTGGTTTAAACACCGACCTGGCTTTCATTAGCCTTTTTTAAAACATAGTTTAAAGTTGCAACCACTTCTAGGGATGTGCAAATTCCATGGCAGCCATACCTGCTTTAGAGATTACTGCAATTCAAATGCTCATATCGTTACAAGGTCTCTCTGCTGCAAATGTCATGTCAGGTTCACCTGCTTTTTGGTCGTGCATGGCCCATCGTAACTTATTTTTTAACTTTTTGAAATATTCTTCAATTTTCATTTATTATTTTGTCAAGCTCGCAGTTTGCTACGATGAATCATGGAGTTGTTGTGACGTGGCAATTTTCTTGTGTTTTTTTGTGTGTGTCAACGGGGCATTCCGAGACTGGGAGTGCTTCTTTGTCCATCCTGCTTGTACTTCGAAGTAGCTTTAGGTTTTTATTCTCTTAAATTAGTTTTAGGTATTTCTCTTCTTACTTGTAGTCATAATTATTGCTAGCTATGCTCTTTTCCTTTGTATTTAATAGCTGGTGTAGTGATATATTTTTTACGTAGTTTGCTGATGTTTTTGCTTTCAAATTTATTTGGCATGCGGTCATAGCAGATAGCTATCCGATGGAGATTGAGCATTTGACAGGCTTTTTTTTAATAAGTGTTTTTTCCCGATCCCGGTGACATACAAGTCAGGGATCATCTTTCTGCTTCCGTTGCACGCCACCACTCCATGACGATCAAGCATGATCTTTGAATGTCCATGTAATAATTATTTATTTTTCCTGAATTCTTTGTCAGTGTTGTATTGTATTTTATTGTGTCTTTTGTCCGTAAAAAAAGGCTTCACTAACACCTGAGGAATGGCAATAGAGGTTTTGCGAATCACACCATTGTACATGACTTACATTGTATATTGTGCATGCATGACCTTTTAACATGGCACCACACGACGGATGTGCGAGGCTATGCGTATGCCTCTGCCATGCGCCACTTGATGAAAACTTCCCTACAAACCTAACCATCCGGATATCCGCAAAGCAAGTGGGAGGGTTAATTAAAAAAACTTTTTTGTTTGTTTGTTTGTTTTTGCATCGAAGAGAGACCACTTGGTTTGAAGATGGTGTGTGCCGATCCAGTCTGTGACCCGTGTGGACCTACAACTGTACTGTACTCGTACAAGTACAAGGAAGGTTCATCAAGGTTTTCACGGAAGTGACAACAAGTGGGCCCCATCGGGCGCGGACGATGGCATGTATGGCAGATCACCCCTCCACTCACACTGCCACACAAGTCTCAGTGACTGGATGGAGTTAGCAGGTTGTGAACTCTGCTCCCTCGTGATCCCGTCGCAGTGCCTAGCGCCTGCAACTGACTGTATGGTACTTGGTAGCTTGTGAATGAATGAGCTTTTGACTGTACCAGTGTGTACTCGATCGAGGGCAGTGCCACATCAGGCACATGCGATGCGTGCTGTCGACGTCTTTTCAGAGTTTACAAACGTGTTTCATCGCGACTGCGACCAGCTACATAATTGCTATGCGCCCGTTATTGTATGCGGGAGCGAATTTCCGACTATGCCTATGCCTAGTATAGTGACGATAGTAAAGGTTCGGTGGGCTAGTGATAGGATCTTTAGCTCCTGACTAGGAGGGTCAAGAAAAGACTCTGAAGGTGACACCTTGTGAGCATTTCAATCCAACCTAGAAAGCAGCAAGCTTCTGCAGTCGTTTCAATCAGTTCTGTTGCGTGACAAAAATACAAACAGTCGTATCGTCGATCATGTCTCGAATTCGCGTTGCTGTTGTGGGTGCGGGCGCAGGCGGACTGTGTGCGGCTAAGCACTTCCTGGCAGCTGCCTCACGCTACGACGTGTCCGTCTTCGAGCAGACCAGTGAGGTAAGGCGGGAAAGGATTCCTCTGTTTCATCTCAGTTCCACTTCATTTTCTCAATATTCATCTACACTACAGTCAAAAAGATGGACTTCTAGCATTTGGCCATACAGTCGTCCCTCTTTAATCCAGCACTTTATAAACCAGCACCCTCTATAAACCAGCACCCTCTATAAACCAGCACAATTTTCAGTTACCAAAATGTCCTTTTCGTGCACATTGCAGCAGTAGATCAGATTTGTTAAATATCCAGCACCCTCCCTAATCCAGCACAGGGGCGTAGGAGGGGTTTTGGAAGTGGTACGACCGAAGGTCGACGCGGCCGAAGGCCGTCACGGTTGGAGGGGGGTCCGGGGGACCTCCCGCCGGAAAATTTTCTGTCCCTTTGGACAAACGCGGCCAAGAATCCAAAATTCCGCGGCAAATTCCGCGGGGAAAAGAGGGGTTTTCTGCGGCATTTTCTGCAGTAAATCAACAATCTGCGGCACTTTCTGCAAGTTTTTCACCCTCCTCGTAGACATGGTTGAGGATATAACAACTAGTTGCATCAAGAGTATATGGGGGGTTATAATTATACTCTTGGTTGCATGAAGGAGCACTTTTCACACTATCCTTTGCAGTCACAAACTGAATGAGAGTGAAGAATCTTGGAGAGGCCTGCACTCACCAAAGAGCGATGTGCTCAAACAGATCGCAAAGTAGTTTTTCTGCTGCTTTCTGAGTAGTAATTTTACTATTTTAGTATTTTACCCTAAAAAATTCAGATTCCGCGGGCAAAAGTGTGAACTCCGTGATTTCCGCGGATGATGGCAATTTCTGCGAAATTTGCCGCGGCCGCGGAATCGCGTTTTTCCAAGGGGGCAGAATTTTGTAAAAAAGACACAAAATCCTGCGTTCTGGGACTGTGGATGTGTGCAGCCGAGTACAGTACTCAGTATGACTGCAGATGCATGGCAGATCTATGAGTACGAGTCTAGAAAAAGAACAAAGTCTGATGCGCATATGCATCGATGGATCCTGATTTTTTTTTATTACGGCTTTGCACGTTCCGGACGGACCACATTTTTCGAAAAGTGGTACGGCCATGGTCGTACTAGTCGAAGCGGGTGCTACGCCCCTGCAGCAGAATTTCCTTGGCACAAATGGTGCCGGATTATAAAGGGACCACTAGACATCCTTAGCAAAAGTACGATAACGCTAACTTTTACGGTACTCACTCCCAGCCGTGACAAAAGACGTTGTCGGATAACGGAAAAACGTTACAGAGCTCAAAATAACGGGCCGACGTTCGTTATGGTAATTCTGCAAGAAATGCAAAAACCCGCATTGTTTTGTAACTGGCGGGAGATAAAAAGCACGTGCAGATCGAGATGAGAGTCGAGATTGCTTCCTCTTGTGACATTTAGCTTTTTTGGCGAGTTTTGCCTTTCAGTTGACAATGTCTGCGTCCTCTGCTTCGTGCCTTTCACCCTCTATCCCATCTGGGAAACAAAGAACCAGTTCCACGGCACTCCTGAGGAAGAAATTCATCGGCCTCTCCCAGACGTGCTGGAGCTGGAGAACCCTTACAGTCTTCGGTGCTGCGTTTAGGAAAGGGTTTCCAAGGACCTGGGAACAGCGAAAACTCATTTTCGCCGTGCTTTTGCTATTCCAGAGTGAAAGACCTCGCCAAGGTATTCTTTCGGAACGACAGCAAACTAATCCCTGGTTCAAAATTTTGAATTTCCCGCACCTGTTTCCACGAAAATTCATATCGCCATGGTTGTCACGACTACTTCGGCTGAATTGTAACATACATTGTGCTAAGGGAAAAGTCAGCTTGAACGATCCGAAGTACGGAAAGGTTTGCGTTTACGTTAGCGTTTTTTTTGTGCTAAGGATATCTACTGTACTTGAATGGGTCAAACTTTGAGTTTCTCTAGAATTTTTTTCAGCAATCCCCAATGGAATCCTCTTCCATTTATGTTTCTGAAGTCTATTTGTCCAAAACGCAAGCCCTATAGTCCTTTTGCACATTGTACAGATGTACGAAGTTCTGTACTATGGCCGTAGGTGTGTACATACCCGGTTGGGTGTTCATTGTGTGCTATACATGCGCGTTTGACCCATTTAGCCTCACAATTCATGGCAAACGATCACTTTTCAAGCCTTCTTCACTTTGGGATTGAACTAACGACTAGCTAGATCTCTGCCGGAAAAAGATTTCGTATGAAATGCCTTCATGGCCCATTTCATAGTGGAAATAGCAGTAAACACAATAGGGTCCTGCACATTCAACACCCAACCGGGTCTACGGGATTCTACAAGATTATACGGGATTTCGTGCATCTGTACAATGTGCATAAGGCCTATTCAAGAATAGGATTTCGGCCAGGTTTTGCCCCAAAAGCACGGAATCGGGAAAAACCATCAAAGTCCAGGTCGTTTGACCTTGCCTGCAAAAGTGCCTTATGCGTTTCGAACCCCAGTTCAGGGACCTTTTTCAAATTTCAAATTTCGCAGCACTGCACTGTGTACGATAAAATCATGAAAATCGCCAAATACGGGAGCTCGCCAGAGCCAGGGCCCATCTATTTTGTCGTCGTTGTCATCGCATCGACAAGAGTTTTTTTTGTCTTTCATAAGTTTTATTATGGCTATTGATGTAGCTCTGAGCTACTGATTAGAGCAGGAAAAAACTGGTCTCTACTCTAAGAAGAGACATGAAGAAGACTAGAGAAAAGGTGCTTGTAGAGCAACAAAATACACTCAAACGTCTCTTATCCGGACGCCTCAGATACGGGCACGTCTCTCTACCGGCCACCTTCAGCTTGAGTTCCTATGGCAAAAATGCTTCGAATTTGGAGGTTTGAACTTTTCTTCCGAATGCGCAAGTGCTTATTTGTCACTGCCAATCTGTGTTATCCACACATTTTTATCCATGGATTGTTTTTGTAACCTGAACATGTGCAATGCCGGTATGTGCCTAATAAACTTCTTTAACCCTTTTACGGTCTCACATTTGAAAATCGATCACCGGTGATCGATTTTTTCAAACTATCGTAACTCAGTCAATGTTTGAGCAAATTCGAACATCTAAATATCTAGGTTGAAGAGAAAGCTCCAGGCTATCCGTAGGAACAATCGCCGAAGCGATAGAGTGAACGGCTGCGATGCTACGAAGCTCGCGATCTGCGTCACGGCTCATTTGCGATTTGAGTGGGCGAGCTGGGTCTTGAGGACGGGTTTTTCCCTTTGCAGCTAGCTGTCACCATAGAGACACGGATTCAAATGAGAGTATGGACTCGCAGCACTCCTCACAAAAAATGTGAGCTCGATGTGAGCAAGGAGAGGGAAATGGCTGTTGAATCTTGTTTCTCGTCGTGAATCAAGCACTGGGGCGATGTCGCTGCGCTGCAGCGCTGGATCCACGGCACGCTTGGTGTCGAATTGTAGCTTGGCGTGTTGCTCGTGTCCAGAGCTTTCCAGAGAGCCCAAGATCATGAAAATCAGCGAAGGGAAACTGAAGTTATGGATGAATCAAGGTACGAAATTGTTGAATTCTGTAAATAGCCTCATTTTGACTGGATTCTGAGACCGTGAAAGGGTTAAAAATGATATGATACATGGTATATGAGTTATCCCGAGATGCGGGCAAATCTGAGATACGGGCAGTGGCCGGTCCCAAGGTGCCCGAATAAGAGACGTCCGAGTGTATAAACTATAAAGTCGGCGAGTTCTTGCTGGGAACGGAGCTACATTCGGATCACTGGATCCATACTAGGCTCACGCGATTCCTCGGTCAGCGCGAAGGCAGAAATAGACATGTGTGTACAGCCAGAAACGGACGTGCGTACACATAGGAGAACAAGGGAAGCGCACCGCGAGCTGTAGCAGCCAGAAACGGATACATGCGCAAAAAGGGAGCACACCGCAATATACACGGCAGCCACAAACGGATACATGCACAGAAAGGGGAGCACACTGCGTCAAGCACGGCAGCCAGAAACGGCTGGGTGCATACAAAAGGGAGTCGCTTGGTGCCAAAGAGGGAGAACATAAATCATCACGACTGATGTTCGTGACATATTTTATGAATGGACAGTAGGCTTCCATACTTTCTCTTTTCATCTTTTTGAATCTTCCCTCGGAAACTCCTTCGATCACTGCTGCGTCTCGGTGCAGCGCCTGCTCATTATTTGTCACGTTTGTCCTAGTCTCCGTACCGTTATTAATTATTCTCTTTGAGCTGGGTATGTGATACAATGCTTCAAGTACAACTTCAAGATAGCGGCCCACCTGTCACTATAATTATAGCTTGTACTTCAGAAGTAGGAATAGTTTAGGAAATACCGGTATGTTTCTGTTACCAAGAGCACTATTCGCCAAAAATTGCGGCCAATGTTGCACATGATAGTCGACTGCGATGTGCAGCATTGGCCGAATTGTTTTGGCAAATATGGTGCATATTCTCACAAGAGTGTGCAACTCTGGAAACCTTTTCTATTGGTCCGCCGACTGCGAAAACTCACCTCACCATGTGGTGTATTGTTCCCGGTGTACGTACCCTGCCCGTTTTAGTGATCATGCTAGCTTTCGTTGAACACACCTGATTCTGTTCATTTTCGTGTGCATTCCTGCAGGTTGGTGGAACATGGGTATATCGTGAAGAGAACGGCGCTTCGGCAAACGGGAAGTTTGTCCACAGCAGCATGTATGCCAACCTCAGGTATGTGCGCGTTCTCGGTTAAACCACACACAGACACTTGTTTGTGAATCGCCCATCCGCGTTGGCATCGAGAGAGGATCACTACAGGCGTTACCAAAATAAACAACAGCAATGGCAACAGTGCCGCCCTGTCGCTAGCTTTTGCTCAGGCCGCTCAAGTGAAAGGAAATAGTGAACTGAGCCGCTAAGCAGAAAACAGCCAGTAAAAAATATTCGGAAAAAAAGAGAACAACCCCAGTTACTGTAAGTCAACAAAATTAATATTCATTTTCGGCGCATATTTTATTTTTGGCTATTTTCGGCCTGATCATGTTTGGCCGAAAATTTGTTGCAGCCTAAATTTTGTTTTGCAAGGTTCAGTGTGACAGTGTATACAGGCAGCAGCCGTACAGGCCGAAAATTCCTTGCAGCCGAAATGTGTTTTAGCCCTGGGAGGCCGAAATTTGAATGGGCCGAAAATTTGTCGACAGAAGTGAATATATGTAGTGAGTTCAGAAACTATAATGATTTATCCGGCGTCTCGAATCCGTCTGCCCATTTTACACCACTGCTTGCGATCGCCGCCCAGCATTCTGAGGTGCTCTCTCTCTCTCTCTCTCTCTCTCTCTCTCTCTCTCTCTCTCCATCTCTCTCTCTCCCTCTCCCTCCCTCTCTCCCTTCCTCCTGTGACTTATTAAATTTTGTCTATCTTCTTCTTCTACCATATCCTCCACACCACTGTGTTTCCAGAACAAACTTAGCCAAGGAGATCATGGCCTACCCGGACTACCAGTTCCCGTCTCACTTACCATCGTTTGTCAGTCATAGAGATGTTCACAAGTACTTGCAGGACTACAGCCGGCACTTCAACATCCATCAGCGTATCAACTTCGACACTACCGTCGTCGACGTGGCACCTGTTGCCGATGCAGAACATGCCGCCGCTGCCTGTGATGCCGACGTAGCAGGGAAGAGAGCCGATGGCAGTGCGTTGGAGTGGCTCGGACCTCGCTGGCAGGTCACGCATCGATCCGCTGTGGATGAGCGGGCACCTGCCAAGACAGAGTTGTTCGATTCCGTCATGATCTGCAATGGGTATGTGTGCAGCTTTCATTATTTATTTTGTAAAAGCAAATTGGAAGCTCTCCGTTTCTTGCAGTTGTACAGTCAGACCTCGCTTATCCGGTCCTCTTTTATCCGGATCCCTTGCCATCCGGAAGAAAATTGTTGGTTACCGATTTGCAGCATATGCCGTGCATACATACAGAATGTGTGTTCGATTATCCGGTTCCCCCGCCTATCCGGATATTTTTCGTGGAAAACGGATGTGTGCGGTTAAGCGAGGTCTGACTGTGCACTAGTCCATGCATCTATACGCTGCCGTCCACATAAGTCTAGAATGTAGAGACTAGTCCAGTCAGTTTGGTTCAGAACGTCTTCAATTTGTCCTTCTAGACAAGTGTGGAGAGCGTATAGATACATGGCTAGTGTGCTACTGCAAGCTTTCATGTTGTCAGACATTGATCGTTTCGTCGGGGCGTGTTTTTTTATGCCGCATGTTCATATTTACCCTGATAATGGGCCAAGGCCGGAAATTCGGTAGACCATAGATTCATTTGATTCTCAGTAAAGACACTGTTATTGGAGTATTGGACTGAAGTTTCATACATGTGTGCAGGGGCGTCGGAAAGGTAAATTAGTGTGGTACGGTCAGCCATCTGAAGGAGAATTTACTCGTGGTGGGAGGGGTGGCTGAGCCGAAAATGTTGGAAATTTAGAGCCCAAATCAGTGCATTTTATTGATTCACGGGGTGCTTGTGGGGTACTTGGGGTAAATAGTGGTACGGTCAATACCGTAGTGACTGTACCGTGTGCGACACCCCTGGTGTGTAAGTGGCTGCGTTGCAGTTTGCGGACAATAAGGACATTTTTATTGTCAGCGAAAATATCCGCACAGCCTGGAGAACGCTTTGGACAAAAATCTAGCTAGTCGTTAGTTCTATCCAAAGTGATGAAGCTGGAAAAGTGAATGTCTCCCATCGAGTACTGGGCTAAATCATGAGATGAGGCCTGTGTTGTATAATGATGTTGTTTTCCCTGTGTGATGACATTTCCCAAACAGTCTTCGTCTATAGTTGTAGTCGCGTGCATGTGTGATATGAGCATGCGCGATGTTGTAGTCGAGAGTCCTTTTGTCAGTCTTCTTGTTCGTCACAAGGGAGTCAGTTGTCCTTGTTTTCCCGTCATGTGTACTTTCAATAATATAATGTAAAACAAACTAGTATTGTCCTTTGTGTCCTGAGTCGCGGGGAACGGAATGGCTGTGATTCCGTAACAACTGCATACATGTCACTCAATACGGATAGAGAGTTGCGCACTCAGTACAGAATAGGTCCACAAGCAATGGCCACATGTATTGTTCGTCGAACGTTTTCGTCACCATTGCATAGGGTTGACAACTTGACAGGCGAAGAAGACGACTTCTGATCGTCTGATTGTTGTGTCAGTTCGTCTTCTTGTTCCACTGAATTTATCTTCTGCCTTGCAGGCATTACTTCCAGCCGCTGTGCCCGTCGATACCTGGTATGGAGCACTTTCGCGGGGCTCACTTTCACAGCCACGACTATCGCCGGCCGGAGGCATTCAGTGATCAAGTCGTGGTTGTCGCAGGCTGCGGGGCATCGGGCCAGGACATCTGTCTCGACCTGGCCAGCACAGCCAAGCATGTCATGTTATCTGCAAGTCCCGATAAGTGGATCTCAGCGTGGTTGCCCAGTAATATAGAGCGGCGACCGCGAATAGAGCGTGTCAATGCGGACGGCAACGTGGTGTTTGCGGATGGTGACGTGCGCCAAGTCGACTCTATCCTTTGGTGCACCGGGTGAGCTGATGCGGTCAGTCAGTGGTCGTGTGTGTGTGTGTGTGTGTGTGTGTGTGTCAGTGTGTGTGTGTGTGTGTGTGTGTGTGTTTGTGTGTGTGTGTGTGTGTGTGTGTGTGTGTGTGTTTGCATGCGTGTGTGTGTGTATCTCATGTCTGAAATGTCCGCGCGTATGTCTCCTTGTCGTCTCCAGCTATGGCTACTCGTTTCCGTTCTTAAACCGTCGCTGTGGCATGGCTGTGCACGACCAGCGCTACATACAGCCAATGTATAAGCACATTGTGAACGCTATGTACCCTAGCATGATGTTCATCGGCATGCCATACACCATACTGCCCAATCAAGTCATGGATATCCAGGTAGGAGCACACAAACTAAATTAAACTGGGGCTGCCCTGTCTGGGATTGCTGTCCTGCCTGGGATTGCTCCAAGTGGGGCTGCCATGGCTGGCTACCGCCCCCCCCCCTCCCTCCATATTGGCCTATATTCTCTGGCCACGGGAAGGTGAAATAAATAAATAAATAAAAGTGGGGCTGCCCTGCCCGGGCCTGCCCTTTCTGGGGCTGCCCTGCCCCAACTGATCCACGATGTCCGGATTTCATTGAGCAGTGCTTTTCACCTGGGTCAAAGTGTAGATGACTTGTGCCGTGTGGTAGTGGTAAAGTCGACTAACGGCTATGCCTCATTGTATGTATTGTCGTGGTAGTTGGTTACCGACTATGACTCATTGTATGTATTGTAGTGGTGGTTGGTTACCGACTATGACTCATTGTGTCACAACATTCTCGTCTTGCGTGACACCGACATGACGGGACAGCTTGTTGGCAGCAGCTACTGGAGCAGTCGACAGTGTCGGTAGATCAGATTGCTGCGGACCAAAGCGCACACCACACAGCACATTGTCCACGTCGCTGTACTCCAAGTGTACACCTTGGTGAACCGAAATGATATTCAAGCCGATTATCACGTCTGCCATGACTGACGACAGGTGCTCGACTACAAGAAAGTCGGCCTTCGTCAGCGGCAGCTCAACAGCTTCATCGCTACGCTCGACTTCAACACAAACACGTCCCAGTATTTGCACTGCCTTACCACTAACATCCACAATTTGAGTGGCATCAGACATGATGTGCAGGTCCATGGCCGACGCTGCTGACGCTGCAATCAGAGAGTTGCTGGAGCAGGAGTCTCCAGCTGCTGACAACCGATGCACATCATCAGCCTCACTCTGCCGTGCGTCCACATAAATGCGTGGCAAGCTACACGGGGACGATGTGGCAGTCACGGCTAAACAAACACCAGTGTCAGCTCCTGACTTGGCCGCGCTGGTCGATTGCTTGCTACGCTTGGGGCAGTTTGCCAGCATGTGTCCCTTCTCTTTACAGTGAAAGCACTTGCCCTTCAATTGGGGACATGAACTACGTTTGTGCCCAGAGTGCTTGCAGTGAAAACACAATACACTAGATGGAACAGCAGTAGACGAGGATCCCTTGTTACTACTGCTGGCAGCTGCTGATACAGAACTTGGAAACTGGCGCGTCACTCGTTGCGCAGACCGTAATGCCTTCACCTGATCCGCACACTGGCGAATCTTCAATGAGCTCGCCGCGTTCTGCAAACGAATCTGTCCGGCAAACTCCACAGGTAATCCGGACAGGAACTGCTGTTTTAGCACAGGGTCCTCACTGACCTCTGTATGGCCACTGCACCGCAACAGTCGTCGCAGATCCGCCATATAAACATCGACAGTCTCATCAGTTCTAAGCTGACGACGCACAAATTTGACATATGCTTCCTCCTTCGTGCTGCCAAATGCAGAACGCAACTGCTCATAAATCAATGTATCGTCCTTCCGCGACGAATCATCTAACTGAGACCATACTGTAAAAGCAGCCTTGTCCAAAAATAGTGGTAAGTATTCAGCTCGCTTCTCCTTCGTCTGCCATCCTTGTATTTCGGCAACAACTTTAAATTTTGCCAGAAACGTTTCAAGGTCCTCGCTCCGGCCACCGCCAAAAGCTTTCAACAACGACAGACCGACAGAAGACGACATTCTCAGCAAGCGACACTAACACTAATCTAAGCCGGGTTTCGGTACCACTTTGTAGGAGAATTAGACTATTATTATTACATACCGAAGGTTTATACAATGAATAAGAACAAATGCAAAGGAGCCATCAAAACTACGCTCCTTTCCGCACAAAACAGCAAGAAAGAACTAAGGAACAAAAGAGATCGCGTGCCTTGCGCACGCAGGCACGACAGGCTAAACCAGGTACAGCAGAAGAGAATACGTCATGATGTACAAGAATGCATAAGTACTGACACAAGTCAGTACGACGTAAGAAGAGCAGCATGAAGTAGTACACTGTACACATCAAGGGGGGTCATTCTACTTCAGTATTGTTGACAATTTGTTGTGGTAGTTGGTTGCCGACTATGACTCATTGTGTGTATTGTCGTGGTAGTTGGTTACCGACTATGACTCATTGTATACCGTCTGATGGTGCTTGGCCTCTGCAAATTTTGCAGTTGTGTTTGTTTTGCGGATGAACATAAATTTTTTCGTAAGATTGTTATGTCGTCGGGGTGCCGCTTCCCATACTGACCTGAACATCGCATGCCCCATGCCCCCCCCCCCCCCCCCCCCTTCTCACCACGCGCACACTGCGACTTTGAGTTCTACCTGCCCAGTTGAGTACTATTTTTCTTGCCGTTGTTGTTGTTGTTGTTGTTGTTGTTGTTGTTGTTGTTTGAAATCTTTTATTCTCACGATAGCCTGTGGCCAATAAGAGAAAAATAATTACAGGCACGGGGATCAGATACAGAGAGATCAGAGTTTAGCTGCTTGCTGAGGCAGTAGCGATGGCAATAGGGAGTTTATCACATAGGTTGTTGTTGTTGTTGTTGTTGTTGTTGTTGTTGTTGTTGTTGTTGTTGTTGTTGTTGTGTGCGTGCCAAAACTACAGGTGAAATACACAAAGGCTGTACTGGATGGACAGCATGACCTTCCAACAACCGAGGAGATGATTGCATGGCAGGACCGTGACTACGAAAAGCGATTGGCAGAAGGACTTCGGTCGCACGAGGCCCATCTCATGGCGCAGAGACAATTCGAATACGTCATGGACCTGGCGGAGTGCGCGGGAATTCCCCCTATCCCCGCACACATACGGGCAATCTATGAGTACATCATGGACGGACGGGCCCGCAACCTGACACGCTACCGCCAACAGAACTTCCATATTCGGCATGATGTCCAAACCGCACCTGGTGTGAGTGCCAGCGACCTGTTTGAGGTAGTACCAGCAAGCAATACCGCTGCTGACAAACAAACCGCGTCGGAGTGAGAAGAGACTTTCAGAACAGCTTACTGTTGGCCAAGGCGACGTAGGAGTTGCGAGCGGTAGTGGCATTTCCGTGTCCGACGGTATTGTGTCTTGTGCGTCCGCTTTGCCAGGAGACTGTTATGCCGGATGGTGGTACATGATACATGATACATGATACATGGTACATGACACATGGTACATGACACATGGTACATGACACATGGTAGTTCCGACAGACACAACTAGTACCATGTACAGATTTCAGGCCCTATGAACTAGCATACAGTGGCCCTGCAGTGCATGGTAGGTCCGAGCCACACTACTAGTAGAGGTTGCAGGCCCTAAGAACTAGCCCACGCGGTACTTGGTAGGGCTGACCCGCAACAGTACATGTGCACTGTATGCAGGCCCTGTGGACTAGCATACAGTGGCCCGTCTCTGTGCCCCTGTGTGTGTGTGTGTGTGTGTGTGTGTGTGTGTGTGTGTGTGTGTGTGTGTGTGTGTGTGTGTGTGTGTGTGTGTGTGTGTGTACTACCACCTGACGTGTTTGGTACCACACTCGGCACCACGCTCGGCTCATGGAAATGTGCTACACGTGCCGGATGGCCAGCCTTGTTCAGTCTAGCTGGCTGTTACCGCCCATGCCTCCTCAGCTGTCTATCTATTCTTCCCAGCCAGCCTTGTTCAGTTTAGCTGGCTGTTACCGCCCATGCCTCCTCAGCTGTCTATCTATTCTTCCCAGCCAGCCTTGTTCAGTCTAGCTGGCTGTTACCGCCCATGCCTCCTCAGCTGTCTATCTATTCTTCCCAGCCAGCCTTGTTCAGTTTAGCTGGCTGTTACCGCCCATGCCTCCTCAGCTGTTTATCTATTCTTCCCAGTGCACTAGAGCACATCACACATTATTTCTCGTATTATTTTTACACACTACCCGAGTACTACTTTGATGTGCTAGTCAAGTAATGATGTACTAGTGACCCCACAGGTCCACTAACAGCACCACATCCACAGGTCCACTAACAGCACCACATCCACAGGTCCACTAACAGCACCACATCCACAGGTCCACTAACAGCACCACATCCACAGGTCCACTAACAGCACCACATCCACAGGTCCACTAACAGCACCACATCCACAGGTCCACTAACAGCACCACATCCGTACAGACAACGACTGTAACTCTACATGCCATGATGTAGAGTTACCGGCCACAGCCGTGCAGATTTATGAAATCCTCCACAGCTGATCTAGTTCGCCCCGCATCTGTTCCGTCTTCCGTGCTAGGTTCCACACTGCCTCCCCCCCCCCCCCCAGATTCAGAAACTGCTTTTTGTCGTCGTCATGGTTGTTGTTATCATTAATAATTTTTTACTTCAAAGTATTTAACTTGGAGACCCAGCCGACCATAATCGCTTGAAAAAAAGACACGTACCAGTACCGCACTATATCCCGTATTATTTATATTTCTCGACCCGTTCTGTAGTGCCATTGTCATGGCTGTGTGTGCGGCTAGCTGTTAGGAGTATTTATCTTTTCCTAGATTGGCAGCCGACACTCGAGTAGTTTTCATTTACATGTGTATGTTGCAATTAGCTTCTAACTTCTAGCCGTGTTTCTAGTCTATGTTTTGTTTTCTGTACTATTTGAATTCACGCGGTTTGTAATTCACGCGGTTTGTAATTCACCTCCGACCACCCGATTCACCCGCCATGTACACTATGTGCACTACTACTCTGAAGTCCAAAGTGATTTAAATTAGTTTTTGGCATTTTTTGCATGCACCATGCTATCACTAGCCAGTCGTTTCCTGTTTTTACATACAGTACATGTACCCCCCCCCCAATTTCACCCCGATCTGCCATGATCAGCTTTTCCAACGAATACGAAACCATGTTCCTCATCATCGGACTGGATACAGCAGCGATCGAGTCACTAGCTGGTTAACTTAACAACAGCTTGTTGTGTATGTACACAACTGCCTGGTTTAGCCTGGTTTATAGGATGGATTTGTGGGTTTAACACGCAACTCCTGGTTTCCAGCAGGAAGTTGTAGATTTATACAACTCTCTGGTTTCCAGCAGGGAGTTTTGGAGGTTATAGAATACCCTGGTTCACAGCAGGGAATACCAGTAATGGATTTATACAACTCCCTGGTTTATAGCAAAATATTAGTTGTGTATACAACTCTCTGGTTTCCAGCAGGGAGTTGCAGCTTCCAAGAACTCCCTGGTTTGAAGGAGGGAGTTGTCGGTTTATACCTGAATCATGACATGCAACTGTCTGGTTTACCGAAGGGAATTGTGGGTTTCTACGACTGCCTGGTTTGCAGCAGAGAGCTGTGTGTTCACACTATGTAACTCCCTGGTCTACAGCGGGAGTTGCGGGTTTCCACAACTCCCCGATTTACAGTAGGGAATTGTGGGTTTACAGGCTAGTTTATACAACTCCTTGGTTTACAGCAGGGACGTCGTGGGTTTATGCTAGGGCTCAAACGGTTAGTCCGATTAACCGGTTGCAGACCGGTTACGAAGAATTAACGGTTAACCGATAAAGATAACGGTTACGCAGTAACTTTTCAGTCAATTTTTCAAGTATCAGGTCGTTGCAAAGTATGCACTTTCGCAGGCTGTTGCACGCGTACGCAATTTCTGGGCTCTCAACTCGGTCATATCTGGTCTCTTGGTGTGAGAGTATGTATGCATGAGCATGCAAGAGAATGTACATTGTGTGCGTTGTACTGAATAGGGTACTTTTTTGAATGAGTATAGTCAAATATACGGTTAAAAAAGAGTCCGCAGGATTGCCGTGGCTTATAGGTTAGAACCGTTAAACCGACCGTTAGCTTAGCAGTTAACCGTTAGGGGTAAAACCGTGACCGTTTGAGCCCTAGTTTATGCAACTCCATGATTTACGGTGAGCAATGAATGCAACCTGATAAGGTGAAGATTATATCAAGGCAGAAGATAGTGTGTGAGTAGCAATGATAGAACGCAAGGAAAGCAAAACAAGTGACATACCAAGTGTAACAGCGAACTGTGGGGAAAAAATAGTGATGGTAAAAAACTTGCCAACAGAAGAAAAGAATGCTGCTGCAAGTGCTTGTGCTCCTGCAGCCAGCATATTAGCATAACATCGTTACAGTACACATTCAGAACGAGCCAGTCCTTATTAGGCGAGTGCTTCCTCGTCATCTTCAACGGAGAGTGCACAGAAATGTTCCTTCCCTTCAGGAAACATAGCGGAAATAAATGAAATTGTCAGATGCGGGAGGCCAACATTGGAAAACCAATAAATGCATCGTTCAATGTCTCAGATGCACTCAGAATGCAAAGAAGGAGGAAAACAAAGGCAATGGACAATAATAATAGCACTTGGTAGTCCTGGAATGGATCAGCACAACAGAAATTCTAGCTGTCTGTCTGTACAGCATAAAAAAAGAGAAGGGATCTCACGGGTGTAGTGTCAATAAATCTGTCTAGTTTTACTGTTGTCGTTACGCATCTGAGTGCGTGCTGAGTCGCTCAAACACTCACACCAGACCATAGGTGTGGGATTGAGCGTGCTGGTGGGCTGCTTGCTGTGCAGCTGGCGACCAGTACTGCTGTTGTTGTTGTTGTTGTTGTTGCTGCTGCTGTGCCCCGCGTGTAGGATGTGCCATAGCCGTGGGAGCACCACCAGCAGATGCTGGCGAGCTGCCAACCATTCGAGGCTGCACTTGAACGCCGCCCGCACTTGGCATGCGAGCGGACGCCTGGTAGACGTTCTGCGGCGTGCGGCCGGGCACTGGAGCGGACAGGGAGTTGGGTGCGGCCTGTCGAACACCCTGTGCTGAAGCTGGTGATGCTGTTCGCAGGGTGTTGACGGGGGATGGGGCAGTGGCTAGTCCGGTAGCCATTGGTTGCCGCCCGGCTGGGAATCCCTGCTGGCTGCTGGCACCTGCGGGCATAGTGCCGTGCGGAGAGCTGGTTTTCGAGCTACCGCCGCTAGCATTACCAAAGAACTTCTTGCCGTTTGTAGGCGTCTCTGCACGGCTGGTTTTCCTACTCTTCGATTGCTGCTGCTGCTGCTGCTGCTGCTGCTGTGTACCACTGGAGGAATAGAGCATGTCCATCTCGGGGCGGCGAATACGCGATGGTTCCGGTGCTCCACCGATGGGTGACTGTGCTGGTTGATGTCGCTGCTGCTGCTGCTGTCCATAGTGCATGGCCGCTGGGTCATGGGGTGATCTGGCCTGCTGCTGCTGATGGGGCTGCTGCTGATGATGCTGGCGGTACGGTTGAGGTGAAGCAGCCGTCTTGTTCGCGTTGGCTGCCACTGGTGGCTGCTGTGAGTGATGATACGGTCGGCTAGCGTTAGCATGTTGTTGATGTTGCTGCTGCTGCTGCTGATGAAGTATTGGCTGCTGTTGCCGCGGGGCTGCTGGTGGCTGCCTGCTAATCGGAGGAGAGCTGGCGTAGGAGAGCTGCTGGTGTGCTTGCTGCACAGCCTGCGCACGCACTGCCTGATCGTTGCTAGCCGGGCTGCGCAGAGCGCTTCCCTGTGCTGCTGCGTTCACCGACCGGCCGTACGTGGCAGGTGGAGTGGAGACTTTACGCACAGCCATCGCCTGTGTACTGACACTGGCTGTGGCTGTAGCAGCACCAGGTCCGGCCATGTTGGGAGCGGAAACACGGCGAGCATGCAGTGGACCAGTGATGACCGGCGCTGGCGCAGCACCAATAGCCTGATTGCCACTCGCAGGTGCAAGACTCTGGTGCTGTGGCTGCTGCTGCTGGTGCTGTTGTAATTGCAGGTGAGGTTGCTGAGAAGACTGCAGCTGCTGGCCATGCGGTGCTGATTGGGGTTTCTGTGTGTGCATAGTGGCTTGCGAGTCGGGTGTCTGTGTGCCAGAGCGCACATCTCTGGTGGTGCCATGGCCATACTGTCTCTGTTGGTAAGGCTGCTGGTGTTGCTGCTGCTGCTGCTGTTGTTGCTGGTGCTGCTGGTGTGGCTGCTGCTGCTGCTGTTGCTGCTGTGGCTGTTGATGCGGTTGCTGCTGCTGCTGTTGCTGCTGGTGCTGCTGTGGCTGTTGATGCGGTTGCTGCTGTTGGAACTGGCTTTGTGCCTGCTGTTGTTGAGCCTGTGTCGGCTGCAGCTGCGGAGACATTGCAGCAGGCTGCAGCCGCTGTGGCTGATTCAGACGTGCCTGCTGTTGCTGCTGCTGGTGGTTCTGCTGGTTCTGCGGGATAGTTTGCGTGAGTCTGGCCTGACCCGCGACAGGTGCAAGCTGTGCTGAAGTTGACGACGACGGCTTGGCCAGTACTGGCGGAGGAGGCCCAGGGACACGTGAGGACGGCGTCGACGCCCCACTGGAGCTGGTTCTCATCGCCTGTGCTCTGTAAGACTGCTGTGCCGCCGGTGCTGCTGATGCTTGATGCTGCTGATGCTGCTGCTGCTGATGCAAGTGCTGCTGAGAGCTATTCACCGCTGTGCTGGGTACGGGGTGTCTCGTTGATTGACTGGCGTCGATGGTCTGGCTGCTTGCCGATGTCACTGACTGAGTCCCACTGGACAACATAGTAGTCGAGCTGGCCATAGTGCTTGCTATTTGTTGCTGCTGCTGCTGGTGGTGGTTAGACCTGGCGACTCCCACGTTCGTAGAGCTGATAGCTGCTGGCAAGGTGGGCTGTGGTGGGCTGTTGTCGGATGCAAAAGGAGAGCTGATGTTCGACGCGGCGCCCTTCACTGACTGCGGCGTTTGGTGCACCTTGACGGCGTCGAACGTGAACTTGCTGCCGCCCTTCGGAGCGTTGGGTGAGAGTACGGTGCTACGCATATCCAGGTTTGTGTGCGACGCAAACTGAGGGTGAACGACTTGCGGCTGAGAGCCGCGCCGAGAGTTGGGCTGAGTCAGAGAGCGCGGCGAACGCGCCTGCTGCGCCATGGGGCTGGGGCTGACGGCACCGTCCGGTTGGGCGCCGTGCGGTGCTCGTTGCTGCTGCTGCTGTGGCGATGTCGCGTCCCCCGTTGCACTGTTGGGTGACGACACACTGCTGGAGGAGGTCTGGAGAGAGCGAACACGTGAGGACGATGACGCCTTGGCGCCTGCCTCTTGATCAACCATGTGTCCGATCTGCAGCTTACCATTCAGTACAGAGGCAGCGGCTTGGTGACGTACGGACAAACCTGCCACCTCTGCCGTCGCCGGTGTAGTGGCTCCTGGACTGCTCGCAGAGCTCAGCGATATGTTGCGTTTCGGCGGCGGGGGCTTGCGCTTTGCAGGGCCGGGCGCTGCATTCGGACTGCGAGGACTCTGCAGATCGGAGCTGGAGCTGTTGCTGAGGTTGGCCGTGCGCTGCTGGCTTTGCGAGCGATTCAGCTCGTTGTGCTGCGCCGATTGGGGAGCGTCAACGAAAACATCACTGCCCTCTCCGTTCGCTGATTTCAAATGCTGCTGTGAGCCCGGTGCCCGGTGCGTGGTTAATGGCTCCTCATTGGAATACCATTGTGCTGGGTGCGCGAGATTCACGCCCGATGCGCCAGGCTTAGCGGGCGCAGCGGCGTTGTGCAACTGCGAGGAGAGATTGCGTGCGACAGCCATGCCACCACCACCACCACCACCCGTCTTGGGCTTAGGTGCAGTGGCCGGGGGCTGTGCTGATCTTGAATTGCTGCTGCTGCTTGCTGCTACGGTGTGCCTGGGCTGAGAGCCATTCACTCCGCGCCTGTGATGATAGGAACATACACAGGCGGTCACATGCGCGTGCACACACGAATGCAAATGGGAACAGAAGTACATATTATTATGTTCACAATTAGCATACAGATATCAACACACACACACACACACTGTACTGTACTTGTTGCTCACTGCCAAAACTGGTCACGTGAGTCCCCCGGGAGAGGGGAGAGAGACTCAAAAGGAATCTTGGAAAGATGACTCAATTGGTTATTGAACCGCCCAACGGCCGACACCCCTGAAATCCCCAAAACGCTGGGTGGACTTGAAAATGATCCCACTTATGGGCTCACCACACCTCAGTAAGTGGGTGATGACAAGGTGCAGAAAAAGGATTGACGGTATCAGGGTATCCGTCCCGGGATCCAACTGCAGTTACCCCTGCCCCCAGTGAAGGTAATACTTGCTACTAGTGTGAGTGGCTAAATCAGAGTGGATCTGATAAAAGCTTCACTAGCACCATTGATTACACAAGAGTTAATCTAGCCAGAAGCAGTCCATGGTTAACAGGTATGTATACTTCAAATAGAAAGTATATGAACCCTGGAACCAACAAAGGTGGCAGGTACAACATTACACCTTCAAGCGGCCGAGCCTGTTGGCAACAGACCCAACACAATCAGGCATAGGTGTACCTACCAACCGAACTAACTGGCAACACACACACACACACACACACACACACACACACACACACACACACACACACACACACACACACACACACACACACACACACACACACACACACACACACACACACACACACACACACACACACACACACACACACACACACACACACACACACACACACACACACACACACACACACACACACACACACACACACACACACACACACACACACACACACACACACACACACACACACACACACACACACACACACACACACACACACACACACACACACACACACACACACACACACACACACACACACACACACACACACACACACACACACACACACACACACACACACACACACACACACACACACACACACACACACACACACACACACACACACACACACACACACACACACACACACACACACACACACACACACACACACACACACACCCGAACACGCATCATACTCATACTCATACACACACACGCACGCACGCACACACATACATACACACACACACACACACTTCTCCATGTGCATGGGAGAAATAAATGAGCCGCCGACAAATCGAATTAGCCCCACGCCTTCTCACCCTCCTCCGGTTCATAGTATTTTCTAGGCTACTGTAACATTAGTAACTATAATGATTGTATTGGGTAGAAAGGAAAAGGACATATGGATACGAGTTAAGATGTCTCAGTACTCTGTCAGTTTTGTGCCTAGTTGTTGCACTTTCTGACTGTATATAGTATCTGGTCACGGGTGATGGAGAGTTACTCTTAACTCGTATCCATATATCCTTTTCCTTTCTACATTTATTTATGGCTCAACATCCGAGTTTCAAATTGTATCGGGTGACCATGATTTACATGTGGCTGTACTCAGCGTAAGCTCAACTACTTTGAAGTACCAGTGAGCAACTTAGCACTGTATGCGTTCCTTAGGACTTCAGGCGGTGCTAATTTTTTTAATGGCATAAATTGGCATTGTATGCCACTGAACACAATGTTACCCTGGCTGAGCTTAATGGGCCCCACCACCACACTCCTTAATCCACTTCAGTGTCTGGAGATGCAGTACTGCCGGTCGCCGAAGAACTGGGAGGGGGGGGGGGGGGGGGGGGGGGCAGCCTCCTAGCCTAGACCGCTCTTATCTTTATGTATTACTGTGAATGCACAGTTGAGTCACCGTGTATACATTGGTATGCTGTGCTTGGTGAAAGTCTAGCCTGGTCATTCCTCGGCGCTCTGTTCTTAGGGGGCCCGGCAGTACTATACGTGGGTTATGTAGAAAAAAAGGGAAAAACCCCTCATCCGTGCGCCTACCTGGCATGATTGTCATACGACTGCTGCTGCTGCTGCTGGCGATGATGCTGTTGCTGTACTGCGCCAGACAGCGTCATTCCTAGCGTCGTCTCATCGTCATCAGCCCAGTACTCCGTCAGCTGCTGGCTAGGCGACGCGGCGAAAGAGGACAGGGACGATGCGGTGGCGGGGCCTGGGCTCGGAGCAACCGGCGTGGAGACCAGCGAAGACGTGCACAGGCTGTCGGCACGGTCCGACAGAAAGTCACTGGGCGCAAACTCGCTGTATTCTTCTCCGGCCGTCGACGGTGACGTGCGTCCACTGCCAGGGTGTAGGTGCAGTAATGGTGGTCGATCCACACCGGCATTGTATACCTGCATCTAGGACAGACACACCAGAAAGCAGAACATGGGGGCAGAATAAACTTCAAGACTCAACATACATGTATATAGACAAGCAGGTGTAGATATACAGCAAACCTGTCAATGTGACCACTCGGATAAGGCGACCACCTGTCCTAGAAGACCACTGAAACCAGCATCAAGAGATGCTAGTCCCAGTCAAATGACCCTGGATAAGGAGACCACCTGGTTACAAAGACCAAGTGTTGAAGGTCCCTTGAGCGGTCGTCTTAGACAGGTTTCAATGTACATTGTCACAACCTTGCATTGAAGCCTACAGATTTCCAGCAACCCTGTGCCTGTGTCGTCGGCAAGTAGCTAGGTGTGATCACTGATAAGACATCAGTATAATTAAAGCCTTGTGCAGAGCAATAACTTATCCAGTTACAGGTAATCCTTTGGTCATTTTACTGGATTCCAATAGAAAAGAGCCGGGCGATAAACCTGCAGCTGAATAGGCCTGCAGAGCCT
The DNA here is from genome assembly GCF_964019385.1 of Sycon ciliatum. Taxonomy (NCBI): domain Eukaryota; kingdom Metazoa; phylum Porifera; class Calcarea; order Leucosolenida; family Sycettidae; genus Sycon; species Sycon ciliatum. Next base: position 10,201,649 of record NC_088654.1, on the reverse strand, counting down.
GCAGAGCAGCAAGTACATGTATGTACATCTGAAAGGTACAAGGCTCACACAGTTAAACAGTTTAGCTATGACCCCCACCCCGCCCCGTCCTGTACGAAAATATTTATATTTTTTCTCAAAACGAAACTCTCCTCCTCCCCCCCCCCCCCCCCACACACACATACGAAACTTGTGCGTTTCTGGTAAAAGATAGATGATAATGGAGTCCATATGGACGGTCCCTAAGACTGCCAGCACACAGCACACACTCACATTATCACCACGACCAGGATACTGGTGTGTGCTTGCCACTTGCTGTTGCTGTTGACGCTGTTGCTGTTGCTGCTGTTTCTTCTTCTGCAAGGTTTTGGATTCCTCCTGTTCCTGATGTTCCAGAATCCACTTCATGAGCTGCTGGGGTTGGTCACTCGACCCAGATGCTAAGAACGTAGCAGAAAGAAAGACAAGAAGAATATCACACAACTGCCAATACAGTGCTGCTCAACCAAGCAATGCCAATGTTGATGAGTAGGGATGTTATCGGGTAATAAGGTACCCGTGCTACCCGTAATTAGAGCGGGTATTCGGGTAGTAGCTTGCTCCTGACAACCAGACCGGGTAGTTGGGGGTACATTATTTTCGCAACGGTGCATGTAAAAGCCCGGCAATGTGCTTACTGTAAACTTTCTATGTAGCGCAAGTGCACACCCATCGTACAAACTATGCCAAAAAATACCCGATAGGGTAGGCGTGCTACCCGGATAGAGATACCCAAACTCGTAACCAGACCAAATTCCTACCACTTGCAACCCTATTGATAAGGCCAACATATTTTACAGCGTTCGTTGAGTTTAGCCAACTAACCTGCCGCAACCTGGCTAGCACTGCTCTCGCTGGTGCCGCTCGGAGACGTCTTGTGTGCCACTCTCCCGCCAGCGTTGGGCGAGAGCGGTGACCGAATGGCTGCTGCAGCAGCGCTGCTAGCGCGAGTATCCCTGGATACCGTGCTCTCCGAGTCGGTGGTGTTCACCGAGAGATGGCCGCCAAAGTCCATGCTGCGAGCCAGGGCCGCGGAGGCTGCACTCGCACCCGCAGCACCCTCGTTGACGGGGTTCAGGCTGTTGCCACGCTTGCGATGACGAGCACGTGGTGTGGTGTCTACTATCGTCGCAGAACGTGAGGAAGTAAACGGACACACAGTGCGGTGAATAACAAACAGAAGACAGAACAAAAGCATGGGGTTATTACCTCAACATTAATGATGAGGGGCGAATTCCCCCGCAACACTGTGTATTGAAAGCATGGATTGGTGCTTTCTTACAGTCGAAGGTTCGATGGATTTCTCGTGTGATCTCGATGGCAGTCGTACGTCAGTCAAGTGCTAAGTCAAGTCGGCGGAAAAGTGCGAGCTCCAGTGTGGGCAGCAAACACTTTCTGGGCTATAGTATAGGGCCATTTTCTGTGGGGATAACAATGAGGACTAATGTGGGTTTTCTAGCTTGTATGTGGCAAACAAGAAAAAACTGAGCGGGGTTACAGAGAACATCAAATAAATAACACATACTCCAACACATGTACAAAGCGCAAACCAACAACCTTGCAGCGTGAAGGGCTTAGGTTTGGAAAGGTCCAATGAGCGCAACGCATATGAGCCTATGAACACGAGCTACGTCGGGTACCACGGCGACAAAGAATACTGAATGTTCCAGGATGATGACGAGACCAGCACAGTGACACAGTCTTGGTCCGCCACAATTTACGCGAGTTATACAGGTTATGCGAATGATACTACGGGGGGGGGGGGGGGGGGGGGGGAGCCAGCGGAACCGCTAATGAGCGCTAGGTACACAGTGGCGCCGCTAACGGGTGTAATGTACGCAGTGAGAGTTGCTAGCACAGCGCTGTGCCGCTACTTCACCAAAGCATCCCAACGGATGACGGACCATGGTTTCAAGTGTATAAGTCGCACTTTAAACACTCATAATTAAATTTAATTTAATTTTACCGAACAAATCTCTGCGACTTATACTACGATGATCAAGTGAACACTGAGATGCAGGGTGGCTGTCTGTATAAAGTAACAAAAAATCTGGGTGCGGCTTATACTCCAGTGCGGCTTATACTCCAGTGCGGCTCACGCTCCGGAAAGTACGGTAAAACAAAAACTCTACTCGGATGGTGAGCCAATTAAATGATGGTGAAAAAGAAGAAGGACAAAATGTTACGCGTTATGACTAACTGTCCACCAACGTAACCAGATCTTGTCGCACTCGCTGACTGTATAAGATCTGGTTACGTTGGCGGACAGTACTGTTAGTCATAACTCGTAACATTTTGTCCTTCTTCTTTTTCACCAAAAAAAAACTCTACTCACTGAACTAGACTAACCTGAACTGCTTCCGGAATCCGTCTTGCGAGGACGTCGGGGAATGGACGCCGGTGAGTAGTTGAGCATCTCTGCCAGCCGCTCCGTGGAGTTCTGCTTCTTGCGAGTGCCGCCGCCGCCACTGCCACCACTGCCACTGCTTGCCTTGCTAGCCGTGCTACCGGCCACGGAAGACGCAGCAGCCATGGCAACGGCTGAGCTGGTGGCGCGCAGAGCTGCGGCGCTACCGTCGCTCGTGGTTGCCGTCGACGACGAGGGCAATCCTGCAGTGGCGGTGGTGCTCCCTCGCGGTGTTCGGTCTCCTCTTAGCTGGCCGTCGGATTCCACCTTCATTTGAACTACATGTACGTCGGACAGCGGGAGACAACGGAAAGCAAAATCATGCAAGATTGACATCACGCCCAGAGCACACCGGGTAGCAAGCCACCACCGGTGCAGACCCGAAACAGATCCGGTCAAACTTCAGCAGAACATGATAACATCTCGCCAAACAGCCATTGAAACCTGCACAGTGAAACCTGTCAACGGCTCACATCACAAACAGATGTGGCAGGTTCTGGCACACAACTCTAGCTGCTCAGATTGTGATATGAGCGTGCACATTGGGCTCCACATCGCATTCTTCAAAAAAGTAATATACAGTCAATTTCGCGTATAACGACACTCGGCGGGGCATCTGAAAAGTGTCCTTATTCGCGAAGTGTCGTTATACCCGAAGTCCCATTATATGTATTACACTTGGGTGGGACTTTGCTCTGGGCATGGAAATTCTGTCGTTATTCGCGAATTGTCGTTATATCCGCAGTCGTTATTAGCCAAGTTGACTGTATTATGTTTATAATATTATACATTGCCCTATCATTTTTCTATGCAGTGGCCTTCGATTAAACTCTTTCGACTTTATTCCAGACTATGTCACCTTATTGACAGTCAAGCTTCAAAAACTGTAAGTCAAATGAAGCGAAGTTATTAGTGTTAGTAGCGAAGTACAGTAAACCTGTCAAGGCGACCACCTGTCCCAGAAGACCACTGCTACCAGGAACAAGGGATGCTATGTGCAGTCAAATGACCCTGGCTAAGGAGACCACCTGGCAACAGAGACCACATTTCGCAGGTCCCTTGAGCCGTCGTCTTAGACAGGTTTCCCTGTATACCCCATAGTGCAGTCCTGCTCGTTGAAATCCAATAAGGCCAGCGAATGCAATAGCGGGCGCTGGGCAGCCCTAGACCTGGGAACCCTGGAATGTGAACTGGCGCAGGGCACAAACTTGATCCATGCGATTGGATTTCATTGAGCAGCACTTAGTGTTCGATCCAAGGTACTTTATACTGAACTCTATTACTGAACTGTCATACAACCAGGAGAGATACGCCAACAAGACACATGGTTAGGGGTGAAACGAGTATCTATTTTGACCAATCGATCACTCGTTCATAATATTCGATCGAGTATCCGATTATTTCGAGTATTTTATCAAAATTCAAAATCGCTAGATTTGGGAGTTCTCGACTAATTCAGAAGAAATTATCTGTGAACATAGAACAAAAGTCGCCAACGTCTTGTACAGAGTGTAAAGTAACAGTTTTCATAAGTACTTTCATATCTCAGATCGTTACTTGCCGTGGTGATCGCATCATCCAAGTCATAAAATACTGACTCAAAGATGCATGCATACGATGTACAGTGCACTGGACGAGCGGTACAACAAAAGGTTTTGAAAAATAGAATGCCAATACTAAAAAACAAAAACAAAAATACGATCGATTACAAAATTTCGAATACTCGTTTGTTTGAAAATTTCGAACGAATACTCGAATATTCGAACTAATCGTTTCACCCCTACACATGGTACTAACACAGGGAAGAGCAGTGATCTTCGATCTCCACCGACAGAGTGCCAACCCCACCTCCCCCCCCCCCCCCCCCCCCCCTCACCCCTTTCCCATCAACCAGCCATTGTTAAGTCAACAAAACCGACGTACTGCTTCATAGTCTAGCCTCGATGACAGTCATCTGGTCACTCACCCACTGGATCTCGGAACTCCACGGTGTCGTACGAGTCGTCTGCATCGTTCATTGCACCCCTACCAGTGCTGATCCTCTTGTCAAAACCGCCACCAGCGTCACCGGACATGACATGATCATAGGAACTATCCGCACCCTTGAGGCCCAACCCGGCATGTGAGGAGTTGCCATGTGAGTTGCCATGGGACAGGTGCTGCACTCTTACATCATCGTATTCGGCCGATCCGCGAGCAGGACTTCCATAGTCGACGGTGTCGTACGATACGTCTGTTACCTGCACAATGCCAATGTGCGTATAGACACCCATGCACATACATGTACATCGACAGACGGATACGCAGACAAACAGATGCACATACAACAAACAAAAATGCACATACACGCACGAACGCACAAACACGCTCGAACACGCTCAAACACACACACACACACACACACACAAATACATGCAAACACACAGGAACAGACACACAAGAACAGACACACAGGGACACACACAGGAACACACACACAAACACGCGATGAAGTTGATCCGGTGCTGGCTGCCACAGACACGAGAAATGAACAAGATTCAATTACAGGTAGCTGGTTGCCTGCAAAGTATCCGGCTCATCGAGGTGGGAAATGTTTGAATATCATCGGTGTCCGCATATGACAGGTTTCCACATATGACAGGTGTCTGGATACGGAGGATGTTTGGATATGGGAGGTGTCTGGAGATGGGAGGATATGGGAGGTGTCTAGATATATCAGGTGTCTGGATATATCAGGTGTCTGGATACGTGAGGTGTCTGAAGTTTAGATACAAAAGGCGACAAGCGCCGAATTGATATGGGAAGTCCAGATAGGAGGGTTTCCTTACCAGTGTACTGCACATACAGTAAAACCTGTAACTAAAGACCACAGTGACTAGCGACCAGCCTGGTACTACAGACCACTTTGCCAGGCACGGACGTCTCACCTTCTTACATGGTTGTGCGGAGCAAACCTCTAACTAAAGACCACCTCCCACTAAAGACCGCTTTCTCTGGCAACAAGGGGTGGTCATTAGTCACAGGTGCTGTACAGTAAAACCTGGTTTAACGCTTTCAGTGCCAGAGCAATTAGTAATGCACGGTTGGTCGTTAAAGCCAGGTGGTCCTTAGAACCAGGTCCCACAGCGTCTGTGTAGAACTGTCGGTGCATGGAAAGACGGTCGTTAACAGAAAATGCGGAGGAAAAATGAATTTCCCTTGACCAAATCGCATGCGGAAAGATATGTTCCCTTTTGGGAACATTGGCCTGATTAAGTTTACCTTAAGAGCAGGTGGTCGCTTAGGTGCAGTGTTGCCACATCATTATAGCCAAATATCAGTAGACTGAAAAAAATAAAATGCATCATCCGGGGGCTTTGCCCCCGGACCCCCCCCCCCCTCTCATAGTAACCCTAATATATTGTAGAATCCAGCGAATAAACCTACCCGCGCATAAGCCTAGGCCAAGTTCGAACATCGCCAAGCTTCGTTGTACAAACCCACCAGCGGGATTCTACAGTGCACACGATTTCCCCCAGACAGCTGATGTTTGTATTGTAGGAGAGAGCTATGGAAACACTCGGAATGAGCAGTAAAAGCCAAAATTCTGGACCATGACTTCTAAACCAAGCACAAAGGTCAAGTTTGGACACTTTCACGGCTGTTGTCGGCAGGAGACGGTCAATTGTCGGCAGGTCGTGACAGGCCCCACAAATCGGCAGGCTACTGACATGTCAGCAGGTGTGGCAACACAGTAGGTGTGACTTTGCTATTGCCTCAGTATGTGGGTGCATAGCAACCCACTCATGTCGTATGCAGGGGTGACTTTTACTTCGCCACCAGTTGTCACGCCGCCCCCACTAGCCAAACCAGTCAGTTTCACTGGCTACATCACCTTGCTGTGAGTAAGACCGCTTGAAATATGCTTGGGTCCATACAAAACACTGGATCCAGGTGAATCCAGTTTTTGAATTTTTCAAATTGTTGCTATGCCATTGCTATGCTGTGACGTAGCACTTTCAAGCACTATTGCAAAACAACAAGACAATTAACGGTGACTTACCTCAGAGTAGACTGAAGACGTAGCTCCGGCTAGATCACTGCTGATGCCAAAGCGAAGAGGCGGCGGAGGCTGATAGCTCTGCTGGTGATCTGTTGTAGCCTTGTCCTTGCTGGCCGAGCGCTTGCCGGGCTGACGCTCGTCCTTCAGGCTCCGCCGCCTCTCCCTCGCCACCTGCTTCACTCGCTCTTCGTCCGTCGTGATGCCGTCGTCCTCATAACCACGACCTTCGGCGAGGTCCTTTGCTCGCTGCTGCGCCTGCAGGCGCTCCTGCTCGAAGAGGCTGGCCTGGCGGCGCTCTCGTTTCAGCTGAAACGAGTGCTTGGCCACGGTGATTGCTACCACTTTGCCAGTGCCACGTACAATGTTAGCAGCGCTGTGCAATGGGTAAGAAAGTGGACAATATCCGCGTTACAGTATAGCATGTAGTTTAAGGTGAACACGAACGTCGGAGTTATGAGAAAGGTTTTGGTCTCGGTTGTTCTGCCTTGTGCATTTTATGTGTATTAAAATTCCGGTGTCAGGAACCTGCCAGGTTTCAGGTGTTATTATAGAACTAGGCGACCAGCAATCCCTTCACATACAGTGCATCCTCTGGTGCCTGTTAGCTGTGATTTAATTTAATAGGTGCCTGGTTTCTCTACCGAAATTGGCGGAATTAAAGTTACTCCGAAAATGACGGGTTATACAGTAAGCCTGGGGGGATGCAGGTCATTATCTGTAGTATCATCATAATATTATTTAGACTCGGATGTTGAGCCAAAGAAATCATGGATAAAAAGAAGGGACAAGATGTTACGAGTTATGACTAACTGTCCACCAACGTAACCAGATCATGTACAGTCAGTTTTGTGCCATTTGGTCACACTTGCTGACTGTATATGATCTGGACAGTTAGTCATAAATCCTCATATTTTGTCCTTTCTTTTCATCATCCTTTTTATGTTACTTTAGTTATACTTGTACGGCCATGATCCTGGAGCTTTTTGCGCCAGCCATCCTCGGACGGGAGGCTCTTCCTCGGGAACACCAGCTGCTCACCCTGTTGGTCATGTATGCTTGGCTTTGGCCAATCCTGTCCACTCAGCACCCCACGCATTCCAGAACTCGAGAAACGCAACTGACATCCTGCACTCGATCCAGTCTGGCAACACGGTGAACATCAACGATCACAGCTGGCCATCTCCCCTTAGCGCTACAGTGTTTGCTGTACCGCCATGGCTGGCTATCTCCCCTTAGCGCTACAGTATTTGCTGTACCGCCATGGCTGGCTATCTCCCCCTTAGCGCTACAGTATTTGCTGTACCGCCATGGCTGGCCATCTCCCCCTTAGCGCTACAATGATGTCTACTAAGTAATTCTCAGCCACGGGAAGGCGAAATAAATCAATACATAAATAAACGACATGAAGATACTGTTTTGATCAATAATTCACGGGTCATGTGAGACTCGGTTAAGCTGAGTTTTCCGCATCCACAGAAACGTCACCAGCCTCAAGGATCAAGGCACAGACGCAGCTCCTAAAGCGGTGGGAGGTGAATAGATCAGACCCATCACTCGAGTCATGCTCCCCTCCCCCCCCCCCCCCCCCAAGTATCCGCTCAACTGCATACCACCCTTCCATGGACACACACACACGGACAAGCAGGCATATCACACAGGACACTCACTTTGCTTGTGTGACTTTACCGAGCAGACATTTATCATCAATGTACAAGATCTGATCACCATCATCCAGCACACCAACCTTGAAGAAACAAAATGAAGAAACGAGCAAGACACAGGCACTCAATTGACCAATCCCGAAAAGATGGTCTGGGTTCGTGAAAAGTGGCACGCGTGAAATCCAGCACGAGTCAAGCGCATCGTTTCGTGTGTGTACATATAGTTGTAACCGTCACAGGCCAGAGCATGGCAGAGGGGAACCAGTCCTTTGCTCGAGTACTTGAAGATAATGCATAATTACAAAAAGAATAGAATGGGATACGGAGCTTGGGTTGGCTGTGACTCAGAGTTTCACGCCTGTGGCGACCATCAGACAGCAATGATCGCCACAGGCGTGAAACTCTAAGTCACAGCCAACCCAAGCTCCGTATCCCATTCTATTCTTTTTGTATGAAGCTCTGCACCCCGGTGCATTGAGCACTCTTTCGAGGACCACACCCAACTTTCCGTGTGTAATGCATAATTATGAAGGACAGTCATTGCTAGCTGGTCAATAGACTGTCAGGCAGTACCATTTCCCCGAATATAAGTCGCACCTTTGTACACTAAAATCCCAGAGTAATAACGGGGGTCGACCTACAATTGAGCATGACTTACTACTAAAGTCAATATGATCAAATCAATACGGTTAAACCTGTAAATGGGGGTGTGACTTTTAGAGTGACTTATAATCGGGGAGATACGGTATCTGATGGAGTGCTTAGCCCAGCTGAAGTTAGCTCTCGGCGAGGAAGGAAAGATTTGCATTACGATTGACCTTCGGTACCAATATTATCCACTCGTGTACATGTGTACACGTGTGCGCACACACGCACGCGCGTGCAAACAAGCCCACCCACGCACGCACATATGGACCCGCCAACGCAAGCACACACACACACACACACACACACACACACACACACACACACACACACACGTGCACACACACGCACGTGCACACACACATATGCACACACACACATGCACACACACACATGCACACACACACACACACACGTGCACACACACACACACACACACATATACACACATATGCACACACACACACGTGCACACACACACGTGCACACACACAAACACACAACTTACCCTATCTGCTGCTCCATCAGGAATGATAGTGTTGATATAAATACCATCATCTCCGACAGCATCCTCAGAACCCTAAACAAAGAAACACACACATACATAGAAAACGCTGAAGAAGTGAAATCGGTATCCCAAGATAATGAAGTGACATGGAGAGACATCATCCTATGCTCTGCACCAGTGATTTGTAGCATATAGGGAGATGACACCTAGGCCTACAGGCTATTACTTGAAAGTCGAAACCATACCAACCCCCCCCCCCCCCCCCCCCCGGTCTGCCCAAAACCTTACCACCCAGTCCCTGGTCTGCCTACAATCTTACCACCCGGTCCCCCACCTGCCAAAAACCTTGCCACCCGGTCCCCCACCTGCCCACAATCTTACAACCCGGTCCTTGGTCTGCCCACAATCTTACAACCCGATCCCCACCTGCCCCAAACCTTACCACCCGGTCCGCCACCTGCCCCAAACCTTACCACCCGGTCCGCCACCTGCCCCAAACCTTACCACCCGGTCCCTGGTCTGTCTACAACCTTACCACCCGGCCCCCACCTGCCCCAAACCTTACCATCCGGTCCCCCACCTGCCCCAAACCTTACCATCCGGTCCCCATACCTATCCAAAACCTTACCGCCCGGTCCCCCACCTGCCCCAAACCTTACCACCCGGTCTGCATGAAACCTGAATAGCAGGATCCCCTGCCAATCCCCTGCAGCTGAGATGGTGAGCTTGATCATAAAACGCCACCCATTCCCTCCAAGCAATCCCGGATAAAAGAACAGCCTTACCTTGCCACCGACAATGCTTATTCCAATGCCGCTGTTGCCTTTGTCGATCGTTACCGTTTCCACACGCAGGTCCAATCCGTCCAGCTTGATCGTTCTCGACGGCTTGGCGCACCCAGGCTTCTGATCCTCGCTGCTCGACCTCTCCTGATCGACCGACGACGGCGGTGGACTCTGTTCAGCTCGGGCATGCGGCGAGTGCTCAACCTCGTCCTGTCCTCGTTCCGTACCGACCGTGGCGTAACCAATAGACTCTGGCGATGGGCTTGTCGTCGCCTTTGTGACCATCGAGTAGCCCGTCAGAGGCGGCTGCTGCACTGGTTCCGTCTGCGCCTGCACGTGTTGCAGCGATGCATACCCTACAGGAACAGATCAACACAGTATATATGCCTCAGAGACACACACATGTGGACATAATACAGCCTAGTGGAACCTGTCAAGGCGACCACTCGGATAAGGCGACCACCTGTCCTACAAGACCACTGCAGCCAGGACCAAGGCATGCTATTTCCAGTCAAATGACCCTGGATAAGGAGACCACCTGGTAACAGAGACCATGTTTTGAAGGTCCCTTGAGCGGTCGTCTTACACAGGTTTCAATGTAGTATTTTCAGGAGTATAAGCCACACTGGAGTATAAACCGAATCAAGATTTTTCGTCACGAAACACAGACACCTATGCTGTATGTCACGGTTCATTTGACGATGGTAGTGTAAGCCACGCCGACCTTCCTTTTTTGGTGATTTACGTGTGTTTAATCAACCCTTTGCTGCCAACGCATGCTTGAACAGATTTTAGTGACATGAAACGTTAACGAAGAATTATTATGGATGACAAACCCGGAAAACAGCACAGCTGCACAAACTTGAAGTGTGCACATTCTTTTTGGGAGATTATAAAAATCAATTGACAACTCCAGTCTATGGTGTCTTCGTCGGTAGAACTTCACATCTCGTTCCACGCACACGTACACATTACAGTAAAACCTGTGAATGCCACCACTCGGATACGGCAACCACCTGTCCTAGAAGACCACTGTCACTAGGACCAGGGGATACTATTTCCAGTCAAATAACCCTGGATAAGGAGACCACCTGGTAAGAGAGACCATAATTTTGGAGGTGCGGTCGTCTTACACAGTTTTCAGATTATTTTCACTCTGTGCTAGATAGACATGGCTGAAAGCAGCCCTGCTTTGGGTTCAACTCGCTCATGGTCACGTTGCACTGTTTGTAAGCGTAACCTATTGAACCATGTCACGTCACGTGTGACGTTTTGCGGTCTCGCCACCGGATAGAGGCTGTGGTCCTACAATGACTCAGCGCGCCCAAGTGCATCGCTCACCAGGAGATGGACTTGACACAGCAGACTTCTGGGAAGCTGCGGCTGCCACGCTGCTGGGATCGACCCATGGCTGCCAGGTGGAGTGTGAATCCGGCGTCACAGCATATTCACACAGTCCTGCAGTCAACAACATAACCGAAGCAGTGAAGTGGGTTTAAAATTATTATTATTATTATTCGTTGGCTACAAGCAAGGGTCCCTGGTTCGAGTCCTGGTGGTGACAGTCAATTTTTTCTTCAGACTTTTCCCGTTTGTCTCTTTCCCTCAAAACCATTTATTATTATTATTATTACTTTGCACTTACGCGTCCGTGTCAGCGGTGGTAGACCGCCCACAAACTCGCACGTGCTGAATGGACTTAGGAAATGAACACTGAGCTTTCGGTGCGGCATGGAAATAACATCATTGAAAAAAAAAGAAAAGAAACAAAAACTAAAAAAATAATACAGTAAAACCTGTAACTAAAGACCACCATGACTAGCGACCAGCCTGGTACTACAGTAAAACCTGTAACTAAAGACCACCGTGACTAGCGACCAGCCTGGTACACCAGTAAAACCTGTAACTAAAGACCACTGTGACTAGCGACCAGCCTGGTACTACAGTAAAACCTGTAACTAAAGACCACCGTGACTAGCGACCAGCCTGCTACTACAGTAAAACCTGTAACTAAAGACCACCGTGACTAGCGACCAGCCTGGTACTACAGTAAAACCTGTAACTAAAGACCACCGTGACTAGCGACCAGCCTGGTACTACAGTAAAACCTGTAACTAAAGACCACCGTGACTAGCGACTAGCCTGGTACTACAGTAAAACCTGTAACTAAAGACCACCGTGACTAGCGACCAGCCTGGTACTACAGTAAAACCTGTAAGTAAAGACCACCGTGACTAGCGACCAGCCTGGTACTACAGTAAAACCTGTAACTAAAGACCACCATGACTAGCGACCAGCCTGGTACTACAGTAAAACCTGTAACTAAAGACCACCGTGACTAGCGACCAGCCTGGTACTACAGTAAAACCTGTAAGTAAAGACCACCGTGACTAGCGACCAGCCTGGTACTACAGTAAAACCTGTAATTAAAGACCACCGTGACTAGCGACCAGCCTGGTACTACAGTAAAACCTGTAACTAAAGACCACCGTGACTAGCGACCAGCCTGCTACTACAGTAAAACCTGTAACTAAAGACCACCGTGACTAGCGACTAGCCTGCTACTACAGTAAAACCTGTAACTAAAGACCACCGTGACTAGCGACCAGCCTGGTACTACAGTAAAACCTGGAACTAAAGACCACCGTGACTAGCGACTAGCCTGCTACTACAGTAAAACCTGTAACTAAAGACCACCGTGACTAGCGACCAGCCTGGTACTACAATATAACCTGTAACTAAAGACCACCGTGACTAGCGACCAGCCTGGTACTACAATATAACCTGTAACTAAAGACCACCGTGACTAGCGACCAGCCTGGTACTACAGTAAAACCTGTAACTAAAGACCACCGTGGCTAGCGTCCAGCCCGGTACTACAGACCACTTGCCCGGCATGGACGGTCTCACATTCATGTATGGTTGTGCGGCGCAACGCGCTCTAACTAAGGACCATCTGCCACTAAAGACCGCTTTCTCTGGCCCCAAGCGGTAGTCGTTAGTTACAGGTTTTACTGTAGTACCCCGAAGTACTGTGTAAGCAGTGGAGGCGGCAGCATCAGTGGATGGAGCACATGCTGAGAATATGATGCACGGGCAGAAGTATCGCACGACAATTCTCTGAAGCAATGCCGACATAACCGAGTGTGTGTGTCTGTTTCTGTGCGCAAACTACTGAAGAAAGCCTTCAGCAATACATATGCACAGGAACAAATATGGCCGGTCGAGACAGCTCGCAGCATAGGGCTCAATTGCGTGAGAGATAGTGGTTGTGAGTGAGTGAGTGAGAGACTGAGTGATAAGGAGAGAGAGAGAGAGAGAGAGAGAGAGAGAGAGAGGGCAGAAGAGAGAAAGAGAGAGAAAGTACTCTTCATGCAGATATCTTTACACCAAGTTACACTAACTAGCTGCTACCCCACTGGAAAGCAGAGCAACCGCATAGACCGAGGTGTCTGCATTCCCATACCTGCTGATGCAAGCGCAGTCAGCTGCTCCTCGACTCCCACGGGCAAGCCTTTGGTCTCCTCATGCACATATCCAGTCTGTGGCAAGGCCAGATCATTGCGTAAGTGCTCATCTTCTTCCAGCTCAACCTGCGGCAGGGGGACGGACGGTGGAAAAGATTTAACCGAACAATTACAAATAAGCGTTTCGGAAATAACACATTCAATATCGCAACCATCGCAATTTGGCCATGTCGGGTGATAGTTGGTCGTTACAGACATTGACTCTTAAATCCTGTACATATGATATCATGATGACACGCCGGATTGAGTTCACTTATCAGCCCATGCACTTGTTTTGTGAGGGTGCGCTTATGCCCTGATACAGGCACATGTGCAGTTATGCGCGGCACTACGGTACTAGCACTCAATGTTCTCACCTCTAACCCACTACCGCGCATGACCTCATCCACCGTGTTCTCGGCCATCACCACCAGCTGATTGACTAGCGTTGGCAGCATGTCAGCCTCGCCCTCCTCCCGCTGGTAGAGCCGCGCCAATGTGGCTATCTGAACCGAGTTGATCTGGTAGCAGTTGGCAGAGATCACGCCAGCAAACTCTGGCCGACTCTTCGGCGATGCTAGAAAGTTTGAGGCCTGGGCGAAATAGAGGTAAAGAACAGGCAACAGAAAGAGTCTGTTAATCACATTCTACCTGTGTCCTTTGCCTCATGGGGATCTCCCCAACATATGGGTGAGGGATCTCCCCAACATATGGGTGAAATGAGCACAGAACCGGCTAACATATACCCTTTTCGAGCCCTATAGCGGTTATGCGAAACAAGTCAGAATGGAGAGTCAGCGGCCTTCCGGAATTGCTCGTGGGCGCTAACTGTACAGCGGAGCCACTTGGGGCGCTAAGTATGCAATCACCGGGAACCGCTCATGGGCGCTAATCTAGCAGCGGAACCGCTTATGGGCTCCATATACATGTACACAGAGTGAGTCGGTAGTGAGTTGCCAGTGTATCAGTAGTGCACACCGTGCTGAAACATCTCAACTGATGGTGTAATAACAAAACCTCTATAATGGACTGTCCTCCAGAACTCCATGACATTGTGTCTATTGACAATACTAGTACAGTAGAACCTGTCAAGGCGACCACTCGGATAAGGTGACCACTCGGATAAGGTGACCACTCGGATAAGGCGATCACCTGTCCCAGACGACCACTGCAGCCAGGAGCAAGGGATGCTATTTCCAGTCAAAAGACCCTGGCTAAGGAGACCACCTGGTTACAGAGACCACATTTTGAAGGTCCCTTGAGCGGTCGTCTTACACAGGTTTCACTGTACATTGTCACGACCTTGCATTGTTTGTTTGTTTCTTTTATTTGAATTCGTTTAGAGCACAGGCAGTCCTGCCTTCTCACCAGAGGAAAAAACCTCCGGTTCCTACTAAGAACGAATAATTGAAGCCTACAGATTTCACTGTACCTGTATGATCTTGAGTAGGCTGCGCTCAGCGACGGCTCCGAGACCGCGCTGTGCCGCCCAGTCACCCAGTATGGCCAGCCGTTGCTTGAGCAGAACTCCCACGCTCCTGCTACACAGGCACACTGCTCTCTGCGTCGTCGTCTTGTCAGGCACCGTCGGGCGCACTAGCTGATTGAACAGCCAAGCACTGGAGAAGTGTAAGAGCTGCAGTAACAGGAACACAGTCATGGAGGCAAAACAGAGAGTACAATCATGCCAGCAGAACACATCTGCCTCTTCCTCTTCTCATTCCCCCTTTTTTCACCTTCCAAATACCCCTCGCATTCACTGCAGTGTCTGCTCCAGAGCCGGGTCAGACGGGTCAGTGACCCGGTTGGGGAAACTTGCTTTTTCACCTTTCAAATACCCCTCGCATTCACTGCAGTGTCTGCTCCAGAGCCGAGCCAGACGGGTCAGCGACCCGGTTGGGGGTACTTGGACCCGCCTGGAAAAAGAACACCGGGTCGCTTGTGACCCGGTTGGGACTCAACCAGGAAGTCCAAGACTCCCTGATGTACGATAGCCACACTTGAATGTACCCAGCTTTGACCCAGTTGCAAGAGTTGTGCCAGGTACATGTGTACCCGGTAGGTTCGAAATCCTAGAGCAGACAGTGCACTGTCGTGTAAGCTAACCGGGATGGTAACACGTTTCTACTTGCCAATTCAAATGAAAGAATAGAATACAATCCCAGCGCTGCTATTGCAGTGAAGGGAGCTAGCTCAACGCTATCCCACATTACGATCTGCGCGTCATAAAACTCTAGGTCAGGACATCCTGGCTCAATATTCAAGTCTTATTGTTTCTATCCTGCGCTTTGCGAGAAAAACGTGAGTGAGTTACATGCTTAATCACCTACTTGGTTCGGCTCATCGCAATTGTCGCTTATCTATCGCCACCAAGAACAGGAGTTTTGTGGCCGCTCTGTGAATTTTTCAATAGGCATAGTGAGGAAGCATGATACTTGAATACTCTCCGCCAGAAGAAAAACATTCAGCCATGGAATCAGATGAAGCGAGTCATTGAAGGGAAGCAAGGTAAGCAAAATGCACGAAATAAATCAGCGAAGGAGCGCGTTCTTGCATTCACACCCTTACAGGTCCAGAGTTCATTCGACTCTCCATCACTCGAGCTGCCGCCGTTACATGAGCTGACATTAAATTGCTGGTGTCTAGCTGCTAGCGACTGGTAGAGTATCTCTTGCTTTGTCAGCCTGTCGTATGGCAGCAATGGGAAAGGAACAGTTGTGTCTGTCTGTCACTCCGGTGCTTGAAGGAACTGTGGGCAGTGTGACCTGTGTGTCACCACAGTGTGTTTCAACAGAGCCTTCGAATGAGGCGTACAGGCCTCTCCAGACAGCTGGCATACGCTCCACTGGATACGCTGACGACGACTCTTGTAATGCTGCTGCCAGGTCTACGAAGGAACAAAAGGAACAACCAAAACGTCCCTTGCATGCGCGCATCGCATCAAAAACACTTTTCTTCTTCAGCATGACGCTCATACTCCTGTGCCGTGCACGCGTGCCTGTCACGCTCTCCAGGATGTCAGTTGCCCCTGCTACAGTTCCGGTCTTCGGGTCGCTGCGTTTGGCTTTTGGCAACACAGACAGTGTATGGCCAGATTTCCACTTCCCAAAAAAGTCGAACACACCGCGATTCAAAGCGCTAGTCGCGATCATTTTTTCTTTGGTGCCTCATTTGATCTTGCCATCACAACCTCCCAAGCAAAAGTAAGTTAGAATATCGTGATTGGACTGGGTTTTACCTGTCAAAAAGCGTGTGGGAGATAAGCGACAATTGCGATGAGCCGGACCAAGTAGAACTGGAGTGCACAAGTCTCGAGTACATGTCCCACAGTTGCTCTCGGTGAAACCTGACCCAAAGTGCAAAGCTGGCGCCCTGGACCAGTTCCGATGACATCATTGTATTTGTACATGTGCACGTCCGGCCGCATGTGTGCCACTTCCAGGGCGTCACGCACGCACCCCCCCCCCCCCCCCCCCCACACACACAGACACACACATGCATGTTTAATCTTTTATCTACTATATTTCCCCGATTAGTCACACTCGACTATAAGTCGCACCTCCTTTTCAAGTTTGAGCCATATACAGTGCTGGAAACTGAAATCCGACCCGACCCCCTCAGCGGTGCGCTCACATCGCAAAGACCCAACACGGGATGATAAAACTAGGAAACAGAGACTGAACAGGGCTCAGGGTGTCGGATTTAATTTGTCAGCACTGTAGTTTCAATATAGTCGTGTAGCCAGGATTTCACACTTGATTGAAAGTCTCTTCTCTTCTCTTCTTTGCCCTTCAAGTTGAGTGTAAAACGGTGCGACTTATAATGGGGGAAACACCATATTTCATTAACTTAAATCACATACCATACTTCCCATAAACCCAGTCACAGAGCCATACATTTTGTGATTTTATGACTGGATATAGGGCCATCGAACGGTTCACATAGAGCCTTGGTTTGTGGTTCACATAGAGCCTTGGTTTGTGGTTCACATAGAGCCTTGGTTTGTGGTTCACATAGAGCCTTGGTTTGTGGTTCACATAGAGCCTTGGTTTGTGGTTCACATAGAGCCTTGGTTTGTGGTTCATAAAGAGCCTTGGTTTGTGGTTCATATAGAGCCTTGGTTTGTGGTTCACATAGAGCCTCGGTTTGTGGTTGGCCTCACATAATACATACAACGTACTCATGTCAGTGGGAAAACACACTGCTGTTCATAATCACCTGCCCCCATGCAAAGCATCCATCCCTCACAATACCGACAGTGGTTGCTTTACCTGCGCAAACACCTCTTCTATCAGCCCTTCATTGACTTGGTAGCGGGTCACCAACGCCTTGCAATGATGCAGTGTAGCGAGGACGCCGCTTATCGTCCGCTCCGCGTCCATCGACGCCTCCTTGCTCGTGAAGAGCTGCCGTCCGCTAGGGGACGAGGGAGACGACGGAGCTGACTCCTCGGACTGGCTCAAGAACACTGGTAATTCATCCTGCATAGTACAGTAGAGAGGAACAAAGTAAAGTTATCTGGATTTGCAGCCGCATTACCTGACGTGTTGAAGAACCCATCACGCAAAGGCATTCGCATCGCAGCAGCACAGTACACAGTCAAAAGAAATGTTTTTAAGGCAAAGTCTCTCTCAGTCAAAAGAAATGTTTTTTAAGGCAAAGTCTCTCTCTCCTTGAACGCCTACATTCTATGCACTTCACCACAGGCACGGATACACTGGCTTGCTAGAACCTCAACCATGGCTCTCAATGTCAAAGTGAAACCAACCACCACGAGATCAAGACTGTATGATCTTAGAAGCGAGCCACTACAGCATCCGAGACACGACACCACCACCGGCTTTTACAATTGTGTTAAGAAACACACCCAGTTTAGGAAGTTCCTCTTGCGCAAAGACCATCACCATGCTTGATGGCTGTAAAAGCCATATACATATAACGAAGTGCTAATTCTAACGAGTTAACAAGCAGAAATGTGTCGTTAAAATAGAAATCGTTATACAGAAATCGATGCAAATACAGTTCTATTGAGCATTGAGAATGCGTGAAAATCGTTATATATGCGCCTCATTACAATAATGGCTTTTACAGTATACGAAGGTGGCACATGCTGCGCCTAGAGGTGGGAGTAAGACTGTTAGTATCAAAACCAGTGCCCAACAGAGGGGGGGGGGGGGGGGGGGGAATGATCACAACCAGTGCCCAACAGGGGGGGGGGGGGGGGTACTACAAGCTGTCCAGAAAATAGAGATTGTTCAACTTTCAACTTACCACGAGTTCTTCTATGAATCCATCGACGAGTTTGTCCAGCGCCAGCAGAGTGGTCTTGCCAAGTATGGCCTGGCAGCCAGCAGTAACCGCCGCCAGTGCCGGGTCCTGGGACAGGAACTGGTGCAGCTCGCTGGCATTGGCCAGCCACAGAGCGGCTACGTCAGACTTGCCACCTTGATCCTGCACGCCCGCACGCACACACACACACACACAATACAAACAGAAACACAAGGGCAGAAAGAGAACAGAGACAACCGGCTTGGTCATTGTCGCAACGCTGCGTTCCATACATGTAGCAAAGCTAAGGCAATCCTCAGAGAACTCATAATCTGTACATCATGTGGCTACAAACACAAACGCATACGCCTTGAAAGTGCTACAGTACTATCGGGTGCCGAAGAACGAACATGCTAGAGTATTGCCAAACACTGCATACCAATATATACACGGTAACTCATCTGCCCATAGACTCTAGTAAATGAAAATAAAGAATGGTCCAGGCTGCGAGGTCGAAACACAGCATCCAGTGTGAACGTGGGGGAGGCGCGGGTCGGTGGTTAAAACTGGCCACGGTGGATGAAATCATCTATCAATCTCAACACAGGTGTAGCCTTTGTTGATATGTCAAAGGCATTCGATAAAGTGAAACATCAAACTCTTGTGCAAGATCTGTTCGAACTTGGCATCTGCGACACGGCACTCTGTTGGCTGGTGGATTACCTCTCTGATAGAGAACAGTACGTTCAGGTTGGCCAGACTAGAAGTCTCCCGTACACCAGTTACTCAGGTGTCCCCCAGGGGTCGGTACTGGGCCCACTGCTATTTATTGTCTATGCCCGCGGCATAGCAGAAGAACTATCGCCGTTTAATGTGGGAGCAATCCAGTTTGCTGATGACATCTCTATACGATGTAGCAGGGAGTCTGCGGAAGCTGTTTCTGCACACCTTTCAGCTGCTGTTCAGCACCTGGCCACCTGGCTGAAGGGCCGTGGTTTAATTCTTAATGAAAGAAAGACACAGATATTGCCTATTCCCCCATCCCCATCTCAAGCACTTGAGCTGCATGTCATTTGTAATGGGCAGACGCTGCCTGTTGTGAAAACGGCCAAGTATCTTGGCCTACATTTCGACTCAGACATGAGCTGGAACACCATGACAAGCCATGTTGCACGCCGCGTTGCCGCTAAGATTGGGCTACTAAATCGAAGTGCAGCATGTTTGCCTTTTTCTTGCCGTGTTCAGTTTTTCAGGTCCTTTATACTATCAGAATTTGACTATGCATCTGCTGCCTATGCCCCTTTCTTATCGTCTTATCAGGATAAGCGCCTAAATAGTTTGTTCAAACGTGCGGCTCGCTCGGTGTGCAGGGCAGCCCCTCGCACTCACACGGCTCCCTTACTTGAACGCATGAATGCCCATACCCTCAGCATATACACCCACATGCACATTCTTGTATTCATTTGGCGCTGCCTGAACAAATCTTCAAGTACTCTGTTTTCAAGCCTTTTCACCCGTAGTCCCTCTCTCCGAACACGCGGAGGGAGCAGCAAGTTACTCATCATTCCTGTCTCCCCACTGCATCCTCAGCTAAGCGCATTAGCCATGCTGGAGCTATCCTGTGGAACCAGCTCCCAGACACAGCACGCCTCGAAAGAAAGCGCTCCACTTTCAAATCGCTAAGCCTGGCCTTTCTGTTAGCAGTACCGTCAACTAGGATGAACTCATCTGCTTCACTACCTCTCTCTCTCCCTCTCTCTCTCTCTCTCTCTCTCTCTCTCTCTCTCTCTCTCTCTCTCTCTCTCTCTCTCTCTCTCTCTCTCTCTCTCTCTCTCTCTCTCTCTCTCTCTCTCTCTCTCTCTCTCTCTCTCTCTCTCTCTCTCTCTCACTCACTCCTTTCTTCCCGGTTGCCGTGCTTGTGACTTTTTTCCCCTGCTGCCGTGCTCATATTGGTTATCTAACTACAGCTGTATCTTCTTCTTGGTTCAGTTTGTCCGCTTATTATTATATTTTCTTTTCTCTTATTATCAGTGGGACCATTGTCATTAGGTTTAGTCCTGTTTTGGAACTCCACTTAAAAAAAAGCCAAACAACAACAATCAGAAGTGTGGATATTGCCGGGTGCAGAAGTGTGAATTTTACAGTAGAACTCCCCTTATCCGGGCAGGCTGTTACCGAGCACTAGCCATGACTAGGAATAACCAGTAACACTCGCATACATGTACATACCTAACTTAGGCATGCAAGTAAACATTGTCTTGCCTACTATCCATAGGCTTCGCGGCCGTTTTACTTAAAAGCCAATTTTTGTGACGTAAAGGGGTCAGAAACCCCCCGGTAGGCAGGTACCAGGATTTGGGGCGTCCGGATAATGGCAGTTTTGCTGTTCTGGCACACTGCATGAGTCAAAGACATAATTATAGTGGGTTGTTATTGCCTCCCTTGCGGATGGCTTGCCCATGGCTTACCTCCAGTAGCATGTCGATTGTGGTGACCACCTTGTTCAGGAACGTACAGGCGGCTCGCTCTTTAGAAAGCCCCAGGCCTGGGGGTCGTCGTATCACGCACTTGGCGGCTAGGTAGAGCAGAAATGCCGGTGACATCTTGAACGAGAGGTCCTGCGGCTTGGCATCGCACACGATGGCACGCAGCAGGGAGTCGTCGCGGCCCCGTGACACAATCAGCACGCACGGCAGACTGGCCGGTGGTGTGCTCGAAGCGGACGACTGTGGGCGGTTGTTGGCAGCCGATGCCGCCATTGTTGTCGAGGCAGCTGTTACCTGGCCGACTGTCTTGACCGGGTGGTTGGCTAGCGAGTAGGTTGGCTGCGGTGTGGCCGAGTCGTCATGACTAAAATCCGAGTCACGATAGCCACGACTAGGCAAATCTGGTGTCGATTCCTGTCAAGTTGAGCAAACAAAGGCAACGAAACATGACATGGACCGTGCTCTTCAGAATGACACATCTGCCAAAAACAATCCTGTCCAGATCAGCAAAAAAACATGACATACACGATGTTGCTCTTCGGAATGACTCAAAAGCAGAAAACGAACAACACTGATCAATTTTCAAATGTTGTGTGCAAAACGCTAACACTCCACCTATGGTCGAAACCGTTTCAATCGTACATGCTTGCATACCGGTGAGGAATGGACAAGAAGAATTCGACCATATTAAATATAACACAAACCAGGCATGTAGCCTGCCATTGGGAACAATTTCGACCTAGGTTCAGCATGCACATATCGATAATGATGACATGCACCAGCCATCATACACATATGCGGCCGTGCACCCCCCCCCCCCCCTCCTAAAAGGGGGACCAGACCAGCTATTCCCCTGCAAACTCACCGGTTCGGCGGTGTCGGGTCGCGCCGGCGTTTTCCTGCTCTGCCTCTGGTGCTGCACCGTCAGCGCTCCCAGAGAACTGGTCCGCCGCACGGGTGGCGCTGCTGCTGCCGTGGAAACCGCCGCATCGGCCACTCCTGCTCCCGGAGCGGCGACGTCGGAATCACGACGAGGCCGGCTGACAACGGCATAGGTATCGGCAGGAGCGTGCAGGGCTGCGTGAGAATACAATTGAAATAAACATGGGCAAGACAGCGGACATGAGTAAATGCAACACTGAGCCAGTCATAGCCAGTCATACTACTGTAAAATATAACGAAGTGCTACCTCGGACGAGTTAACGAGGAGAATCTGTCGTTAAAATAGAAACCGTTATACAGAATTCGATACAGTCATATACTGTTCTATTGAGCGTTGAGAATGAGTGAGAATCGTTACCTTTGGTACACGTAAACTAGTCAATATTGGGAAATCGTTCTATATGCGCCTCATTACAGTAATGGCTTTCGCAGTATGGAAAATATGGTACATGTACATGTAAGGAGGGGGGGGGGGGGAGGGGGAGGAGGAAGGGGGGGGGGGGGGAGGAGGGAGGGGGGGGGGAGGGGGGGTCCCAGTATACTAGATCTAGCACACAGCTACCGTAAGACTAGCATAATTATTGCAACGTCATAATCAGCTGGTCATTATACACTCAGCGATCTTCTGATTCTTCTACAGAGGTGACGTGTGACCACCATTTATCCTGTAAAAGTAGAAATAGCAATGGTCTCAGGGAATGGTCCCTGTGACCATTGCTATTTCTACTTTTACATTGTTCTGTACTTTTACATGATAACGGGTGATCACACGGTGCACGAACACCTCAATACAATTCACCCACAGTACAGCCGGGCGCCGAAGAACGGAGCGCTGAAGAACGAACAGCCTAGAGGCTCACCAAGCACTGCATGCCAATGTATTAGGGGTGAAAGTTGGCACTGAGATCCCGAGTTCGAGTACTCTGATTTTCTCCGATCGAATATTCGAGTATTCGAGTATTCTTCATCTCCTAAAAATTGCACACCAAGGGCCTTAAAATCACATGATACAACCCTGATTGAACCGAGTGGCAGTCATTTTTCTCGGGTATAGTGGTTGGTGGGTCATTTGGGCTCTCTCTACTCGTGAACAAATGTTCACCA
This sequence comes from Sycon ciliatum, assembly GCF_964019385.1. Taxonomy (NCBI): domain Eukaryota; kingdom Metazoa; phylum Porifera; class Calcarea; order Leucosolenida; family Sycettidae; genus Sycon; species Sycon ciliatum. Next base: position 10,178,277 of record NC_088654.1, on the reverse strand, counting down.
CACCGTCTGCACATCAATATCTGCCGACTGCTGCTCTGAAACCGCAGATTTCTGTGGTAAATGCATGTACCATGTATGAACGAGTACTCTGATTTATTCCGAGTACGATTATTTTTGAAAAAACCGAGCGAGTACTCGAGTATTCGGTATAATTGTTTCACCCCTACAATGTATACACGGTAACTCGCGTGCATAGACCGTAAAACATGAAGATAGGAGCGCTCTAGGCTAGGAGGCTGACCCCACAGTTCATCGGCGACCAACGGTACTATCAGGGAAATACTTCTGAAGTTGCCGTATCCATTCGGCATAAGCGAAGCCATTCAGTCATTCAGCATAAGCGAAGCTGTGGACGCAGGAATACATATAGTAGTAGCTTACACCACAGTGAAGCCAGTCTAAGACGACCACTCAAGGGACCTTAAAAACATGATCTCTGTTACCAGGTGTTCTCCGTATCCAGGGTTATTTGACTGGAAATAGCATCCCCTGGTCCTGGTTTCAAAGGTCTTCTAGGACAGGTGGTTGCCTTATCCGAGTGGTCTCCTTGACAGGTTTTACTGAACTAATGATAATAAGAACAATAATAGCTACCGTACCTTGAGTGCTTGAGACGAGGCGGCGATGCGCACCCAACTTGGGACTGCTCGGCTCGGTGGCTGCCCTGGCACCCTGGCGCAGGTCCGTGCGTACCGGCTGCGGTTCGCTGTGCCAGGGCAGCTGCTGGAGACTGCGGGAAACGAGGTCGTCGCCCGGGGACTCCACGGCGGTTGTGCCGGGACGGATGTTCTGCGCTCCGTATCGCACGTCGTTGCGCGCCACCAGGTGGAACGTCACCTCGTTCGTTTCCGTCTCCAGCGAGCGGCTCAGCACGAGCGGATTCTCCCGATCGTCGACCAGGCGCTGTTCGTTGCTACGCACGCCATGGCTCAGGATGTTGGCGTGTTTCGGTTCGATGCGCACCAGCAGAGTGAACTCCTCGGGCTTGCACACGTGGCTCAGATTATACTTCTCCAGTGCATTCTGAACAATGGATGCTAGGCTGTCCTCCACCGAGCACAGAATGCTCTTGTATGGGATTGTCGGAGAGATAAGATCACCAAACACCTGCAGCAGACCAAGGAGCAATCAGACATAAACGCACGCACACACACACAAATGCGCAAGAATTCACACGCACACACAAACGCACATGATCAATACGCAGGCAGTGGAATGCACCATAAAAAAAAACAGTAAAAGTAAATTATCGTGTCCGTTCCTGAAGGGAACTCACGACGGCCGCTAACACCTGGTAAACCCTAGCGGCAGATGCAGCGGCTATTACGGTGGGGGTGAGCGGATACGACTCACAACCACTGGCACAAGAACCGAGAAACTCCATTAGCTGCATCCATGTATCCCTTGTTCCTGGCCACAAGTTCCCAGTTGACTGTGGGTAGCAGCATGGCTGGAAAAACCGCTCCCAGGCAGGACTTGAACCAGGTACCTCTTGTATATCAATCATGGTCTTTGACAAACCCACTGTGCCTGCCTGCCTGGAACACACTATAACATCCCAGTACTGTAGAACGGGTAATTTTAGCGACGTAAAAACCCTAGCGAATTTAGCGATCGACTCATTTTCGCTAAGGTTTCAAGTCGCTAATCCGTTGAGACATTAGTAGTGCACTGGTGATCCGTGAGTAAAATCGCTGCAAATCGCTAAAATAAAACGTCGCTAACCGGTTGACAATGGGAAAACGCTAAAATTAATAGTCGCTAAAATTACACGTTCTACAGTATTGCCACCCTTGGTTTCAGCGCTGAACCAAGCATGTAATGAACACACTCGCTCACGGGCATTTGTGGACAGAGAGCAGAAAGTGCGGCAACTCACCTTCAATGTGCCCCCACTATCTGGACTGCCATCCTTGCCCTGATACTGTTGCAGTTTCTGCACCAGCTTCTGTTGCCGTCGGCGACGCATCACCGCCTCCGGGTTGCTAAGGCTACGCGTGAACGTCGAGCTGACCATATCCGTATCCGAGGAAGAGTCGCCACCGCCACCACCGACAGCGCCCCCGGCTGCTGCGTGACCACTGTCACTGGAGTCGGATCCGCGCCTCCCATCCGGCGACGGATTGGACGCCGACGGTGTAGAGTGTTTTGCCCTGGGATTCGAACAAAAACAAAACAAAAGAAGTAAAATATCGCGTCCGTTCCTGATGGAAATCGCGACGGCTGGTAACACCGGATAGAGCTTTTCCCAAAGCAACGCAGAGAGGAAGCTCTGTCGCAAATATGCTTGTAGATAAACATCGGGGCGGCCAGAGACGATCCTATTTCTTCACTGTGTACCACAAGCCACTCCACACTGCTTCAAAGCAGCAATCCGAATGCATATGATTATCTACGCGCTGAAACGTAATTCAAAAATGGACAAGTGCACACATAGGAAGGCACGAGACTGTTTGGACAACACCACTGCCACGAAAAACAATTGGCATCCCCGGTGCATCGCTGCTGGGTCTCGACCCGTGCAGCAAACAAAGTCATAGTACGAGCAGTGTGCACACCTCCTAGCACTCACTTGCGTGACTGCTGTCGATTCTTGAAGTTGAGGCGAGACAGGCTGCTGCTGCGCTTGCTTGACTGCATGGAGGCCGCCGCGGCTCCCGTGGACCCAGCTGCCGGCGGCGCACCTCGGCGTTCCTTGCTTCGGCCGCGCTGATTGCCGCTCGACATCTTGCGTGAGATTCTCTTGAAGATGCCGCCCTCTTTCTGTCCGCTCTCGGCAGCACTGGCGGCGGAGGCAGGCAGGCCGGCATAGCCGGGACGGTTGCGTTGACGTAAGTAGAACCGGCCCTCCAAGTCATCCTTGTGCCACTTGAGCTGCACCAGCAGGGGAATCTCGGCATCGTCCAGGGGTCTCTCGTCTGCACAAACACCGACATACACGCACGCACACACACAAATATAAACACACACACACACACACACACACACACGCACACACACACACGCATACGCGTGTAGGCACAAACACACACGCAGATACGGACGCAGACACGCAAATGCAGGCATACACACACACACACACACACACACACACACACACACACACACACAAACGCACAAGCAGACAAACACATGCTCACACAGATACATGGATAAGAGACAGAGGAGAAAAGAGATTAATAATTTTATCACTAGGTCTGGGCAATTCAAACCACAGCAACGTTACACAATGTCACGCAATGAGCTTCCCCAGTGAGCAACGCCAAGTAAAGTAGAAAGAAATTTCTCGTGACAAGTTCTCCTCAATTGGGATGTGAAGTTATCCTATTCCATTCCCTGGGGTGCAAATAATTGATGGACCTACGTTTTGGTTGTGGCGAACAATGATAAAAAAATGTGCTACCCTCACTTCACAAGTTGGAATGGGACAAAGGTTCGACTTTTGTTAGAGGTTTGGCATGTCAATTTTAGACTTAGGAGCAAAACAATGCACTCCATGCAGTTACAGGAAGGCATTCAACACGACATGTGAAAAGTGGGTAAGCCAGATTTCAAGGAGTGTAAGTCAGGATACCCCTCCACAGGCGAACAGCTTTCAGGGGAATCCTTCAAATATAGATAAGCACAAAACCCGTGAGTAGACATACGTAACATGTCGCTTCAGCTGATTCTGTTTATTGCCATTCGAAAACTCGTGAGTAGAGACACTTTTAAAACAACTTTTTGTTCCACCGGATTTTCGTTTGTAACTACAAATTATTACATGTAACTTGAACTGCCATGTTCGTAACATGCAGTATGACCCAGTGGAACAGTGGTTCCGACATGCAGTGACAGAAAAAAGGAGGAATTTAAGGCCAGGGTTGGTATTAATGAGGTATGCCGTACAAGAGTTCACCCGAGACTGATACGAATATGGTCAAACAACGCGACACTTTTCCTCGCAGACAAGAGTGCGATAATACTAAGAATGACACATTAACACAACATTTCTGGTGTCAATTTGCTACTACAGAGTGCAGTGCAGTGTTGTCGAACGGGCTAGACAGTTTCAACAACACTCAAACACTGAAATACTGCACCGATTTATATAATACAGTAAAAGCTGTCACGGCGACCACTCGGATAAGGCGACCACCTGTTCAAGAAGGCCACTGAAACCAGGATCAAGGGACTCTATTTCCAGTCAAATAACCCTGGATAAAGCGACCACCTGGTAACAGAGACCACGTTTTGAAGGTCCCTTGAACGGTCGTCTTAAGACAGGTTTCACTGTAACTCAATCACAGACTGATGAGCTGAGAAGGGAACGATAGAAAATAATAATTATCGTGTACCAGTGAACAAGAGTTACAAGGCCATAGGAACTGCCCATTACGGTGAAACGGCATCTAAAACATATTGAATGGTGCCGTAGAGATTTCGGCCGGATCGTCCATCAGTTTTGGTCGCGCCGGTGGTCGTGGCGTGTACGTACAGTCGTGATACTTCAAAACTTAGTGACAAAGAGGAATACTTAACATTGCCATGGTGTGAACGTATTAGCGACAATACGTTCACAAAGCTGCAGTCAATAATTCATGAAAACTGATTTTTAAAGGAGTCCAAAGCTGTAGTGCGTTTAATCCATTTGCTGAATTCACGAAGACTTCTGTGTTCCTACCATGGGGTGGGGAGGGGGTGGAAGAGTACAGTACTATGCAGGCTATATTGCGATAGTGTATACCGCGGACCCCACCACCACCACCACCACCACCACCACCACCACCACCACTACCACTAACCAAAGTTCCCTTACACCACAACTCAGGTGACCGTCACCCACAACGGGTGGAAGGTGGGGTATTCCGTTGAACACTGTAAACATTACAAGTCCACCCTCGGTGCCCGACCGCAGTAAGAAGATGCAGACCGATTTGTAGATGAAAGTACAAATACAGGACAAGCCAGAAGTAAATCTCAGCAAGGCGTCAGGGAATGAAGCAGGCGCACCACGCACTACGGGAGCACTACGGCTCAAAATTCACTACATTCCTCAAACAAACGACACGATTACATGTACAGTTTTCTTGAAGACAAGAATGCATTAATACTGACAAGTACTCTCTGCTGTACCTAATCCATTGTCCATGTTCATTCGATGTTGCCTGTATTTCACCTGATGATAACGCATGAAAGTATACTAGTGAAAACTTTCAAAATGTTCAAGAGCCTGAAGTGTGTCCTACTTCTCAGTATTATTATGATTACTTGTCACCGGCATAATAAGTCAGAATCGTGATGCCCATGGTCACTATGTAACACATTTCTCAATGGTGCACTAGAATTCAATGCATCTGCTGGCTTCCACCAGTGCCTCCTGAGTCCTGGTGCTGACACAGCCAAGTGTCCTCAATCACTACCTGTCAGGCTAGACCCTCAGGATCATTAGCACCTCATTCAGGTAACTGACAACGCGGAATGTCACGGCTGGGAGCTTCAAGTGAAGCGTGGCCCATGCGTGACACGGCTGAATGAGCTGATAATGACCTGGAATTATTAAATGGTGAGCCAAGCACTCCCCACCCCACTCTGACCAGTTCTGAAGGCATGATTAAAGTCACAGGTCTATGTTTGGCACATACAGTGACACATCTGTAAAATTAATGCCAGAAAATTTGTAGTTTATAGCCAAGATCAAAAATTTAAAAAAAAGCAAATTATCGTGTCCGTTCCCGAAGGGAACTCGCGGTGGCCGCTAACACCCGGTAAACTCTGTTAGCCCTAACGAGACGCTGTACTGTAAAAGCAGAAATTTTCGGTGGTGTAATATTTTCGGTATTCTCCAAAATCGACGGTTCGGTGGAGGGAACGTTAAGACAAACCCGTTTTCCAGGTAAGTGCACTAGTATTAGTACCAAACTTTTCGGTGCGTTTAATTTTAGGTAAAATTGTCCGCACCGAAGTTACCGAAAATGAAACACAACCAAAAATTTCAGCTTTTACAGTACTTTATTCAAAGTCCAATGATTGGTACAGTAAAACCTTGCCAAGGCGACAACTCTGATAATGTGACAACCTGTCCCCAAAGACCGCTGCAACCAGGACCAAAACATGGACTTTTAGTATATCTTAAAGTAAAGGGCGACGGGCACCATCAACAGAACTCAAGCACCAAGAGGACCATACCAGATACCGGTAGAAGTTACCAGACTATTCATAAGATTGCATGTTCTACTGGCTAAATTTGCTATGGTGAGACTTCCGACTTCATTGTTCAGTGGAAATCGCTGCCTATTTTTTCTTTCTAAAAAGTCCACATTTCTCCAGACACTGGAGTTAATATGCAGGTGTTCAAATAGGTGTAAGGGCCCAAAGTTGAAACTCACGCCATAACATGGTCAGTGTCGCAGACATGTGCAACATGCCGGAAACCTGTCCCCTGAGTTGCCTCCTATTGCCACGATGCCCCATCTCATGCTAGGGGCCCGAAGTTGTAACTCACTCCATTGTAAGATGATTATCAGACATGAGCAAAGCGACGAAAACACATCTTCTCTCTCAGTTGCGTCCTACTTCCACAATGTTCCATCTCTGCTGCGGCCCCATGTTCCCGCCTGCCACTTGGCTTAGGCATGAGCTTAGACATGACGCTTGCTTTCAAAACTGCAGAATCCATCGCACTCATAAATCTACCCTAAACAACATTTTACTTTGATAACTCACGCATTAGGCTGCGGAGGTCAGGTTCTGATGGGGCGCAACGACAAAGAAGCAATATCTTAAGCCAACGGGCACGGGTCAATCGCCATATGTACTGTCAAGTGATTCTACCGACGGTTGTAGCTCCAAGCATGGCCCTAGAGGCAAACACCGCTTACACATGCAATCTCCCCTTTCTCACTCCCTGTGAGTGTCTCACAACCCCCGGCGCTCGGGCAGCCATGCTGAGTACTGCACACATGATTGACACAAAACGAGCGGCTTGTTCCTCTTTTCCCGATCTGCCGCTGCTGCTGCTGCTGCGGCGTCAGTGCTTCACCATTGCCTACTGTACAACACGTCACCTTCAGTGCAACTATAATTTGGGTAATTTCAGTAGAGAAACCAGGCACCTAAGCTTAGATTACTAGTACAGTCAACTTGGCTAATAACGACTGCAGATGTAACGACAATTCGCGAATAACGACAGGATTTTCATGCCCAGGGCAAAGTCCCATCCAACTGTAACACATAATATTATAATGAGACTTCGGGTATAACGACACTTCGCGAATAAGGACACTGTTCTGATGCCCTGCCGAGTGTCGTTATACGCAAAGTTGACTGTACACTTAAGGTTACTACAGCATGCACTGTATGTGAAGGGAATGCTGGTCACCTAATTCTACATTATAACTGAAACCTGGCAGGTTCCTGACACCGGAACTTTAATACACCTAACGTGTTATTCAGTACATGTACCTCCGTTGGCGCGCACTTCGACCAGGCAGTACTCCTCGGCTGTCGTCAGCATCTTCATGTCGGGCCGGAACTTCTCGAACAGCGCCTGCACGACCTCCGGACACGCCGCTGTGTTGGCTACACGCACACACTTCGTCACCACCTTGCTGCCGGCCTCTTGGTAGAAGAACCGCATCACGCCGTGGAAGGTCAGGTCCTGCGAAGCACACCACACCACAACACAGGAAATCAGGAACACTACGAAGAGTAGAAAACACATGAGAACGAGTTATGCAGCAACAGTCCACGACTGTAACAAGATGAAAAACAGTCAGTTACATTTATTACTGGCTCAGTATCCGAGTTAAAATATGAAGACCATGCAGTGGAAGTACTTGTGGACAACTTGAAACATGAAAGTTGCTTGCGAGGAGTCCCAAGCTTTTCTTTTCTTGAGTTTGATACGATACCCACGACAGTCAACTTCGCTAATAACGACTGCGGATATAAAGACAATTCGCGAATAACGACAGAATTTCCATGCCCAGAGAAAGTCCCATCCAACTGTAATACATAATAATGAGACTTCAGGTATAACGACACTTCGCGAATAAGGACACTTTTTTGACGCCCCGCCGAGTGTCGTTATAAGCGAAGTTGACTGTATATTGTTTTCTTATGTTGGTGTCTCTCACATGGCATTGGTCATCCGGCACGAACTGAGAAGCAGGTGGACAAGAGAACTTTTGCTTTTCCTCTTTTTTTGGAAGCTATCGTCGGTTCCCTACCCGGAGCCCTGCGGTTCAGCTAAGCAGTATCACGACTCACAACTCGCCCAGGGCGCGTAGGGAGACAGCACAAGACCTTGATACACTAGAGCAGGTGCATTTCGATCCCAGACGTGTAAGTTCGGTGAGCACCGTGATTGCTGCAGCTCGCAGCGGGAAGGGGGGGGGATTTCAACATCACACAAATTCATTCAATTTCACCATAATAATTTACTGCCATGACAATACAATGCCAGTGGGACTGTCCTCTGTTGCTTTGCAGGACATCAATCAGCACGTAGAGAACCATTGAATTGTCGTGTTCCCTTAACCTCAACGTCATGTTCTATGGTAGAAGTCACACAGACAGCATGTATGGATCGAATCAGACTTCCGATACGGAGAACATTCCACACCCAGTGAAATTTGTCTAGGCCGACCGCTCTCAGGACCCTCGAAACGCCCTCCCCCCTGTACAGATGGTACCCGTGTAGAGGTGGTCCCCCTGTACAGGTGATCTCTGTGTACAGGTGGTCCCCCTGAAGAGGTGGTCCCCGTGTACAGGTGGTCTCCGTTTACAGGTGATCCCCGTGTAGAAGTGATCCCCGTGTAGAGGTGGTCTCCGTGTAGAGGTGGTCTCTGTGTGCAGGTGGTCCACGTGTACAGGTGGTCTCCGTATACAGGTGGTCCCTGTTTACGGGTTATCTCGTGTACAGGTGGTCGGTCCCCATCTCCAGGGTCATGTAAGCGGAGGTGATACTCCCCAGACCTGGACATTTCTGGTCCTCAAGGAGTGGTCGGCTTGACAGTGCTGCACTGTGTTTCAAACACACATTCGGCGCAGCATGCGTACACAAATACCCAGTGCCGAAAAGGGACCTGGTGATGGGGTTTTCACGTACAATACAAATTCGAGGGAGGGGGGGGGGGGGGGGAGGGGTATGATGGGTAGAACATGTGTACGCATACATAACTTGTCCAGCGCTGGATGATGTACATGTACTGTACATGTAGATGCTGACATTTCCTGAGCGAGCCTATGCACAGTTTTTTTCTGTACTTGCTGATCAACAAGGACAGAGGAATAGCACCCTGCATCATGCCTGGGCCAGAATTATAATGATCTTTCATGAAGTGATGTGTTTCTGCAAGAACAATAGATCACCGGCATCGTGTTGGCATCGTGTTTCGAACAGTGGTGCCATTTCATGACTGACTCCGTTACTGAAGTCACCAACACGACTTTTCATGCGCGAAAACGCATTCATACAAACACAAATAACGTGTTGTGACTTTTACGTGACATAGTAAGTAGTTGGTACCTGTGGATGAAAAGCATTTTTTTTCTTTCAAGCCGCAACTGATCGCAGACTCCTGTATCGTCCAGTGTTTTCGCCCCACAGACGGCCACATACTACACACGTGTGCAGCTGGATAAACAGATGAATGCCAAGGGTAGCAGCGCAACAACAGCCTCTGGCGCTCCACAGAGCCCCTCGACAACTCCAGTCTCCAGGCTGGCATTCCTCTCATGGCGAACAACACACTATCATCCTGAAAAAAGGTTTTGGTACTGAAACGCTCAAGTAATTAGTTATGATTACATTTACGGACACGTGCTTGATTTACACGCGTAAACACACCACCGAAAGCACAGGATGCGTAAGTAAAAAGAAGTTCTCAGCGCTGATTACCGAATACGGACAGGATTGTGATCGCTTTGAGCGGACATGTACTGCGCAATCCCAAGCAAACAGAAAAATAACAGTGCGCCATCAAGCATCACCGGAACGCCACAAGAACAGACACAGAGAGTGCATAAGTATTGTGATCCGTACCTCGTTCGGCTCGCTAATCTCGAACAGATCCAGGCGGCTGGCGTTCCATTGAGCCACCAGTCGTCGCAAGCGCTCCAGTTCCGTCTGCATGTTTTCGGCTCCGGCTTCCGCAGCCCCGGTCTCGGAACTGTCCGTCGCAGGTCCGTCCGTCCCCGCCATGTCGGGTACTTGCACAGGTAGCACAGTCCACGCTCGCACGAACTAAATAGCCAGATCTGACGGAAACGACTCGATGGCGCAGTAAGTCGCTCGTCTGCTGAATGGCAACAAGCAGCTGCGTTCAAAGATCACTGCACTGCGCCTGGCAAACAGGCGATATCTGAAGAGCAAATTCCCAGTCGCTTGAGCTCATAGTCATACAGATCGAACGTCCACTGCAAAACTCGCGCCAAGCTTGCTGGAATCACGCTACGTGTCGACAACTTGCGGTCGCTGGGCCTTCACAAACACTGGTGCTTTGCGCTTGCCAAGCCTCCCCGCAAACCTGCCCAACACGACAGGGCATTTACGATCTTGGTGGTCGATTCCAAGCTTATCTCACTCCACCATCTACCTAAAATTCTCCCTTTGAATCACTGCCACTACACAGTCAGTAGTACTACATCATACATGTACTGTCAAGAGACTACTACAAGTACAATCATAGTACAACAGCAACGCTAGTAGATCTAGTAGTAGATGTACGCTACTCAGCAGACTGATGTCCAGATGATTAATTTGTAGAACGATCGCTGCCACCCTGTTCAAGCTGCAAGAAGAACGGTGATGTCAACACTAACTGTCGTTTCGTGTACTCCATGGGCAGCTAGCTAGCTAGCTGGACAGGCCCACCATTTTTCCAGAAAAAAGAACAGTCGACCTCTACTCGTCGACTGTCGTCAGTGTCGACTCCGCTCGATCTACTCAAACGCGGACTACAAAAGAGGTTTGATCGGGCACACATGAGGCATGTGCGTGAGTCTAGTACTGGATTGTAATCCAAGAGTCCATAACCCAAGACGGCAAGAGTATGTAACTGTGATCTCTTTTCTATGGGCCAACCGCGCGGCGCGCTGCCTTCATTACATCATTCAGCTGCAGTCCGCGCACTGCGGAAAATCAAACACCGCACTTTCCCTCTAGTTTGAAATGAACTTTCGTACGGAACTGGAGTTCACGCGCCAGAATTCAGAGATTGTGTAGGTACTGGAACGAATCGAGCAAAAACGGATGGGCTCGTGCGAGAAATTGAGAGTTTGAATGCATGCTTTCAGAGCGTGATGAAGGCAAGTTACGTAATGAAGGCAGCGCGCCACGCATGCACCCATAATCACAGTTGCATACTCTTGTAGTCTTGGGTTATGGACTCTTGCTATACTACAATGTACCAAGACTCGAGTACATAACCCCCAGGGATTATGACTCTAGTCTGTACTCTTGTCAGTCTTGATACACTACACTACAGTACAGACTCAGTACTACATGTACATGACATGACTGTAGAGTGTAGTAGAGCTAGCAGACTAGCACTAGCAGTCTTTTCCAGGACTGATCAATGACAATGAAATCCGATCTTGTGAATCAAGCCCAGCGCCAGTGCATGGCCCAGTACAGTGTTCAGAGGTCTAGCGCTGCGTAGCTGATCGGATTTCCGCAAGCAGTCTACGAAGCCAAAATTTCGGCCAGCAAAAAAAGGCTGTACGTGCAGCGTAGTCTATCGACCTACTTATGAAGTAGTCCGTAGTGTCTGTACTGTAGTCACTAGTACAGTAGTAGCAGTACTCAGTAGCGCTGGAGAGTGGAGTACCAGATCTGCAGACCCGTAGTACGTACCGGCCTGGCTGACAGACTCGTGTCACTCATATTCAGTCATCAGTGCCGTGTGTGTTGCGTAGTCGATCGAGTCAGCGCGTGCAGTGGGAAAACTGTACGGCCACGCCGCACACTTGATACCTCCTCTATCACTGTCGAGCGGACTGGCACGTGCACGAATCAGACGTCGTTATTGACATCACGATTTACGAAAAGGTGTACAAGGACATGGAAATCCAGTCGCTTGACCGGGGCCGGCGCCCTCAGCGCGTACAGAACAGCGCTTGATCCGATGCGATCAGCGCTAGCGGGCTGCAGCATGTGTGCACTGCTTACCCACGGCTGCATGGCCAGCGCCCTGGGGCCGCTAGACGAGCGACCGGATTTAGATGTCCACGACAGTAGGACAGACGCCATCGTACAATGTACATGTACAAGTAGTAGGAGGCAAATGATTGTCTTGTTTGACGGCAGAATTTTCGGATTTTGTCCCATTATGCCCTGGCATAAAAGGACTTTTGAGACCAGACTGTCCGCATACCCTTACGATGCTGGCTGAAGAATAATGCTCCATGCATCAAGAGGAAATAGCCTGGTGAATGTTATCCCATATATGGACCGCCAAGGGCTAGGCCGCCACGTGCACGCCCTGACAAAGTGACATCATTTTTCACACCCATGCGGCTGCTTCCTCCATCCTTACGTGCAGTAAACATCCGCAACAGGGCATCGCATAATTTTGCGGATAATGCCGGCAGAAAAATTGGCAGAATTCGGTACGTTTTCTGGTGAGTTTCATGCATGTTTGGTATGTGGATAAAGCAATGGAGCAGAATTCGAGGAATTGCCGGCCATAAGGTTTGTATGGTTCTGCCAATTTCACTGCTTTTCCGAGTTTCGAGCAGAATCTGCCACCAGAAAAAGTACCGAATTCTGCCAATTTTTCTGCCGGTATTATCCGCATATGCCTAATCACGCATGTCATGTACAGCTCCAAATCTCGAGCAATCTGGCAGCCATCAACAATCATCGACTGTCCAGAAACGATGTGTTGCAACTTACTAGGTAAACTGCATAAGGTGCTTTACACGCGCTCTCTCTCCTTCTCTTTCTCTCTCCTTGAAGGAAATCAACTAATTGTCGAAGTACAGTAGTTTTAATACTACTTGTAAAAAAGTTTTTTCTTCCACATTTGCCGCGAGGAATCACGCGCGCCATTCTGCTAGGCATGGGCGGGTAATGCTAGCACTATGGCTGGCATTATACATGTAGTCCCATTTTTCCAGGTGGCATAATGCTGGCATTATAACACCATTTCCCATGCAAAATTGGCATTACAAGCATAATTGCCGGTCGACAACGGTGTCATGCATGAAGCTGGATAGGTCCAGTTCTAAAAATCGTGCATCTTAACCCGTCTGGCTTCGTCCGGAGACTTGACATCGCAAATCAACCTTCTCAGTGGATTGTTTCAGACAACATGCTCACTACTGTTGAAGTTTTTTTCTTCTAACACTTTGGCCTTGATCCAAGACGGCCTTCGTAAATCGACATTTCCAACTTTCAAACTGGCATATGGAGTGGTGTGAGCATTATACAAGTGGCATTATATCTTCATATTATGAGCATTGCCTTTTAGCATTATCGCAGCAAATAACTAGCATTACCCGCCCATGCCTACATTCTGCTCTGTTCCTGTGGCAACGACGTCGATCCATAATCACGTCTTGCTAAAGGCTAGCCAAGTACATGTACATGTACAGTGAAAAACACGCAAAACACGCAAAACACGTATTGCGCACCCCGATCGACGTGATCAAGTACGTCAAAAGGCATGTACATGTACATGTACATGTACATGTACATGTACGTTGTAACGTGGTGCTAAAGGTCCCTATTGGTGTTGGTGCTGTATCAGTCATACATTGTACATGTTTCACTTCCCCAGGTTACCACGAATATCGCAACGTTGTTTTGGTGCGTTTTATGTCCCCATGACGACGAGACCTATGGTCGGCTGAGGGCAAAAGTCTCACCATCCCCATGCATGATCCCACTATGCTGCTAGTATGCAATGTTTTGTCTTTGCCTGTGAGCTGTGATCATTGTATTATAATAAAAATAAAAAGTAAAAAGGACCAAGGAACTACAAGTTACACCATAATGTCCACTAACACCACCAGTTACTAAACAATCAGCTCATGCGATAACATTGCACGACACTGACCGACGGTACTGACGTTCTACAACTAACTGGCCAAAAAAATAAAAACCCTCGTCAGAAAAAAGGATGTATGGACCGAAGCCAGAACAACAAAACTATTGACAATTCACACACGAGCAGTAGGCCACTGACAAGTCTAAATCAGTCGGATGCGGATTTTTGGCAACGCCGGAATGGGGAAGTTGCAACAGGTTCTACTGAGCTACTGTTGTCGACACGCCCACGACGCAAAACGGAAAATTATGGAAGGGTGAAGGCGCCGGGGATCAGGGAATACAGAGAAGAGACAGGTGCACGAGGCGGGAATGGATGAAGATGGTGAGAGTGATAGCAGCGAGAATGAGGGAGAGGGTACCCAGGAGCCTACCATTGATCATGCAGTGTCTTGAGTACTCGTAAATCCGCTGTATTCAAGCAGTTGGTGTCCAAAACCCAGAGTTTGCAGTTGTATGATGTGTGGTGTGCTACGCTAGTAGTTTTCGTCTACTCTCCATATTAGAAGCATGTTTATTTGTACTCGTAACTCAGATCAATTCAAACAAAAACAATTCGTCACAGCACTCACACTCTTCACTATCATTTTAAAAATGTGCATGTGCATGTGCATGTACCAACACCCACCTACCCAGTACCATACAACTTTCTCACCTGCACGTCTCCAACGTACGCATGCTTTCACACTGCTCGCTGCTCATGTAATCACGCCTTCAATAGTGCTAGCTTTAGAATATTAGTGTTTCTTGTATTAAACATAGAAGAAGAAAGAACATGGGAACGAGTTATGAAGCAACTATCCAAGACTGTAACAAGATAATAAGCAGTCAGAACGTGCGACAACAGGTCACAAAACTGATAGGTTACTGAGACATTCAACGGCCTGAGACCTAGCGCTAACACATCTCCAGTGCGCAAACCAACAGCCTTCCAACATGGAAGGTTAAAGGTTGAGTAGGACCAAAGAGGGGAAGGTGAGCGGAGCGGAAATGTGTACAAGCTAAGTTCTACGGCAACGACATTCCGCTGCGCTCACCTTCCCCTCTTTGGTCCTACCCAACCTTGAACCTCCCATGTTGGCAGGCTGTTGGTTTGCACCCTGGAGATGTGTTAGAGCAAGGTTTGATTACTGAACTGAAGTATTAGAAAGCCATTATTCTAACGAGGCGCATATATTATAACGATTTCCCAAAATTGACTGGTTTACGTGCTCCAAAGGTAACGTTTCTCACTTATTCTCAACGCTCAATAGGACAGTACATGTATATGTATCGATTTCTGTATAACGATTTCTAACGAATTCTATTATAACGACAGATTTCTCCTCGTTAACTCGTTAGAGTTAGCACTTCGTATATAAGCTGCAACCGGACTGACAACTTTATCACGTGTTTGTTCTGGTACTGCATTCCCTTCGTGTGTTGTTTCCCGCATTTTTCCACTGCTCCATACATTCTTATGGTAGTGTAGTGTGAACTAAGGCGCGTAAGAATATTCTTGCTGATTCTCTACCCCTAGTATAAATTCTGGCTCCGTTTTCGTTCTTGCTCATTCCCATGTAACTACTGATGAAAATGGGTGAAAAGCTTTTGGTATTATGAAACTGACAACCTTGTTGTTGTGTGTATATAAATTATGGCTTTTACAGTACTTTATTTCACTTCACCAAGGGAACAGGCATTTCTGCCTTATCACCAGGTCCGGAGACCTAGTTCCGACAAAATGATGAAGAGCATTCTGCAGAACTCAGATGGGGCGAGAACGAAGGAGACGAGTGGGCGACCATACAGTAACTGGGCAGGACCCTTTCCCGAAGTACCAGGAGTATTGCGCCACTCGAGAAGGCCACGCTGAAAAGCGTCGGTGTCTAGATTGCCGTCATTGGTAGTCTTTTCCACCAGGTACTTCATTTCCTTCACAGCTACTTCCGCATGTCCGTTCGACTGTGGGTAGTGAGGGGACGACTTGATATGACGGATTCTTCAGCGCTCGCAAAATTCAGCAAATCTGTGAGATGCAAACTGAGGACCACCGTCCGTTGAAATGACCTGTGGTATGCCTACATCTTGGAACCACCTGCGGAAATGACGGATGACGTCAGCTGACGTGGCTGAGTGACCAAGCTTGGCTATGCATGGCTATACGGTTACACTTTCGAATGGCAAAGTGGGCTTGCGGTCAGAAATGGGCGGTACAGCAGACTGGGACGGCTGAAATTCGCGGCATGCATCACAGCTGTGGAATAGCGTGTCTAACTCACTGTTTATTCCGGGCCAATATACTGTCTGACGAGCACGTCGTTTAGTACGGGTCAGACCTTGGTGGGCTGCGTGAAGGTCGATCAGCGTTGACGCACGCAGAGAGGCTGGGACGACTATGCGTAGACCTTTCAGTACTATGCCATTGTCGGTGGACAAATGTTCACGCCCATTTCAATACGCACGAAGAGGCTCGGGCAGCTGCTTTTGTGCTGACGGGAATCCGTTCTGGATATACCCGAGTAGCATCTGGTAGTCAGGATCAGATGCTGCTGTGGCTCACGGTCGAGTGCTGAGACCAGGAGGCTGCAGGTTCTGCTAAATCGAGCAGTCTGCACTGTCTACGGTGTGCCCTTGCGACACTCAGCTGAACCTTTGTTGACCCGGCTGGGAGTTTTCCAGGTGTCAGAGCACTTCCACCAGAACACCTTAGCTCTTGTGTGGAAGAGCCTACACGGTGAGACATCGCAGTCCGTCACAGAACTAATGACTCCGCAAATGACCAGAGAAACCCGCCTTCAGCAGCAGGACGGACTCAGTCTTCCAGTTGCAAGAACAAACGCTGGCAAGTCGAGGTACGCCTTCAACGCTACAGGTAAATGGAACAGATTACCTGGAGACGTCCGCTCCAGCACAACGCTGGAGACCTTCAAAGCTGCAGCAGTACTCTACTACGCAATTGCTCGTTGACTACATGCAACAGTAGCAAATGCCCTGTTTGACAATGGATCCGTACAATTGATTTCCAGCGGACTATCATTTCCAGTGCATACACACTTTTTTTCTTTTTTTTCTCTTTCTCTTTTTTCTTCCCTCTTCGCTATCTTGTCATTGGGAAGAAATTCCCGTTTGGATTTTGCGAAGTAAAACAAATTTAAAAAAAGGATTGGGAGAACTTCTAATAATTCAAAGGATCAGTCAGACTGATCTGGTTTGTTTTCTCTTTACAAAAAAGAGAAAACAAACCAGACCCTGCAGGACTCGAACCCGGGACCTTGCTTGTCATGAGCTCAGTGGTTAGAGCTCATGGCAAGTAAGGTCCCGGGTTCGAGTCCTGGTTGGTCTGGCGTTTTTTTCTTTTCAGGCAGTTCACTTCCCCGACTGATCCTTAGAAGTATGTAATCAAGCACGCTCAGGAGGTCATGACGGCTGAATCTTGCCCGAGCCTGCAGCCCTCGGGTCCTTGGCCAAGGGCTACAGGCAAGGGGGGGGGGGGCTGCAAGCAAGGGCAAGATTCAGCAATCATGACAGACAGAGCCTGCTTGATTTGATTTCTTACAGCACGAAGCAACATATTAGGGAAGGTCAAAGGTCGAATTATTCCTGAAGTGACGTCAAACGGTCCTGATGGCCTGATTATGCCCGCGGCGAGAAGACTGCCTATTAGCCATGGCTCGGGCGACGATCACGTGTCATGTAAGAAACAGGATTATAAATTATTTAGAAAAGCAATCCTGTCAGCTTTTCTATTATTGTGTTCACATTAGGCTCCAGCAGATTATGCTCGCGAAATCATAGAATTATGCTTTCATGGATTCTCGCATTATGCTCGCAAAATCCTCATAATTATTATGGTTTGGAACGCGGGGATACATATTCACTTTGTTGTACTTATGGAGCCTCAAAGTTCGGAAAATTGTGCCTTTTCGTACTTTCAAGTGGCCACAAGTACAACAAAATGTGACACGAGTATCTCCATACCAAGGTGTCCATGCATACTAGAGGTCAACATGGAAAAGAAGAAACATTAGGATGATCTTCCATTTACTAGTTCACTTCTTCTGTGAAAAGATTTTTTCATTGCCAAATAATTATTAGGTCCAATTGGGTGAACCCACCCATTCCAAAGTACTCTGAAAATTTCAACTACCTGAAGAAGGCCATTGGCCGAAATGTTGTATAATGGAATGGTTCGGAAATTTGCAGAGTATTTTGGAATGGGTGGGTTCACCCAATTAGACTCACTATGAAACTGCAGGAAGCCTCCCAACTCCTCAAATAATTATTAGTTTGAGTTTCCTTTGACAATTATCATGTTCAACTGTCTTCGTCATACTCGTCCAACCCATGCCACCCTCACCCTGCGATTAATCATAATTATCATCTCTCCCGTAGCTCCACCTCTCCTTCCATCATGACCGAACATCAACTATACCTCATTTTTTTATTATTAGAGCAATATCCATAGCCTGCACAGTCATGGCTGCTAAAATTCAGAGGTCATGACTTTGTATCAGTCATGCATAACGCACTTGTGCATGTACGCGGAGTTTTGCAGACTATCCGTCACTAACTCGTCCGCCCTAGGATACCTGATAACCGCTGATTCACTCTCATCTTCTGCTACATATACTGTATCATTGTGAGAAGGAACTTTGAAGAAGACGAGTTCGAGCATACAACAATGTATTGCCATGCGTTCTACCCTGCTTTCCATTGAAAACACTATCTGCATGACCCCCGATTCGGACACTTGACTGACTCACGACCGCCACTATGTACTATGTACATGTAAATGGTGCTTTTCATGGACAATCTTCCTCAACCTACTCAAGCTCAACTGATGAGGGGTGAATTCCCCGAAACACTGTGTATTGAGCAGAGAGTGGTGCTTTCTTGCAGGTTTGCCGAGTCGAAGGTTTGATGGACTTCTCGTGTGCTCTGGATGGCAGTCGTGAGTTAGTCAAGTGTCAAGTAAAGTCGGCGGAATAGCGCGAGCTTCAGTGTGGGAGCAAACCCATTCCTAAAAAATCATCGCCGAAGTCGCAACCACTACAATATTACTGATATTGTAATAGATGTATTTATGCTACGACCTGTATACTCACTATTCGTATTTCCCGCTCGTTTCCCTTCACATAGAAGAGCGCATGCTCCGGTTCTGTTCTGTCTAGCCTTGAGTTGTCGTCGTCCAGTTCTCCTTCTTGTCTACACTCTTGTACTTCCATAATTCAATACATAAAACCCTTGTGTTTTGGCGTGAGGGGACTTCATTAGCCGGGAGCAGCTAACAATATTGATATTATATTTTTCAAGGATTCTCCAGAGGCAAATGGATGCCTATCAAAGGGGAAAGGAAGTGAAGGTGGTTGTTATGAGAGAGGGAAGAAGGGACGTGACAAGGTGAAAAAATATAAATAATACAAACAGGAACAGCAGAAGCTACATGTACTTGCAACAAATTGGTATACCTTGTACAGAATACTTGTGATGGAGACAGTGTCTACGCACAGCAACAGTAAATCGGCTAGCGGATGTCAGACAGCGGATTTCTTCTTGCAGCTTTTTCCAGGCAACACTGAGACAAATTAGAGGGGATTGAGTGAAGTATGTACTTTTTACTTTTTGTACATACATGTACATGTACATCTATTATGTACATGTACATGTACATCTATTATGTACATGTACATCTACAGTCAAGGCCCCATGACCAATCACGGTCCCCGTGACCAGTCAATCAGTCACAAACTCCCCATGACCAGTCACAAATTAGTTTACCAGTCACAATGCCCCATGACCAGTCACAGGGGCTCAAACGGTCACGGTTTTACCCCTGACGGTTAACTGCTAAGCTAACGGTCGGTTAACCGGTTATCATGGTTATAACCTATAAGCCACGGCAATCCTGCGGACTCTTTTTTAACCGTATATTTGACTATACTCATTCAAAAAATGTACCCTATTCAGTACAACGCACACTTGTACATTCCCTTGCATGCTCATTCATACATGCTCTCACACCAAGAGACCAGATATGACCGAGTTGACAGCCCAGAAATTGCGTACGCGTGCGACAGCCCGCGAAAGTGCACACATTGCAACGACCTGATACTTGAAAAATTGACTGAAAAGTTACTGTGTAACCGTTATCTTTATCGGTTAACCGTTAATTCTTCGTAACCGGTCTGCAACCGGTTAACCGGACTAACCGTTTGAGCCCTACCCATGACCAATCACGGTCCCCGTGACCAGTCAATCAGTCACAAACTCCCCATGACCAGTCACAAATTAGTTTACCAGTCACAATGCCCCATGACCAGTCACAGGGGCTCAAACGGTCACGGTTTTACCCCTGACGGTTAACTGCTAAGCTAACGGTCGGTTAACCGGTTATCATGGTTATAACCTATAAGCCACGGCAATCCTGCGGACTCTTTTTTAACCGTATATTTGACTATACTCATTCAAAAAATGTACCCTATTCAGTACAACGCACACTTGTACATTCCCTTGCATGCTCATTCATACATGCTCTCACACCAAGAGACCAGATATGACCGAGTTGACAGCCCAGAAATTGCGTACGCGTGCGACAGCCCGCGAAAGTGCACACATTGCAACGACCTGATACTTGAAAAATTGACTGAAAAGTTACTGTGTAACCGTTATCTTTATCGGTTAACCGTTAATTCTTCGTAACCGGTCTGCAACCGGTTAACCGGACTAACCGTTTGAGCCCTACCCATGACCAATCACGGTCCCCGTGACCAGTCAATCAGTCACAAACTCCCCATGACCAGTCACAAATTAGTTTACCAGTCACAATGCCCCATGACCAGTCACAGGGGCTCAAACGGTCACGGTTTTACCCCTGACGGTTAACTGCTAAGCTAACGGTCGGTTAACCGGTTATCATGGTTATAACCTATAAGCCACGGCAATCCTGCGGACTCTTTTTTAACCGTATATTTGACTATACTCATTCAAAAAATGTACCCTATTCAGTACAACGCACACTTGTACATTCCCTTGCATGCTCATTCATACATGCTCTCACACCAAGAGACCAGATATGACCGAGTTGACAGCCCAGAAATTGCGTACGCGTGCGACAGCCCGCGAAAGTGCACACATTGCAACGACCTGATACTTGAAAAATTGACTGAAAAGTTACTGTGTAACCGTTATCTTTATCGGTTAACCGTTAATTCTTCGTAACCGGTCTGCAACCGGTTAACCGGACTAACCGTTTGAGCCCTACCCATGACCAATCACGGTCCCCGTGACCAGTCAATCAGTCACAAACTCCCCATGACCAGTCACAAATTAGTTTACCAGTCACAATGCCCCATGACCAGTCACAGGGGCTCAAACGGTCACGGTTTTACCCCTGACGGTTAACTGCTAAGCTAACGGTCGGTTAACCGGTTATCATGGTTATAACCTATAAGCCACGGCAATCCTGCGGACTCTTTTTTAACCGTATATTTGACTATACTCATTCAAAAAATGTACCCTATTCAG
Source organism: Sycon ciliatum (assembly GCF_964019385.1). NCBI lineage: Eukaryota > Metazoa > Porifera > Calcarea > Leucosolenida > Sycettidae > Sycon > Sycon ciliatum. Next base: position 10,156,736 of record NC_088654.1, on the reverse strand, counting down.
TACAACGCACACTTGTACATTCCCTTGCATGCTCATTCATACATGCTCTCACACCAAGAGACCAGATATGACCGAGTTGACAGCCCAGAAATTGCGTACGCGTGCGACAGCCCGCGAAAGTGCACACATTGCAACGACCTGATACTTGAAAAATTGACTGAAAAGTTACTGTGTAACCGTTATCTTTATCGGTTAACCGTTAATTCTTCGTAACCGGTCTGCAACCGGTTAACCGGACTAACCGTTTGAGCCCTACCCATGACCAATCACGGTCCCCGTGACCAGTCAATCAGTCACAAACTCCCCATGACCAGTCACAAATTAGTTTACCAGTCACAATGCCCCATGACCAGTCACAGGGGCTCAAACGGTCACGGTTTTACCCCTGACGGTTAACTGCTAAGCTAACGGTCGGTTAACCGGTTATCATGGTTATAACCTATAAGCCACGGCAATCCTGCGGACTCTTTTTTAACCGTATATCTGACTATACTCATTCAAAAAATGTACCCTATTCAGTACAACGCACACTTGTACATTCCCTTGCATGCTCATTCATACATGCTCTCACACCAAGAGACCAGATATGACCGAGTTGACAGCCCAGAAATTGCGTACGCGTGCGACAGCCCGCGAAAGTGCACACATTGCAACGACCTGATACTTGAAAAATTGACTGAAAAGTTACTGTGTAACCGTTATCTTTATCGGTTAACCGTTAATTCTTCGTAACCGGTCTGCAACCGGTTAACCGGACTAACCGTTTGAGCCCTACCCATGACCAATCACGGTCCCCGTGACCAGTCAATCAGTCACAAACTCCCCATGACCAGTCACAATGCCCCATGACCAGTCACAATTGTGTAAAGCACACAGTTCGTGACTGCTCGCAGAGTGCTTCGTACGGCAGGATTTGTTGTGGAAACTATAATTCCCTTTGAGCGGTCACAGAATACAGTTGTGACCACTATAATTCCATGCGAACAGTTACATGCGGAATGTACAGTTGCGACCACTCTTTCTCTGTGAGTAGTCACAGGCAGAATATAGGTATTTTTGTATTACAAAGAGAGATTGGAAGCTTTGTCACAACTCTGAGTTTCACGTATTACTACGATCGTCAGGCAACTGATAGCTCCAAAACGGGCAGCCTGAACATAAGGGGGAGTAAGGTGGGAAATTGTGAGGGGTATCATAGGCGAAGTGTATCATATCGCAAGAGTCAGGTGCAGGCGTGAAGTTGCCAAGTCTCCAGCGTGAATGATATAGAATAGAGCTGGGGACTTAAATGCCAAATCCACACATGCCCACACCATTACACACACACACACACACACACACACACACACACACACACACACACACACACACACACACACACACACACACACACACACACTCTGTCCCTTTTCTCACATACACGCACACGCGCGCACACGCACACACATCCACACACACACACATACATACACATCCACACACACACACACACACACACACACACACACACACACACACACACACATCCACACACACACACACACACACATCCACACACACACACACACACATTCTCTAAATCTTTCTCTCGCACACACACTCTCTCTTTCTCACGCATGCACACACACACACACACACATGCGCGCACACTTACTCACACACACACACACACACGCGCGCACGTGCACACACACACACACACACACAAATTGGCAGCGGGACTACCAGCTGTAGATTCACGTGACCTGGCGGACAAAGTTACGGAGGTAGAACTTGTTTTCATGACGACACTTGGACACAAGTATTTCTGTACCATTATTTTATCTCTTTTCAAACAATCCACAATCCAAGAAGAGATGCGTAGACGGAAGAACCGTTCTCTTGGTGATACTGATCGCAATCATGATTAATTCCTCCAGGCCATTGAGCACCCAATTCTTAACCTTATCTAACCAAAGTTCTTGGCAAAAGCAGCATGCCAGTTCAAGAACATCTCGTCAGACATACATATCGATACATGTCTGGTGCACTCTCACTAACAAGCAGGCAGCGCAGGGTACATTCGCACCAGCAATCACAAGAAGTTGTAGTGAGTGAATATTTCTATGAAATCAATAAGTAGAAGGAATAATACGTAATGGACAAATGAAGGTGTGGAAGATCGCCCAAAAACACTGACAAGGAGACAGTAAACGGTACACAGTACTCGTATGCATGTACTTATAATACACGTTATAGGAGCACAACGAGAAAGACCATTTACCATAATGTTACATCAATAAATTTTACAGTTATTTTGGGAGTAGGAATGAAGATGTGTTCCAAGCAGTAAACTGCGTAAGCACTACGTTGAGCCAGAATATTGAAATACAGTTTCCTGCAGTCAAAACAAGACACTCACACTTCTCTGGTCTAGTTCGCCATTCTTATTGCTAACATGACTTGATTTAATTTCTTATGATGGTTCTTGAGAATGGATCAATAATGTCTTGAATAGATGTCTTCCCAGAACGACTTCAACTGAGAGGCAGTTTCAGTTTCAACAAGCTGGACATTGTTTTTCTGTGGAGTCTTCCACAAGAAAGACAGAGCTACACACACGAAGGTGCTTGATGTACTCAGTACCTTCTTGGAGATCAACATATTTTCGTTTCCATCTTCATTATATTTTCGTCTCTGCATCGTCGACGATGTCCACTTCTGACTCCGTAATCTTGTCACCCATCCTCTCCAGAAACACAAAGCGAGTGCTGCTTGTATGCTGGATAAGTTGAAGTCAATCTCCGTGCTAGCAAGATCGGCATGCAAAAATACATGACTGAAAATATTCCGAAATTTTTGTTCTTCAAATAATGAATAGCACAATCTAGTACTAGCCAGAACGTCCTCTCAAAAGAGATTCTATCCGAAGCCTGCAAGATTTTCGACCACCCTTCGTTTCGGAGAGGAGCCCCCATACACAAGACTCGAGCTACAAGTAAACTACGCGGAGATTGAGAGTTGATCGAAATCTTTCTTGCTCACTGCACTTCTAATTCTGAAACCTGTGAAGGAAAAAAGTATGCTGATTGCGTGAATGCTTACAGTTGAGTCGTAATATTTTGACGTGGATCCTGTGACCGTTCACAGAGAAAGTCGCGTCTGTTTGTGACTGGTCATCGGGATTCAAACTGGTGTGTGACTTTATGACTGCTCTTCGGGGATTTGTGACTGTTTGGTTGGTCACGGGGATCGTGATCGGTCATCGAGACGTGACTGCTCACTGAGTCCTACATATATTATAACAAAGGGACCTCGTGTATATCGAGATATATACACCAGTTATAAAAACCTCGGCTTCGCCTCGGTTTTCATACTGGTGTATATACATGTACATGTACAGTATCTCTATACACACTAGTCAGAACAACAGATGGCCTGATCAGTCACACCTTAAAGTTTCATGCCATCTCAGGCACTCATCAGGTGATATGAACATCAAGAGAAATATCCCACTATTTAAGGAGGCAGCCTACCCATAAATTTCATATGGCATTCAATTGACCGTAACTTTGGTGTTTCTCAATGGATTTGAGTGAAATTTTGACCACACACTCCTGCCACTATGCTGATTTACAAGTTCTTGCGCCTCACTGACAGGCTTTCCAGGCCGGAAAAACTCAAATTTCCGCCATAGTGCCACGGTGTGCGAGCCACCTAGGAGCCAAACAAATGCATTTACAATTTCTTCACATTTTCGTGCCCATTCTGTCCGTGCGCGGGACCCAAACCTAAAACAAGTCCAGAAGCAGCCATGGGTGGTGGGGTAGGGCCCCTCAACGTGGCTCTGGAATCTGTCACAACGGAACGAGTGGGCGTTCTCTCAAAGACTCCCACAGACCCAAGTCAATTTTTGAATTTTTTAGGTTTAGCACTTGCTACGAGGTCGTACCTTTGATACAACATCCAGTGCTGGGACGTCCACAGCAAGCCATTTCTACAGCGCTGCAAACCAAATCCAGGATACCCTCAGAAACCGGCAAAGACTACCACTCACGTTCCACTACTGCCTATTATCACTCCCTTAGTATTGACTCCCATAGATTTTTGCCATACCTAAGCAGTCAAATATTCCTGCATATTTCACTCCTTAGGGCTATATCTGTATATTGACCGCTTATATTTGACTCCTTTTTAGCGATTGAAGACAGGCTTTGGCTAGTCGTGATAAATCAAAATTTAATATTGACTTCGTACTTGGTCAGTATAGGAAATAAAAGAACTCGGCTTTGCCTCGGTTTTTGTTTGTTTTGTATACTTTATTTATAGTGGAAATCAAAACAGGCAAAATGCCTAATAACATTGGACCCACTGTGCATAACATGTTAAAGGATATTGTGGAGAAAAAAAAAAAAAAAAAGGTTTTTACTCGGCTTTTATTTCCTATATTGACCTCGTACTCAGTAGGGACCGGCGGATTATGCTCGAAAAGGTGGCCGATTCTGCTCGAAAAGCAGTGAATTTGGCAGAACCACACAAACCTTATGGCGGGCAATTCCTCGAATTCTGCTCCATTTCTTTATCCACATACCAATCATGCATGAAACTTACCAGAAAAAGTACCGAATTCTGCCAATTTTTCTGCCGGAAGAATCCGCCGCACCCTAGTACTCAGTCAATATTAGATACGTACTGAATCCTACCTGACTTCTTGACACGACTCAAACTTGCCAAAGTCACTAAATCAACGTCAACTACAATAATCAAGGCACATATCTGCAACGTCACGAGGGTGCGGGCAAAAGTCCTGCTGCACGGCGGCGGGCTTCGCCCACCGCCGCGCAGCTAGGCCTTGACAGATTATGCTTTTCGCATTGCTGAAAAAATTGCAGAATTGTGCTATTTTTATGCTAAAAGTTATCATATTATGCCGCATTATGCTCACATATGCTGCTAATGTATAATGGTTCTGTGCAAAATAACAGGGGAATTTTTTTGTAGACGGCGTTGTACTGCAGTAGCAAAAGTTCAACGGGGTCACCGCACCGTCCGACCTAGCTACGACCGTCACTGTTGTGAAACCACAAGTTCTCGAGAGTGAAAGGCCTTCTCGCTTGTGACATTGTGTTCGTTCCAATGCAGCTGTATCCCGACTCCGCCGTACCGCTGATGTTTACGACGTAGTATACGCTACATGCGCTATGTGCGGTTTGCTGTGTGCGCTGTAGTTGTATGTTGTATGTGTATGCTTTTCTCATATACGCTGTCATTTTCACGCTATAACTACCTGGTGGTCACAAGTTTAGTGTTAGTTGTTCAGTTGTTCATTCATTGTTCATTGTTGTTAGAAGATGGAAGTGAAATATACTGTTGAGAATAAATAGTTGTCCTCGTGCCGTGTGGGGTCGTTCGTTCCTGACACTTTAGAGAACCAGAGGGTTCACAACATTTGGCGACCACGCCAGGATACGAAGCGAGCATTGCACAGGAACTATGGATCATTGAAGCCAGCTTTATCGCCAACGGAATTCGGTATGGATTTGAAGGCGATAGGTTGAGAGAATACGTGGAGAAGAGGCTCCGACAGAGCGAGGAGTTTGAAGAGCACAGTGCTAGACGGCAAGAGGGTGCGCTCCGCACAGAGTTTAACGAAAAGCTCAAGAAGATGGACGAGCGCATCGCCGTCAGTACATAATTATGAGGAAGCAAAGCGAGATTTGCTTGCCTCGCCCAGAAGGACGCCGGACAAGGCGTGTAAGACTTTGCTTACAGACAAGCAGCGGTCAGAAGAGTATTCGAAGCCAGTGGGAGGATCAGATCCAAGGCCCACTGGGTCGGTACAGTGCATGGCGACATCGGTCGGAGACGCTCCGAAGCAGCTGGAGTCTCGGCCGAACGAGTTGGAGGCGCAAGAGTTGGAGGCGCAAGAGTTGGTGTACGAATGCACTGACTGTGGAGGTGTACGAATGCACTGACTGTGGACAGTTGTGACTTTTTCAGCTCCGTAGTGTTTGACAGCCCAGCCGGCAACAGGCCGGTCTGGAAGTAGGACAGTAGTATTAGTGGCAGTGTAGGGTAGCATAGGGTAGTAGGGTAGCGTAGTGTAGGGGTGTAAGCAGTCAAAATCAGGGAGAACCTCTTCGCCATGGGCGAGCTCGCAGGAGAGCCTGCGATGAAACTGCTCTGCTCCCTCCCGGGCATAGAGCAGACTCTGCTCAGCGTGCTGCAGACCCTGACGTCTCATATCAGCGAGTCGAGGGATCGTGAGGGTCGTCTCCATCAGCGTGTGGACGATCTCTCCACGCAGCTCCTAGCCCTACGTGAGGAATTTTGTTCACTGCAGAAATCCGCCATTGTTGTTCCCGACAAGGCCCCTGCACGATCTACTCAGCACCAAGTCCAAGGCGACAAATCTCGTACCCGTACGAAACCTCGTAACCGTCCTCCCCAGCAGGGCCAGCCTGACCCAGCTGCAGCAGCAAACCAGCTCGACCCAGCCGATGCAGATGCTGGACAACAGTCAGGGCAGATCGACGTGGCCTCTGGCTCTGCACAGCACGAAACCCGTACCCGTACGGACGACCCCGGCTTTGTCGATCCTGAGCCTGTGCAATCAGACTGCGAGAAGAGCCACCCTATCATGGCCGTCATCAAGGATGACAGTTGGAAATTAGTTGCGGCGGGCCCGCCAAGAAAGAAGCGATCTGTGTTCTTTGTGGGCAACTTGAGCCACGACTGCACAGTGGACAGTCTCACTGAGTTTGTACACCGTAGGTCGGAAAGCGTAGGGACGCCTGTCAAAGCCCACCAATGCAGCCTACATACAGCCGGAAACGGGCAAGTGTCAGCCAGGATATCGGTTGATGCCACCTCCAAGCTGACAGTGACGTCCGCCAATTTCTGGCCAAGGCCACTCTACTGCAGGCCGTGGAGATTCCACACCTCCACAAATGCAAATGCAGCCAACAGCACCAGCAGCAGCAAGAGCAGCCGCCACAACAAGAACAACAACAGCACCAGCAGCAGCACCAGCAGACGCCGCAGTAGCACCAGTAGTCACCGCAGCAGCACCAGCAGTCGCCGCAGCAGCAGTAGCACCAGTAGTCACCGCAGCAGCACCAGCAGTCGCCGCAGCAGCAGTAGCGACAGTAGCACCAACCAGCTGGAAGCACAGCAGCATGATCAAGAGCAACAGCAACTTGGGATTGCCGCCACGATAAATGACTTCCTGAGCGCGAGTCGTGGCCTGTCCGCTGCCGCTGCCGGCACACCTGTAACCACGCCACACAGCCACAAACGTTCTTCTGCCGAGCGGTCACCTGATTCGCTGTCGCATGATGCGAAGCGTCCTGCCCAGCCTGGTGCGCAGCCACCCCGGCAGGATAACCAATCCTCACAATGATGGATCCAACACGTGCACGGCAACCACCTAGAATGCTCCGCCTCATGCTGACAAATGCTTTCGGTATCTTGTCAAAACTTGGGGAGTTCCAAGCTTCTCTCAATGCCCACCACCCAGACATTGTCATCGTCACGGAGACAAAAGTCACGGAGGACAAGGCCACGCCTGCTGACCTCACATTCCCTGGATACTTCCCACCAGTTCGAAGGGACCGTACGGCCCAGGGGGGCGGTGTTGCTATCTGGATTCGGGCCGACCTGGCTTTCACAGAACTAGAATGTATTGATACTGGTGGAAATGAAATCCTGTGGGTTCGCCTCAAGACAGCAGCTGGCCCACCCATTGGAGTATGTGCTGTGTATCGCTCATGTTCATCCGCCGATGGAGACATCTCTGCCCTAAACAGCATCAGCTCTGGCATAGATGAAGCTAGGCAATGCTGCCAGAATATCATCGTTGCAGGTGACCTAAATGTTCACAACCGGGAATGGCTAGGCAGCAGTAGAACTTCCCCTGCTGGTGAAGCTGCTGAAGATCTGTGTTACCACCATTGCCTCGATCAGCATGTCCATGAGTCAACACGTGGCAATAATATCCTCGACCTCATAATGTCAGATATCCCTGGAAGCGTCATCTCAACTCTCCATCCACCTCTAGGGAAATCTGACCACGCAGTTGTGGTAACTGACTTTGAAGTTGCCCCCTCCTGTGACCGTCCCAGTAAGCGAACCGTGTGGCGCTACCAGCATGCTGACTGGCCTCGGCTACGGGCTTTCTTTCGGTCCACAAACTGGGTGTTGACTGATGACAACAGCATTGACGTCTCTTGTGTGATACTCACACAGAAGATCAAAGAGGGCATGCAGATATTCATTCCATCCAAAACCCTGAAGCTACGCCAGGGAGACCCAGCCTGGTGGTCCCCTGAGTGCCAGGAAGCTGTTGACAGGAAGCAACGTGCCTGGCGACGTCACCGATCTTCGCCCAACAATGCACACCTGCGGCTGGCCTACTCTATGGCAACAGGTGAAGCAACAAACTGTCTGCACAGAGCCAAGCAAGCGCACACTACCAGTATCCGCCGAAAGATAAGAGAAGGTGCCCTTTCCAGCCGACAATGGTGGACAACCGTCAAGCGAGCAGGTGGGCAAGGACACCGCTCTGCAGACATACCTGTTCTGCGTGCGTCGAACGGAACTGAGCACACCACCTGCAGCGAAAAGGCCGAAGCATTCGGGCAGTATTTCTCCGCAAAGTGCAGTCTTGGTGACAACGACTTGCAAGCCAACAGCCTCCCTCCAGTCCGCCCCCGATCTCAAGCCCAACTCCGCAATGTCCACTTTCGGCCAAGCACGGTTGAGCGGAAGCTGAGGCAACTCCACCCCGCCAAAGCCACGGGTCCAGATGGCATCCCCGGGCGTGTACTCCGGCAATGCAGCAAAGAGCTGGCTGCACCAGTGTCGCGGCTCTTTTCGCAGGCCTTCCACCAAGGTCGGCAACCTACAATGTGGAAGACGGCAATGGTTGTGCCGGTGCACAAAAAAAAATCCAAGTCTGATGTTAAGAACTGCCGCCCGATCTCCCTCCTCTCTATTCTGTCGAAAGTCATGGAGGCCATTATTAACCACTCAATCCGACAGTTCCTGGAGGCACACAACATCTTATCGAAAAGTCAGTATGGCTTCCGCAGCCAACTCGGCACCCAGGACATACTCACGCTACTCAACTACCAATGGAGTCGCGTTGCAGCCAGAGGTGGTGTAGTTCGAGTCATTGCAGTTGATGTGGCTGGCGCATTCGACCGCGTCTCTCATGTAGGCGTTTTGCACAAGGCACAATGCTATGGTGTAACTGGTCCACTTCTCGCTTGGCTGAGGGATTACCTGACTGATCGTCACTTGAGGGTTGCAGTTGGAGGTGAACTTTCCAGTCCGTACCCGACCAAAGCTGGCGTGCCGCAGGGCAGTATCCTTGGTCCCACCCTGTTCATCCTCTACACCAATGATGGCGAGGACCACCTCCCACCAGGTATGGAGCTAGCCGCCTACGCTGACGACACCACTCTCTTCCACTGCCTCACATCAAGAGCTGACATTGACTGTGGCTCCGAGCTCCTCCAGCAGGGCATTGATGCGTTTTCTCGTTGGGGACATAAGTGGAGGATCGAATTTGAGCCCTCCAAGACGCAGGCTATGTCTATAGGCCACCATCGCCAGCCCTGGGAGCTCCCTCGAGCAACATTTGACGGCACACCGGTCAGTGAAGAGAGTCGGCTGAAACTCCTGGGAGTCACCTTTGACGACACCCTGAGCTACTCCTTCCACCTCCGCTCCCTAGCTTCCCGTGCTAACCAGCGGATTGGCTTCCTGAAGCGAGCGTCTCCCATTCTGGACGCCGAGAGCCGCCAACGCGTCTACAACGGCTTTGTGCGACCCACACTCGAGTATTGCCCCTTAGTGTGGATGGGCTCACCCTCGTCCCATCTTAAGAAGCTGGACCAGATCCAGCGAAGGGCCCTCCACATCATCGGAGCAGGTACTTGGCTCCCTAGCCTGGCACTCCGTCGCCTGGTAGCTGCACTTGCCTATACCTACAAGCTCTGCTATCTAGATGCATCCAGCCCTCTGAAGCAGATGCTGCCTAAACCAGCCACTCACCGTGCCCCCGAGACAAGACCTACCCGTCAGTCTCTCCAGCTGCAGGATTCCCATCCATACCAGATGACAACTGGCCTGCCTGCCAACACCCGGAATAGCTGTCTCCAAGGATTCCCTGCGTGCACTGTTGCAACATGGAATGCCCTGCCACCAGACCTGTTCCACCACCCACCCGCCCAGCCTCACATGCAAAGCTTTAAGAAAAAGGTGTACCGTCACCTTCTTGCTCAGGACTGGCTCTCTGCTACTGATGCACTTTGAATCTGCTCGCCAACGCTTTCCCTGTTCTTATTAGTGTTCAGCTGTTTACCTTATAACCCTGCTGCCATCATCACCAATATTCTGATTCTCATGCACATATCCCAGAACCTGCTATCCTTCGCAGTCCCCATCACCAAGAGCACTGTGCTCTTCTATCTCCCAGCTCTCTCTCTCTCTCTCTCTCTCTCTCTCTCGCCCTCGCTCTCTCGCTCGCTCTCTCGCTCGCTCTCTCTCTCTCTCGCTCTCTCTCTGTCTCTCCCTCTCTCTCTCTCTCTCTCTCTCTCTCTCTCTCT
>NC_088654.1:10035441-10145944 GCF_964019385.1 Sycon ciliatum | reverse complement strand
CGCGATCGCAAGTAACATTACCGGTATTAGTTTTTTTTTTTTTTTTAGTAGTAAAAGCCTCTTTTACGGGCGAACAAAACACAATTTGCCATGGCGGAGGATTGAAAACAAATCACATAATGATGACGTCGCATGTGATCAGACAGCAAGAGAAGCATAGCATAGTCCGCACAATCACGGGGCAAGGCTCAACGGGACACCCTAGCCTCCACGACAGCCAGGGAGGCACAGCCATCCATTGGAGGCTGCCAAACTCGGCGAGCCCCAGGCAGACACATGACACTCGAACGCAGCAGGGCGAAAGACAGCCTGCAGCGGAGGTGGGCAATTAGCACAGAATACGCCTCCCTCCCACGTAGCGACTGGAGATGTGCAATCCGGCTCACCAGTGCAGCGGCACCCTTGCCGCATCCTCCGATCCGGTGGAAGAGAGCACAAAGGGGAGAAAAGTGGATCGCTCCACTTCTCGGACTCTCCGATCATATCGACGCCGTTTCTCTTGCTCATGGTGCCGGTAGCAGCCAGAGAGAGAGGAGGTGCGGTTCGAAGACGCATAAGGGTTGAACACCCGTACATCAATAAAAGTGCGTTCGAACCGACCCCCCCCCCCCCCCAAACTCCACTGGCCACCACATCCAAACGAGCTTGATCCTCGGTTGATGCTGACCGGAGCTGAAACTGCTCCCCAGTCAGGGGTTGGAGATGTGGCTCCACTGCGACGTTGTGGGCGACACCCTTCAATGAGCTTGCCAGTATGTCGCGCACCTCGTTGTGGCGGATCGAGGGGAACCCACCGAAAGGACAGGACAAGGCGTGAGCAGTGGTGAATGCCTTCTCGCAAACACAGGTGGTGGGCAGGCGAGAAGGCGTCCAACCGTAACGGAGGCAGAGGCCATCCCGGAATTCCCCCTTCGACAAAGCGAAGCCATGGCGAGCGATGGGTCGGCAGGTAAGCCAGCTTGATGCTCCCTTCTCCTCTGCCAGACTGATAGCGAGATCAAGTTCGCTGTGTTCGGTGCGGAACGTATCGGCAGCTATCTTCATTGCCTTTCTGGCCTCAGAGCGAGCCTGACTCTTGGCCCTGCGGACACAGGCAAGAGCATCATCGAGGTGCTCTTCTTGCGCCATGATCTTGTCGTACAGCGCAGTGGTGATTAGCCTGGAGGTGCCGTACTGTGAGCCAAAAGTGGCAGGGTTGGCCACGCCGAGGCCTCCATGCCGGCAGGGGAAAGTGAGCAAAATGCGTTCAGCTTCACTGGGCGCCGTCCGTCCACTAATGGCAGGGATTAGGCGGCGGTGGATGATGTCCTCCAGGGGTGCCAGCTGTTCTGCAGCACCATCGAGAACCCGACACAGGAAGGACCACCGGTGTTGGAGGCTGTTCACCAGTGCAGAGTAAGCTGCTTGAGGCTGTGACCGGGCGAAATCTGTCAGCTTGCACAGCTCCTGCGACCAGGTGGCCACCTTGGAAGCCACAAACTCCTGCACAAACTGGATGGCTGATCCAAGGTGACGGCACCCGTCAGTGGTGATAGACACACCCGTGCCGGCGAAGATGGTCTCGGCTGCCTCTAGCTTGTCCCGCTTGACGATGAGGACGGACTTGCTGGGGTTAATGAAATACCCGAACGCCGGCCCATCCCCGACGAGTCGGTCCCACCACTGGCGGAGAGGGTTGAGCCCGCCACCCGCGGACGAGTCATCCGCATACCAGCTCTGGCGTGTTCCTGGGGTTGCCACTCTGCGCACCAGGGGGAGTACCCCCAAAGCGTACATCGGCATAGCAAGAGGATCTCCCTGCGTTGTGCCTTCTCGCGATAGGACGCACTCCCCGTCCACGAATAGGCGGGCCGGCTGACGGTAGCAGTTTACGATAGCGGGTGTGATGGCTGGACAGAGGTGCGCTACGTTGCGCATACATGCTTCTCTGTTAAGGCGATTGAACGCATTGGATGCATCCGCCATAAGCACAGCGTCAACGTCTTCTTCATGGAACGTGTCGTGCATGGCGTGAATGGCCGCCTCAATGCCACATTCCTGGCCTCCGCACATCTGCAGTGACCCTGTCGCCTCACGAACAGAGTCCCCCGCCACGCTCAGAATAGCCTTGCCGATGATACGACGGACGGTTTCGCCGATGCCTATTGGGCGCACACCCGGTTTCTTATCTAGAGGGATAAGCCGGCATGCCGTGTAGGCTTCCATCGATGCTGGGTTGACGTACTGAGTGGCGATTCGCCGGGCACAGCTGGCGAGAGCATCACATAGGTCATCTGAATTACTAATAAGCCGGCATGCCGTGTAGGCTTCCATCGATGCTGGGTTGACGTACTGAGTGGCGATTCGCCGGGCACAGCTGGCGAGAGCATCACATAGGTCGTCTGAATTACCGGTATTAGTGATAATAGTTCGCATCATATAAATCAGGGAGTAGTAAAATACGTGTATTTTACTACTCCCTGATATAAATTACCCATATAAAAACCGCTCTGTGAGCGGTTCTGAAAAACCTCTACTGGTGCAGCCCCGTCGTAAAAGTAAGAAATTAGAACTGGCGCATTGTCCTCCCAAATGTGAACTGATCCACCTAAATCGCGATTGACGGGACCCGAACGCACCAGTAGCACGAGATTCCTACCTAGCCCTGTGGATGCAGCTGGGGACGCTGGACCATAGCCAAAGCCAAAGCGGCAAAGGTGGGCTTCGGGGTAGATCTAAGTGTTGTATGGTAACTTACTTGATCAGCGCCGACGCCGGCTGTGATCCTGTGCCCTCCCGACCTCGTGCTACTGGTGCGTTCGGGTCCCGTCAATCGCGATTTAGGTGGATCAGTTCACATTTGGGAGGACAATGCGCCAGTTCTAATTTCTTACTTTTACGACGGGGCTGCACCAGTAGAGGTTTTTCAGAACCGCTCACAGAGCGGTTTTTATATGGGTAATTTCAGTTCTTTTTCTGTTCCTTCCCCCACCCTAGCCCAGCTCCGAAGATAAACATGGTGAGCACGCGCGCGATGCACTGTATGTAGCCATGCAACTGCAGTAGCACACTGATACATTCCAGCCCTCCCCACCTCGCTACCCCGCATACAGACACCTTGTGACAAACACGCACATGCACATGGCACACACACACATGGGCACGCACACACATACATACACACACACACGACCCAAACAGGAAATTCTTGATGAACATTGTATAATGCCATGCAAAGCAGTGGCCACCATACTTCAGGAAGTCAGTTGTGAAACAAAAATAATTCAACTACAATGTGTAGGTAAGCTGGCGGCCAAAGCACAACATTGCAAACCGTGATGATATTTGCCTAAGGATTGCAGTTTGCAGACCACACCATGGAAGCAGTGAATACATAATTATTGTAATGTCATACGAAGACAAGCAAAGAAGTGGCCACTATACACCAAAAACTTGCAGAAAGTCACATATCCAACAGATAGAGAAGTGAACAGCATCTGGCACAGCCCACACAAAACCAAGCTGACCTGATACTCCTCCGAAGATCGTAAGTGGCAGATCCTTTTCAACGATAGCATGCAGGTGTACGTTACACGCATGGACAAAATCTGACCGTGTCACCGGCATACATTGTCATCACATGCATACCCCACAAGTTACACACATGCACAGTAGAAGCACAATAAAAGCAATGGAAAAATATGAAGGGGTTGCTGAAGCATCTTCACACTTCAATTTCAGACTTCGATGTGGTCGTCACGGGGTGATATACCTGCAAGATACAAGTGATACAGAAGGAAAGCATAAGGTCGTGAGGTAGGCTATGAGACACCACAAATGGGTCACCTACATGTATGTTCAGGTCTGGTGTACACACACACGCAGAATTATCATAATCGAGAACTACAGAAGAGCAATGAAATCCATTTGCATGCACAGGAGCAATTTTGCAGTATGATGCGCAGCTCGGGAATACACCTGTTGGCAATGGATTACATTCCCATTGGAATTCCCATTCACGTGGGATTCACAGAAGCAATTTGGCAGTGTGCTGCGCAATGCGACACGACCTGCGATTCTGCGTGCGATGCAAACTCGCACAAAATACCATTCACAGAATCACGACAAGACGTCAGTGATGCAACAGCGCCTTGCTGACGTGCCTCAAGTCAAAGCTCAATGAGAATGCGTTTGTCGGTTACAACTGGTACAAATGTACAAGCAATTTCTGAAAATGCTCCTGTGAATCCTGCTTTAAGCAGTGCAGGAATGTCCCTCCTCCGCTCCCCCCCCCCCCCCCCTCCACACCCTCAGGGAACTTGACAAGGAAGGGTGGTCTTCGCGGTTCCCAACATCTATTTGCAGTTTCTGGTCTCCACTATGTCTTTTCAATGGGGATTTGTACGTACCACAAAAGCAAGCCTAAAAAATGAACAGCATATTTGCCGTTCCCCCACTGGGGAGGATGCGTTCCACAGCTATCCTGACAAGATATTCCGAGAAGCGGTGCTGAGTGCAATGCATTGTGAAACTGAAAAAGCTGACCAAGCCGCGGCATATAACGTCTAAACTTCAATTGTAGTTCGCCAGCTGACTACTTTCAAACTCCATGTAGGTTGGAGTACAGCTGGCTTAGAAGTTGACAACAACGGCGCACGCACATAAGCAATGGCCACCTTACCTGTACTGTAGCAGTACTTCCGAGTTCCCGTATGGGAGTTCCCTCACTGTGTGTGCAATAGCAGCCTCATCGGACCAGTTCAATGCGACGCGGACAGTCCGACACTGAGGAGGACATTGAAGAAGTCAGAGACAGGAAGAATGGTTGATTTACAATTCAACTAGCAAGGCTGCACACCCACGAAGTTCCACTCACCATTGTGCCGTCCTTCTTGGAATGCAGAAATAACGCTTCCTCTCGAGAACGCAGCCTGTGACAGAGAAAAAGGAAGGAGCATCGCCAACGGCATTGGTCCTCTGCTATCACCGATTGCCGAGTTGCACCGTTCACTCTAACAAGACTGAGCCGGGATGTTCAAGAACTCCCCATCCATACCATTATTGGAATAAGAGGAAAGGTCAGATTGCCTAGTTCCTAGGGCCTAGCATTCCTGGATGCCAGGATGTGCTGCCCCCCCCCCCCCTCCCCCCTCCCTTCTACTGCCTGGAAAGGGCAACATATGTGACAGCGTTCACCAGTACAGTCGGAGGAGAACATGGGAGAAGGCAAAAAAGGGCAACACACATGAATCCCTTATAAACAAGCAGTGGCAACTCTAGCACCAGCAATGTTGGACTTACATCCCAGCCATTGCCGCCGGATTCAGCGGCTTCTTCTTCTTCGTCTCCCATCTTGGAAGCACTCCTTCCCGTAAGTTCAGTCCTGGGATCGGGAGGACAGTCGGAGGAGGACGTCGGAAAAGGCAAAAAGGCAACACACATGATTCCCTTATAAGCAAGCAGTGGCAACTCTGGCACCAGCAATGTTGGACTTACATCCCAGCCATTGCCGCCGGATTCCCACGCTTCCTCTTCGTCGTCTTCCAGTTCCCAGGTTCCATCTTGCAAATACTCCTTCCCGTGTTGTTGTTGTTTGGCTTTATTTCCCGTAAGTAAAGGCAGTCCTGGCCTGGGTGGATGCGCAGTACATTGACGATGGCGGAGATGGAGCAGGTCAGGGAGCCCTATAGGGGTCCCGAGAGCAGATTGTGGCCAAATTCGGGACGATGCCGGACGCCAGTCAGTATGAAGTAGCGAATTGCGGACCACGTAGATTGGGGTCGCGGGATCATAATCCATGGGCACTACTCGTACGTTGCTCCAAAAAAGGGCACTGCACTGTTCCACAGTTGCTGTTAGCGGTCGCCAAAGGCACTTGGTAGGCCGGTAATTGGGTCAAGTGAATCCATACATCCTGTACACACGCCTTGTACACCCTCTAACGGTCTCTAGGCTACACTGCGATTGATACGAGTAGCCAGCCGGCAGTAGGCCGGTCTGGAGAAGGGTAGGTACTGGATAGTTACGGTAATTAGTACTAATAGATAGTTCATTAGGTAGCAGCCTAGCAGTAGCATTTAGTGGGCCGAGATGTCCCGATCTGGAAAAACCGCCATTCGCGGGATGACCGAGTCGGAGATCAAACTGCTGAGTTCCCTCCCAGGAATTGAGACTTCTGTCGTAGAACTAGTCACAACACTGTCCTCCCTCGTGTCACAGTCGGCCGACCGGGAGACACGCCTGCTGAACAAGATCGACCTGTTGACGAAGCAAGTGAATGCACTCAGTGAGGATGTTGTTTCACTGAAAGAAGCCGCCATTGTTTCGGCGAGTGTCTCTCCCCAGGCCCAGTGCCAGCGTACGAGCAAGACATCCCGTAGACGCTCAGCCAGGAAAGCTGGCCGTGCAGCTACGGGCACCAATGACCCCAGTAACTGTATGAGTACTACAACTGCACACCGTAGCGTCTGTGACAGCGTCAGTGACACTGACGACACTGAAAGCAGTGATCAGGAAGCTACACACCCTGCAGCAGGTAAAGGCTCCAAGCTCCAGCAGGCCAAGCGCAATGACGGAAGAAGTAAAGCCATCCTGGATGTCATTGCAGATGACAGTTGGCAGTTGGTGTCAGCGGAGCCACCCAGGCCAAAGAAAGCCATGTTGTACGTTGGGAATCTGAGCGAGTCCTGCACTGAGGAGAGTCTAGCAGCTTTCGTGAAACAAAGGTCAGCCAAGGCTGGAGCAGAGACCACTGTGCATGACTGCAGCATGCACAGAGCAGAAAATGGAAAGGTGTCAGCACGACTAATGGTTGAAGCAAGTGCCCTCTTGCTTGTTGTATCCCCAAACTTCTGGCCGGTGACCTCTGTACGCCAGACCATGGCAGTTTAAAGACCGTGACCAACATCAGAATGCAGCATCACAAGACAATCTTGGCAGCAGCAATGGTAAACATTCCACCACAGATCCGACCAGTGATAAAGAATGATGGCAGCACTGCGTGACCCTAATTCTCCAACAGGACTCGAACCTAATCCTAATGCCACCCCATCTATTCCGGGTCTTTTCACTAGACATCTCAACCCTAATGCCATACCATTTACACCACGGTCCCATCAAGGCGCCCCAGCAAATTCCTGGGTACGCTTTGGCTTTATCAACATTTGTAGCCTTCGGCACAAAGTCGACGCCCTGGAGCAGCTGATCGTGGACCAGTGCTGGGACATAGTCGGTGTTGCTGAAACATGGCTTGATGGCACAGTGTCTGATGGAGAAATCCGGATCCCAAACTTCAGTATTGCCCGTCAGGACCGTGCCGGTGGAAGAGGAGGTGGAACATGTATCTACTTCAGGTCGACCCTCCCCGTGAAGCCTCGCCCGGATTTGACGGAGGATGATGTAGAGTGCACCTGGATCGAGCTTAAAGGTGCCCGGGCGCCTCATCTCTTAGGGTGTGTGTACCGGCCGCCAAGTGAAACAGTTGCGTTCTGGCCCAGACTAGAGACTGTCTTACAGGCAGCCACCAACAACACCGGATCGGTCACTATGATGGACGACTTCAATGTAAATGCTGACCCAGTTTCTCCTGGCCCACAATTGCGCCACATGCATGACACGTGTGGAAGCTATGGACTGCAGAACGTCGTGACAGCACCAACTCGTGTTCTGCCCCAATGTGTGCGTGGAACCATACTAGATCTAGTCTTGGTCAACCATGCCAGCTTAACATCCTGGAACATCGTACCATGTGACATCAGCGATCACTTTGCTGTGAGTGCTTCACTCAGCTGTGCTACTGAAGTAAGCCAGCCAGCGAGTTCCCTCCTCACTAGGCAGCTGCACAGAGTGGATATAGCAGCTCTCCGCGCTGACCTGCTTGCAGCAGACCTTCACATTTTTCCTCCACATGCGAGCGTCGACGATATGTGGTCCACTTGGCACGCTAGCATAATGCGTGTACTGGACCATCATGCCCCGATGACCCCGGTTAAGAAGCGTTCCAGAAGAAGGCCATGGCTTAACAGAGACACTTACCAGCTAATGATGGCAAAGAACAGGCTGCACCGAAGATGGCTGCGAGACCGGGCTAACATAGCATTATTCCACCAGTACAAACGTGCTCGAACGGCGGCAGCAAACCTTGTCAGACGGAGGAAAAACCAGTACTTCAGTGATGAATGTGTTGTCAACAATCGCAATCCAAGGAAGATGTGGTCCCTGTTAAACTCCATCACTGGCAGAGGAGGAAGCAAGCAAGACCCTGCATGTGATGTGAACAAGGTCAGCGTGGCATTTAGCAACATTGTAACTGACCCTGATCGGCCAGCCCACTTGCCATTACCGAATGGACCCCCAGCTGAACACTCACTCAGCTGTCTGGGACCAGCATCTTATGCTGCTGTGAATAAGCTTCTGCAAGCGATAATTCCGGTGAAGGCAACTGGCAGTGATGGAATACCTGGGCTGCTTCTCAAATCCTGCAGTGATATCCTCACGCCATCCCTCACACGGATCTTCAATGAGTCTCTTGAAACGGGCATTGTACCTTCTGCCTTCAAGAAGGCCCTGGTCCGGCCTCTGTACAAGTCTGGAGACCCAACATCCCCTGGGAACTATCGTCCAGTATCCCTGCTGCCGATTGCCTCAAAGCTGCTAGAGAAGCTCGTGCAGCGGCAGCTTGTGGCATTTCTCGATGAACACAATGTTCTACCACCGACCCAATTTGCCTTCAGGAAGGATCACTCCACTGAAGATGCACTTGTGCTACTAACGGATGGCGTTCTCACTGCAAAGGACTCTGCATTGCCTTGCTGCATCTGCCTACTTGACATGTCAAAGGCGTTTGACAAAGTCAGTCACCCTACACTGCTGCAGGACTTGTTCGACATTGGCGTTTCTGGAACGGCATTAAGTTGGTTTGCCAACTATCTCAGCCATCGAACCCAGCAAGTACGCATTGGAACCCAGGACGGACCCTGTAATGCATGCACATGCGGTGTTCCACAGGGATCCGTTTTAGGACCAATCTTGTTCAGTGTATACACGCGCGGCATACCAGAGGTTGCTGGTGACGTGCCCACAGTACAGTTTGCGGATGATATTGGCTTGTACTTCAGCCACCGGCTGCCTACTGAATGCTCCGCGGCGCTTACCCGGGCAGTGTCTGCAGTGGCTGACTGGCTAGAGGATCGCAACCTCATCCTGAACTCCACGAAGAGCCAAGTCCTGAGCATGCACAGTGAAGCCATTCCTGTAAATTGCAATGGGACTAGTTTGCCAGCAGCAAGCACTGCGAAGTACCTCGGAGTTCTGCTGGACAGCTCCCTCAACTGGCAGAAACATGTGGACAGCATCGCCAAGAAAGTATCGCAGAAGATCGGGGCGCTCTGGCGATCTAGGCGAGCATTAAGTCTGAAGGCCCGTACACAGTTCATGAAGTCCATCATCATACCTGATCTGCTGTACGGGTCGACAGCATTTTTCGCCTGCCTGCGACAGGAGCAAGTCTCTCGCTTGCAAGTTCTCCAGAACCGAGCTGCCAGGGCAGTGTTTGGCCAGCCACCCCGCTCTCATGCTCAACCCCTCCTGACCAGCTTGCAGCTCTACAGCATTCAGGAGCTGCACAAGCAGAAGATGCTGAGGTTTGTGTGGCGTTGCCAGCACAATCGAGCCAGCCCAGCCCTCCAGGACAAGTTTCGAAGTGCTCATGGAAACACCACCCGCCTCCAGCAAGGACAGGGTTTGCGCCTGCCGCTAGCCCGGTCAGCAGCAGGGACATCCCGTCCATCGCACTGTGGTGCCATCCTCTGGAACACCCTCCCCAGCGAAGTTCGCCTACTCAATCGTCCCAGTGAATTCGCCGTAGCTGCACTGCCCTTCACGCTGGCGGGCTAGATCTGCAAACTCCGTGAATTCTCCCGCCTTCTGTGTTCACAGTCCCATACTCCCCTTGGAGTAGTCTGCACGGCGCTGCTGCTGCTGCTGCTGCTGCTGCTGCTGTTGCTGCTGCTGCTGCTGTTGTTGTTGTTGTTGTTGTTGTTGTTGTTGTTGTTGTTGTTGTTGTTGTTGTTGTTGTTGTTGTTGTTGTTGTTGTTGTTGTTGTTGTTGTTGCTGTTGCTGTTGCTGTTGTTGTTGTTGTTGTTGTTGTTGTTGTTGTTGTTGTTGTTGTTGTTGTTGTTGTTGTTGTTGTTGTTGTTGTTGTTGTTGTTGTTGTTGTTGTTGTTGTTGTTGTTGTTGTTGTTGTTGCTGCTGCTGCTGCTGCTGCTGCTGCTGCTGCTGCTGCTGCTGCTGCTGCTGCTGCTACAGCAGCTACTGCTGTGGCTGTAGTTACAGCCCCTCTCGCTGTCAGGAAATGTTTGCTTGTGCTACTTCTCATCCAGTTGACTTTTTATTATGACTTTGTACGTTATAATTTTGTTGAGCTCCGGTTTTCCCCTTCATTCTAACTCAAGTGCAGTTTAGCGTGTATTGGCTTGCGATTTCCTTTCTTCTGTTTGCTTGGCATTTTATCGCTCCACAGGTACCCTCGGTCTCAGGTGCTCTCACATTTGTGCAATTGTTGATTTTGGTCCTGAATTGTCCTCCCTGTTGCTTTGCTACCGTCCTCCTCCTTCCTCCACCTTTTTTTCTTAATTGGCCTCATTATGGCATTCGCTTCCATGTAATTGGGCTTGTAGCCCGTGTGTACTTGCGAATTCAAAAAAAAAAAAATACATACACAAGTGTCAACAAAGTGTCAACAACGTGTCAACAAAGTGTCGACTACGTGTCTTTAGCGGTACACTAATTTTGGTGTCCCCAAACTGAAAACATCGAGCACCAGTATGGAAAGGCTTTAGACAGAAAGCCTTTCCAATTATAATAGAGAGGTTTAGCACAACGAAATTCGTTGTTCATTTTCGTTATGCCGCTGTACGAAAAAGCCGACCGAAATTCGCTGAATTTTTGTTTAGCAGAACGTTCTCCACGAACTTCGGTGTCGCTAGTGGATACCGTGGATGTCGCGGAAATCCCCGCGAAATACAAAATAATTAATAGTAATCCTCGTCACTCCCCGACTATCGTAATTTCGTAAACTGGTGGCCTCACCACTCGAATGCTTCTTGAGCAGGAAATGAAACCGATCCACAATCCCTTTCTTTTTCAGCCCAGCAAATCTCTCATCGCTCTGGGAAAGCAGCAGAGCTGCTTCTTCATTCGTGCGTGATTTCCGCAAGAAGCGGCATCGACCTCACAAGGCGGAGCATCATGAGATCCATCTGCGTATCCCACGTAAGTCGTCGTCCCTCCTGATCACCAGAGGTAACAGCAGCTGCAGAGACTGCAGGATTTTAGTTCGGCGGAGACATTCTGGTCGTGAAAACAAGAACCTCAGAAAAAAATGTCGAAAGGAAAGGAAAAATTCTCATGTGATCGCGGTACGAAAAGTCGACAGACCAAACTTCGTTGGATTGATGTTTTCCGCGAGTGTGTGTCCCGAAGTTCGTGGCAAGTTTCGTTACTCGTCCCCGGGCTTCAAAATCTAACGAAAATTCAGACGAATTTCGTTGTGCTAAACCTCTTTAATATCAGGGAGTCGTACTCAAACTAGTTTGAGTACGACTCCCTGGTTCGCATCAGGGAGTCGTAAAATATTTTACGACTCCCTGGTTCGCATAGCTCATCATGAGTGTTATGAACCCTCTAAGATTCTCCAAATTGTCAGGATCGTACGACCACACGGCACGAGGACAACTCTTTCCTTTACACAGTATATTTCACTTCATCGAGTAATTAACAATGAACACTAATAACACCAGCTATTTATAGCATGCAAAACAGCGTACATGCAAAAACATACGCATATAAAACTGGACATAACAGCGTATACAGCAAAACGCACACAGCGCATATAGCGTATGCCATGCAGCAACATCAGCGGTACGGCAGAGTCGAAATACAACATTGCAACGAATACAATGCCATAAGCGCGAAGGCCTTTCCCAATTGAGAACTGGTGGTTTGCAACATTCTCCCCACCAAAGGGCTTCTCACCGCCGTACAACAATGCACACAAGTCAAAAACGATCCGGGGCTCTGACTACGCGCCCAGAACGCGTCATCTCCTGCTGCCGTGGTGGTGGTAACGGTGCTGACGGTTCATACGCTGGCTGCTGAGGGACGATAGCAGGTTGAGCGGTATCGGCAAGCCCAGGAGCCACGTCCTGTGACGATACTTCTAATGGCACTAACCTCTGGATCGGCCTCAACAGGGTACTGGTACTCAACTTAACCTTGGCAACACGACGCTTACCATCTCGACCAGGGAATAACTCGATGATCCGTCCCAAACGCCAGAACTGCTTGCGCTTGGTATCATCGAGAACAAAGACAACATCACCCACAGCTAAAGGGCGCGACACGGTCTGTTGGTGCTTGTTCAGCTGACTTACAGCAATACCCTCCTGTCTGCCAACCAGTTTGGCTTTCGGAAATCAATCGGCACAGCTGACCTACTAACGTCACTCCAGCATGAATGGGCTTTAACCACCAGTAAGGGCGGAACCATTCAGGCCCTCGCCATAGACATAGCAGGCGCGTTTGACCGGGTTTCACACCCTGGGCTCCTCTGCAAGCTCCGAGGCTATGGCATTGGTGGGCAACTGCTGGCCTGGTTAACATCGTACCTCCAGAACCGGAAGCTGCAAGCTGTTGTTGCGGGACAGACCTCTACCCCCTCTACCATCCGGTCAGGCGTCCCTCAGGGCAGCATCCTAGGGCCCACATTGTTTCTAGTATACATAAACGACGCCGAAGATCAGCTACCTGCCAGCGTCTCCATCGCCGTGTATGCTGATGATACTACGTTATACACGTCTGTCATGCCTGGACAGACCACAGAGGCCGCCGCAGCTGCACTTCAGACAGCCGTAAACCAGCTGGAAGCCTGGGGAAGTACTTGGAGGGTTACCTTTGAGCCCTCTAAGTCACAGCTGATGTCCGTGACCAGGAAGCTGGCCCCTCTAGACTTCCCCCCTGTCCAATTCCTTGGCACCCCTGTTCCTGTCAGCAGCCAGTTGAAGCTCCTTGGGGTGGTGTTCGACGAGAAGCTCAACTTCAGCGCCCACCTCCACCAGCTTTCTGTGCGCGCACATCAACGCCTCCATTTCATGCGGAAGGCAGCCCCCATCCTGGATGCTGCTGGACGCCTAACCGTCTATAAGGGCTTTGTAAGGCCCATACTTGAGTATGCCCCACTAGCCTGGCTTGGTGCTGCCCAGACCCACCTTGGGAAGTTGGACACAGCACAGCGCAAGGCCATGCAGATGATTGGACCCACCACCGTCCTCCAGAGTCTGCGGGCCAGACGGACGGTCGCAGGGCTGTCCTATCTCTACAAGGTAGTTAACAGCAAGGGCCCACCCCGTATGACACGCATGCGCCCTCCCCCAAAACCACGGGCCGATACTGTTCGAACCCGCCAGCAGCATTATGCTCAGCGCCAGCACCGGGAACAGCTCTTAAACACCACCCCCGGCACCAGTCCTGATTACCTTCGACGTTCCTTCCCGTACTGTTTCCTTGAATTGTGGAACAGCCTCCCCGAGGACGTCTTTCCCCGTCTGGCCAATCACTCTCCACTCACAGCTTTTAAAAAAGGTGTCAACAAACACATTTCAGACCAGCCATGGTCTTGGGACGTGCTTTGAAGCCCATCATGTTGATCGTCTCACTGTTCTTTCCAGATTGCACCTCTCGGTTTGGGGATCCTTCTCGCAAACCGTTCCCATATCGCTTCCGTCGAGTTCCCTCTCAGTGCTGGGACTCTATGAACGCTGATTTCTCCTGCCACGACTGGTCGTTTCTGCAACCAGAAGGCTCTCCAACTGTTGACGCCGTGGTAGATCACTTTGCAGCCGTCCTTGAACGAGGGTTCCAACAGCACCTCTCTAACTTTGCTATCGGCTACAACAACCGGAAACATTCCAACCCAACATCCTCGACATCTAGTCCCCCATGGGTGACACGGTCCCTCGTATCTGAAGTGAAGCGCAAGCGTGATCTTTTCAGCATCTACAAGAAATTCCCAACGCCGGTTAACCGGGAGGCTTACCGAGTTCAACGCAACTTCGTCAAGCACCTTTCTCGTACCTCACACCGCTCCTTTCTAAACTCTCTTTCTGCAACACTCTCCTCCCCCGATCGCCCATCACTCCACCAATTCATTCGCAACCAGTGCCGCGGGACCTCCCGCGCGCCAATCCAGTACCTGACGGACTCCCATGGCAACCGCCAGCACGATGTGAAGGCGATTGCAGACACACTGAACAAGCAGTTTGTTTCATCCGGCATTCCGGAAGATCCGAATTGGGTCATTCCATCGCTGTCCCCAGCCCCTGAACTTAGCGCACCACTCACACGCGTCGTTACCACGACTGCTACCGTCTGTAAGCACCTCAAACTCCTGAAGAATTGTAAGTCCCCTGGCGAAGATGGCATACCCAATGAGGTTCTCAAATGGCTTGCGCCATCTCTGTCCTATCCCTTGTGCCTGCTCTTTAACATGTCATATCGTACAGGAGTATTTCCGTCCGTCTGGAAATCTGCTGTTATCGTCCCGATCTATAAGAAAGGCCAACGCTCTCAGGCTGGCAACTACAGACCAATCTCTCTCCTTCCCGCTGTGTCCAAGGCCTGTGAACGTATTTTCTTTGAGTCTCTGTACTGCCACGTCACCCCAGCGCTTTCACCATCTCAATCCGGTTTCTGCCGTGGAGACTCCACAACTTTCCAACTAACACGTCTAGTACAAGACATCTACACCCAGCGGAACCTCAGGCGGCATGTTGGCATCGTGTTCTTTGACCTAGCGAAAGCTTTCGACACCGTCTGGCATCGTGGTCTGCTTGCAAAGCTAGAGTCCGTCTTCTTGGTACACGGTCCAGCCCTGCAATGGCTCTCATCCTATCTTTCCTGCCGCCACCAGACTGTCAGAGTATCTACCTCCCTATCAGACCCATTACTAGTCGTGTCTGGGGTACCCCAGGGGTCCATACTTGGGCCGCTCCTATTTCTACTGTACGTTAATGACTTGCCAGCCCTTGTACCAAATGTAAGTCTTTTTGCTGACGACACTGCTCTGATGTGCTCCGACAGCTCGGCAGACAACCTCACGGCCTCCATGCAGTCTGGGGTCAACGCTACAGTAACATGGATGGAAACCTGGAAACTGAAGCCTAACCTCGCCAAAACCGAGGCCATGTTCTTCTCTCCCTCGCCCCCCACTCAACTTCTGTATTTTCCTGGTCTAAATAGTACACCTATTAAAGTTGTTAACGAGCACAAGCACCTGGGCGTTATTCTCGACCGCCAACTCTCCTGGTCTCCACAAGTCCAGTCTGTGTGCAAGCGTGCGAGTGCGTCCTTAGGTATGCTACAACCCCACTGCCAACACTTGAATGATAACTGCAGAAAATTGTTCTTTAAGTCGTACATTTTGCCTATATTTGACTATTGCGATATAGCTTGGTGCGGGTTGTCTCAGACTTTACTCCACAGACTGGAGGTACATCAACGCTTGCTTCTGAAAATTCTGTTTCGAAAAGACCAAACATTTGCCTCCCTTTGTCTTTATAAACTTGCTTCCACGCACCCTCTTCTTGCCCGACATCAGCAGCATCTTTGTATCCTTGTGCAAAAAATCTTCCTAGCCCAAGTCCCGAAACATATTGCCAAGTACAACTGGTTTGTTACCACTAGACCAACACGCAATGCCTTATCACTGCCCCGAGCTAGTTCCTCTCTGTTTTTGAAATCCCCTTTCTTCTCAGCATACTCCCTTTGGTCTAACCTGCCTACTAGCATTAAGACATGCCAGGATATCAGGAAATTCACAGTCCAGCTTTCCACACTGTCTCATCCGAAGTGATCCCATGTATTATTAATGTGCCTCCCTTTCTTTTCTCTCCCTATCTCCTTTCCCTCTCTGACAGCATCTTTCTTTTTTTTTTTTTCCCTTTTAGCTTGCCGTGGTTGGCTATCACCTGACCTCTCATGTTTATTGGCAGTCTTCGGACGGGCCAGGAGATGTTGAATAAATAAATAAATAAATAAATGTGCATTGAAGCACCCCATACTAACGGTCTATACTGTCCTCTCTTGGTCACCACTCTCCCTATTACCTATATTGTAATTACCATTCATGTATTGCGCTTCAGATTTTCTTCCGTTTTTGTCTCTTGGTGCGTTACCGGCATGGCGATACTGAGACCTAATGGTCAGTGGAGTGCCTGTAGCCTCACCAGCACTGCTACTATCTGTGACTGTGGCGACCACCATTCAATGTCTAGTCCTCCCCTAACCGTACCCCAACTCTCTCTCTCTCAGCTCTCTTTTTATCTGTCTTTTCTTACTCTTTTTTCTTTTTCAGCTTTCCTGGTGGTTATGTGCTTTTTCAAGTAAATAAAAAAAAAAAAAAAAAAAACTTAGGTACTCCACCTCCCAACGATTCTTGACATGCTTCAGTGTCTGACTGAGGTAACGCAATCTCGCTGACATATGCGTAGCGTCCGTGGTACCTGCTGGCTTCGCTGACGACCTCCAAATGTTACCCATCATCATTGCAGGGGTTACTGGTGGCTCATCCAGGCTATCAGACACATAAGTTAGCGGACGACTATTCACCACTGCTTCAACCTCATACAAGATGGTCTCAAGCTCCTGAACCTTCAGAAACGCTGTTCCCATTACCTTTTTCAAGGCACTCTTCACTGTACCAACCATTCGCTCATAGAAGCCTCCATGCCATGGTGCAGCTGGAGGATTGAACATCCACGGCACACTCAGTTTGTCAGATGCCGCCTTGAACGTTGTAGCGTTGTCAGACCTGATCCGAGACGGCAAACTACGTCTCGCGACAAACTTCCGAAATGCCATCAAGAATGACTCGGTACTTAAACTATCGACCACCTCCAAGTGAACTGCTCTGGTGGTGGCACACACAAACAATGCTATCCATACCTTTGGAGATGACTCACCACGGCGCACGTACAACGGACCAGCATAGTCGATGCCGGTAGTTGCGAACGGCCTCTCGTGAACAACTCGGTCTTCTGGCAGCGGCGGGCAGACTTCTGAGGCAGCCTTAGCCTTGTAGCGGCGGCATGTAACACATCGCTGAGTAATGTTGCGTAGCGCTCGTCGACCACCGATAATCCAGAATTTCTGACGGATGAACGACAAGACTCCTTCTACACCTTGGTGCATCCTTTCAACATGCATTTTCTCCAACAGCAAATCGGTCAGATGATGTTTGCCTAACAGGACTGGGTGCTTGGCTCCATACGCCAACTCGCTGTGCTGAAGTCGTCCCCCGGCTCTGAGCACTCCATGCTCATCCAGAAACGGTGCAAGCTGATACACCTTCGACCCAGGCTTCACTGGTTGACCTTGCTTGATCAGCTCAAGATCCTCAGCGAAACATGCGGCTTGAACGATGCGGTACAATACGTTGTCTGCTGCAAAATAGAGTTCAGCACGAGGCTCAGTGTGCTTCCACTGCAACATCCGAGTCACCATGCCCTGTGCCCTCGACCATTTACTGAATCGGAGCCACCACTCCTTATCAGATTCTCGACTACAGGTGGTGGCTGACACTCGTACTTCTACACTGGACTCATCTGTAGCTGCGGTTGAGGGTGCGGTGGGCCAGTCATTGGGCTCCGTGATCCAGGTTGGTCCGCCCCTCCAGAACGGACTACGGATCTGCTGTGCACTACTCCCACGCGACGGTAAATCTGCTGGGTTGTGAAGGCTCGGGCAATGGTTCCACACAATGCCGACCTTCTTCGATATCTCTTGGATTTGACTGACGCGGTTAGCCACAAATGTTTTCCATTTGTACGATGGATTACTGATCCAATGAACGGTAGTGAGACTGTCAGTCCAGCCATAGACTTGCGTGACGGTCACACGCAGCTCCTTCACCACAAACTCAGCGTAGCGAGCCGCTAGACATACTGCTTGTAACTCAAGGCGGGCTAACGTGGGTGGAGACACGGGTGCCACTTTGGCCTTGGCAAATACCAAGTGCGACTGTCCATTGACGACTGCATACAAACAACATCCAAACGCTTTCTCACTGGCATCGGCGAAGGCATGAAGCGCAATCGGCGTGTCAAGATTGCAGCAAATCCAACGTGGTATGTCAATGCTCACCACTTCGGCCAACTCTCCCCACCATTGCGCACATGCGGCTGCGATGCCATCAGGCAACTTATCATCCCAGTCGCCTCCGACTTTCCAGGCTTGCTGTAGCAGTATCTTTCCCGGCACAACTGCCGGTGTTGCTAGACCTAGCGGATCAAACACTGACGCAACACACTTGAGGAGGGATCGCCGGGTCCAAACAGATGGCCTATCGGACTCGCCTAGCGCTGCTATGCTGAGCAAGTCATCACTGGTTTTCCATTTCAGACCGAGGACTTTATCTCCGGCCTCTGGATCGCACGGGATTTCGTTGACTCGCCACTTGCGTAACTCCATGCCAGCATCCGTAAGCACACGCACGCTGAACTCTTGCATCTCCTTGGCTTCCGAGGCATTTGAGACACTAGAGACCAAATCGTCAACGTAGAAACTCGTTAGCAAGAGATCAATACGATCTCGCTCTTTGGCTGCAGACAACGCCCGTAGCTCCTTCAAGTGATGCTGAATCACCGCAGTAAGCATGTATGACGAGCAGTTTACACCAAATGGCAGTTTCGTTAGCCTCCAGGTTAACAGTTCATCGCTGTCGCTTCGACCGGGCCACAAGAAACGCAGGTACGGACGGTCTTCGGGATTAACCGCGACCATGAAGAAAGCCTTGCGTATGTCCGCTTGCAGCGCGCTCTTATATTCACGGAACCGTAATAGCATACCTGCGAGACTCGGCAATAGCGACGGTCCAGGGTCAACCATGTCGTTCAACGACTTGCCATCTGGAGCCGTCGCCGAGGCATTGAACACCACTCTTAACTTCGTGGTTGCAGCGTGCTCGCGGAATACACCATGATGCGGTACATAGTACCCGGCATTGCTCTCACATGGCTCCAGCTCAATTGCTCCAAGCTCGCGGTACTCCCTGATCAGCACATCATCATAGAGCGCACGCTTCCCATTCCTCTTCAGCTTTTCAAGAAGCCGCGTTGCGATGACTCCAGCTTGAGCATAGTTATCCGTTGGGCGACGCTCATTTCGCCACAAGAGACCCACTTGGTACCCGCTGCCCTGGCGACATAGCGGGAAAGATGGCAGGTGCTGATGTTGTTCTGGAGGTTCATCCAACTGCCATAGTTTGTCGATGTGGGCTGTGACACATGACACGGTCACCGGCTGACTGTTTCGACTTGGTGCAGACGCTGGACCAGATAATACATTACCTATCTCTGTGTTCCACACCGTCTCACCATTAACTTCCTTCTTGCTGTGCAGTACCGCGTTGATATAGTCTGCACCAATCAGCATATGTATTTCGTCTGATATCCCTTGTTGAGGCTTGTCACTCAGCTCTACTCCCCAACTGTGCCACTGCGCAATGGTCTGCGGACTTGCGCACTTCAGGTCCAGCTCTAGCGTTGGTTTCACGAACGCGCGTACCCGAATGCTAGCGGAGCTACCCTGGATCGTGATGGCGTATTTATCCATGCGCTGTTGGATTGGTTCCGCGCCGAACGGCTTCACCTCTACATTTTCAACCCCAACGTGTTCTGCATCGATTGCTGACACCAACGCTGCAGTCACGAATGACGCCTCAGCACCCGAGTCCAGGAACACGCGAACCTTCGCGTTTCGAGTTCTTCCCTCAACTCGTGCCACTCTGGTCATCAGCCGCACACTTGGCGAGTGTAGACAGCACGATCCAACATTCTTCTCCGTTACTATCTCAGTCGGTTTCTCCCGGCTGTAACCTGCTCTATCCCACACATCATGTATTAGCAGGTGGTGTTTTCCTCTGGCATTTCGTGCATCTCGAGCCTGACCGACATTCTCTGGCCATATGGCCATACTTAAGGCAGTTCCAGCAGAGTCTCTCTCGCTGCAGAAAACCCTTTCTCCCTTCCTGTGGCAGCGACTTTAGCTGCTTCTCTGCATCTGCGACCGATATCGCCATGCACTGTGCCGACGCCGTGGGCCTTGGCACGGATCGTTCTACTGGCTTCCTGGCAGTATCACCCTGTCGTCCGTGCGCGACCTGGTAAGACGCGCCGTGCTCCTGTACCTGGCGCAGAGACATCCCGTAGCACTGCCGTTCGACCAGGTACGTCTTCATCTCAGGTCCGCATTGCTCCAAGATTACCTGCTTTGCCATTGCTTGCAGCACCGGGGCCATTTTACCTATATCGGCGCTATACTTGGTGTCCACCTCGCCATCTTCTGGCATGGCGAGTGTGGCCCACACCTCTACCTCTCGGCAAACACGGACAACGTATTGGTGGAACGACTCATCTGACCGCTGCTTGCCTGTCAGCAATGTCTTCCACGCTTTATCCGGAGTCTTTCCGAGCGAGGCAAGCAACTCTCGCTTTGCTTCCTCGTAATTATTGCATCCAATACATATCCTCTCCGCTTTGCTACCCGCTAGCGCGATGCGCAGTCGCAGCAGCCATTCGCTTTCTTCGAACTCGTTTTTGGAACAGATGTCCTCGAACAGGTCAAGATAACGCTCCAATGGCTGCGTTCCATCATATGAGGGGATTTTCATCAACGGTTGCCGCCCACCGCTGTTACTGGGAGCTTCCTCTGTACCTCCCATCGCGGCTTTACCATCACCCTCATACGCATTGGCGATGCGCTCGTTAATCTCCTTTAGTGTTTTGTCAAACTCGGTGCGGAGCGCCTCCTCTCGCCGTCTGGCACTGCGCTCCTCACGCTCCTGGTACTGTTGGAGCCTCTGCTCCACATGTACCTTCAACAACTCGCCTTCTAATCCTAACAGCTCTCCATTGTCGATAAAGCTGGCTTCCAAATTGTTCCAGAGTTCCTCTGCCATGCTCGCTCCTATCCTGGCGTGGTCGCCAAATGTTATGAACCCTCTAAGATTCTCTAAATTGTCAGGATCGTACGACCACACGGCACGAGGACAACTCTTTCCTTTACACAGTATATTTCACTTCATCGAGTAATTAACAATGAACACTAATAACACCAGCTATTTATAGCATGCAAAACAGCGTACATGCAAAAACATACGCATATAAAACTGGACATAACAGCGTATACAGCAAAACGCACACAGCGCATATAGCGTATGCCATGCAGCAACATCAGCGGTACGGCGGAGTCGAAATACAACATTGCAACGAATACAATGCCATAAGCGCGAAGGCCTTTCCCAATTGAGAACTGGTGGTTTGCAACAATGAGTCATGGACATGGAGTCGTGAGAGGCCTGCCGCCTGTACGAGGTCCGGATTATGTTTTGCATTTTTTTCGCATTTTGGGGTTATTTCAGCTTTTTTCGCATTGTGGGGTTTTCAGCATTTTTCGTGACATTTTGAGCATAATTATTTTGATCCAAAACTCCAAGTGCAGTTCTTTCCAGTTCACAGTCAACATGCTCATCGGAAGCCTCGAGTGCACTTGGCTCTATACTGACTATAGCCAGTATAGGGAGGGCCCGAATATGCTTGCGCATATTTTCGCATATTTACAAAGCTGGCAAGAACGTTCAACAGTTGTGCAAGGAGCTGACGAAAGACATTGTCAAAGTGAAAGAGTTCTTGGCGGCCAGAGGCTTACTGCTGAATCCTTCCAAGCCGCAGTTTGTCGTGTTCAGGTCAAAGTGCAGGCCCCTTGACCCTAGCGTCGCTCTACAGCTGGGTGAGGTCACAATCAACCCTAGTGCACACATTCTATACCTTGGCATTGTACTCGACGAACATCTCTCCTTCGGAGAGCACGTTAGGCAACTAGAGCGGAAAGTTGGAAGTAAGTGGACCGTATGCGTGTTAAAACAAAATGGCGTCACGATTTATTGAAAGTGGTATAGTTGGTGGTACGAGTGTTCAAAACCATTTGAACTTCATACTGTTCGTCTTCTTTTTGACATGCTCTCTTTCCATCGTCCTTAGCTTTTGTTTGTTGAGAGCTGTTTTGGCTTTCTCCTATACCTCTGGGGGATGCCAAGTGATGGTTTTGAGAGGCTGGTGATGGCTGTGAGCGAGAGTTTGCCGATCGGCGTCGTCCTCGCTATAGCGATGAAAATACTAGTTACTGCGCACCTGGCAGATATCACAACACGTCGGAGCGTCCAGGAGCAAAGGAATCTAGTTCCTCCAGCATCGTGTAGCCCACCGTCGGTGAATGGGGGTCCAGAAAGGTCGAACCTGGTCTTCTGCAGCATCTCGCAGTCCTGCGAGGCACACTGAATACGCCTGTCATGTATTCTACAAATAAAAATCACGAAGTAGTGGACTTTACAGTGATGAGTCTATCCTGTATGCTGCAAAAGACGCAGGAGATGTGACTGGTGTCCGTACACTGGACGCCAATATCATCCCAGTCTTCTCCCGCAGGATCTGTTTTACATTGACATACCGGTATGCAGTGGGTCGACATTGGCCTGGTTTGGCAGCTATCTGCCTGGGTGGATGTAGCAGGTTTGCATTGGCGCGTCGTCCAGTCCGACATTTTCTTGTAACTGTGGAGTACCGGCAGGGTTTGAGAGGTTGCTCGTGCTGTGAACACATCTCTACTGCCTGTCTCGTCCTGGAAGTGCCGTCTCGCCGCTTCCTTGCTCTACAGTCACGCCGTTATTTCGCTTTGTTTCGTGGTGCAGCTCAAAACCTGCCCAAACAACTGTGAGCTCGCAACATGGTATGGACAAATTGCACCACTCATGCTGGTTAACTAAAACCGGGATAGTCGAGTAAGCGAGTTCACTCCCTGGGCCATGGCAAGATCTGTTTAGCGCAGGCTATTCCAACCTCCAAGTGCATAGTCACCGATCGATCCATGCGATGGTGGTTGACCTACAAAGAGCCAAGGTCTACGAGTACTACTATTGGATGCTGTCTACATGCAGTCAACAAAATCAAAGTACCTCAGTATGCCCCAGAATAGGGCATGTGCATCTATAGCATGACACAACAGGGGTTCTGGCGGCACCTGTCAAACAAGCAGTAGCGACTAGTGCCAGCTACCTATTGGAGGCTAGTCGCTACAGTCTGTCACTGGAGATAATTATTATGTTCACTGTTTAGACTGAGCACAATCAATGATGCCCAATCAATCTGCCCAATGTGTGTTCTGTTCCACCTAATTATAACGTCCCATCGCATCAACCCTACTACACGCACATGTCGTCACTCTAGCACGACTTGTGTTATTATTGTTTATTTTGATTCGCACGATAAATAGAGCACAATAAACGTTAACTTGACCGAAGGTTAAAGGCGACTGCAGATAGAGGAACACATCGAGGTACAGGTACCGGCATCAATACAGTATCAGAGAGAAACAAACAAAAATGAGAGGTACGCAGAAAAAACTCTCGTAAGCCCAAGGGGAAGTGGTTGATGAGGGATGAATGCACTCTCCACGCTCATCTACACTGTTCGTGGAAATGCACACATACATACAATAATATATGTTTAACATAGCAATAGCATGCACAGAACCGAACAATTTCATGTTCACACATGCAAGCACAGACCTGAACATTAGTACCAAAAGCCGATACAGACAATATCCCCATACACACAGACGCGCACACACACACACACACACACACACACACACACACACACACACACACAATGTCCCATGTATGCGCCCGTGGCGAGAAAAGCACGCAAATCTACAAATGCACTGGATGTGAACCCACAGATGTTCTCTTATAGCAACGATAGTGGATCTGATTCTGAATGAAACACACACACAATACAATCATTGAATGCCCATCCGCAGATGATGGCAGGTCCTGAAAGAACAGGCAGTGTTCCAGTGATGGGGAACAGAACTTCGAGTGGCGAGTGAGGTATACACACACACACACGGGCGTGCGCGGGCACACACTAAAGTATTCAGAAATAGAATCGACATCGTGGTATTCATTGGTTGGGGAATGGAAAGGAAAATAAAACATTGCTATAGGTTATTGTTGTAAGGACACTGGGAGCACAACAGAAAGGTAAGCAACTTGCTTTGAAGCAAAGAAAGTTATTATTCCACGGATCTCAGAAGGAAGGAACGTTCCAGAATGCTGCACTGGCAACAGGCGGCCTGCATGTGCGCGGCCCCTGCAGTCGGTCCAGCTGCCGGCCTTGCAGTGCTGAAAAGAATGTGCAGTACAGCATGTCACATAGTATCGCAGCCTGGACAAATAGGCGCTGGGAAGTCCTAGTTATGTGCTCACCTACACCACGATGCACCAATCTTCTGAGCTACTTTGGCAACAACTTTGTCCACTTGAGACTCCCATGGGCTGAGCCAGTTCAGTCGGTTGAGGGCTGCATCAAGGTGGACGGCAATGACCGCTGATGGCAAGGCAATCCATGACACACAGTCACTAGGGCATCGTCAACATGGCGCTGAGGCTGGATCGATAAAATCAACCTTTAGGCTGCCGCGGGGTTGACAACGAGGCCGCTGTCTCGAAGCTAGTCAGTCAGCTTGGTCACCGCCATTGACGAACCAGTCGCCACCGCCAGCAGTGGCGGTAGGTTGTGACAAGTGTGGTGCAATATTGTCAGCAAATTCAGTACTCAGGATAAGATGAGTGACAAAGGGAACGTTGTGTTTGATAATATTGAAGTGAAGAGGGATGATCACAAACCCTGCGCGTACTCCACCGTGAGTTACAAGAAAATTCCGGACTGGACGACGAGCAAACACCAACCTGCTACATCCAACCAGGCAGATACTATTACGATAGCTGCCAAACCAGGTCAATGCCGACCTACTGCATAATGTCAATGTCAAATAGATCCTGCAGGAGAAGACTGGGGTGTTGGCGTCCAGTCACTGAGTGTACAGACACCAGTCACATTTCCTGCGTCTTTTGCAGCATACAGGATAGACTCATCACTGTAAAGTCCACTACTTCGTGATTTTTATTTGTAGAATACATGACAGGCGTATTCAGTGTGCCTCGCAGGACTGCGAGATGCTGCAGAAGACCAGGTTCGACCTTTCTGGACCGCCATTCACCGACGGTGGGCTACACGATGCTGGAGGAACTAGATTCCAGTGAAAACCCAAGATTCCTTTGCTCCTGGACGCTCCGATGTGTTGTGATGTCTGCCAGGTGCGCAGTAACTAGTATTTTCATCGCTATAGCGAGGACGACGCCGATCGGCAAACTCTCGCTCACAGCCATCACCAGCCTCTCAAAACCATCACTTGGCATCCCCCAGAGGTATAGGAGAAAACCAAAACAGCTCTCAACAAACAAAAGCTAAGGACGATGGAAAGAGAGCATGTCAAAAAGAAGACGAACAGTATGAAGTTCAAATGGTTTTGAACACTCGTACCACCAACTATACCACTTTCAATAAATCGTGACGCCATTTTGTTTTAACATGAATATCGCGGGTTAGCCATGTTCAGAAAGGTCCGAGATCACATGACGGTAACTGCGAAGCGTGCATTTTTACATTTTGTTCCATTCAGACAGTACTCGAGTATGGGAGTAACTCATTTGCTCATTGCTTGTCAGTATTCTCAGTAACTCTTCATGACCGGCTAGTCCGTCTTAGGGACCATCGCAAAAGTTCGCAGAAGCCCCTGGAACGAAGAGCATACGTTGGGGGGGGGGGGGGGGGGGGAGGGAGGGAGTCGGTGTCGAAAATCGCAAACGCTTCAATTCAAAAAAGTATTGACGACATGTAGGAGCTGATATAGATTAGCATGCTCAAAGGATACAACTGCATAGCTCTAGCTGTTCTCGTTCTTAGATCACCCACTGCAAGGTGATATCATCGTTGCATTTATATAGTGCTGTACACTGATACAACAATGCTTGTGAAGTATATTATAATAATTATTATGTGTGAGCATCCAAGTGAAATAATGAAGCCCATATTGTGACTGTCGTTTCGTTTGAGGGGGGAGGGAGGGGGGTCAGGCCCGAAACTAACGGTCTTCGTTTCGGGGGCTTCTGCGAACTTTTGCGATGGTCCCTTAGTAATAGAGCTCTACGCATTGTGTTCAGTATGCCTCGCTTTTCTGACGTATCCCTTATTAATGCACGCCATCACATTCTCCCTTTGTCTGTGCGCTATCAGTTTAAACTCTATGGGGCTGTTAAGTGTGACGTCACGGCTCCTTCGATACGCATAGCAACGGAGAGCACTGGGGGACAAACAAAAGTCGCGTCCTCTGGATGGAACCAGATGTCAAGGGCAACAGCATCTAAATGACTGGAGAGACAGCAGTTTTTCTTTGCATTTTCTTCAAGCGATTGTTGTCGCTCTTTACTCCTTGTTCTTTCCTCTACAAATCTCCTGTAGTTGTCGAGGGCCTTCATGATGGCTGTGAAATTAGCTGCCCACTGAAAACTCCGTGTTTGAGAGTGCTTTGAAGATTTCTCGCGTCCTGATGATGAAAGTATGAGCGCTACCTGTGGATTCGATTATATAGTAGGTGAGTTGTTCAAGAAATCAGTATTGGGAACCACACAACAGCTCAATTTTCAAGCCCAAAAATTGATGAATACAAAATACAGAGCGACGCAACAAGAGATCATCCGGCAACCAAACCAACCTGGGTCTAATGCACTGAATAGTCCTGGAATACGCAGGCCAGACAAAGCAGTGCAAGCACATAATGTTACAAGGTACATGCGTTGCAGAACAAAGTGTAACCAAAGATACACAGCGGTATAGCTGCACACTTGTGCATGTGCACGCTCAGCCCAAGAACACGCATGATGATAGAAACAAACCGGGGAAAACACGCTAACACCGAAGTAAGCATCAACACGTAAATAGTGCAGCTCTGAGAAAGTAAAAAATTACATTGACATGTACATTGGTGTGCCGAGTAGTATCATCCTTGATTATGTTACTCATCCAACCAAGACTTGATCAGGTCCTAGACGCTGAGATTGCACGCCGAATGTGAAGTGCATCTAGCCATGAACCTGTCGCACAAGGCACACACATATGGCAAAATGACATCCACTCTGATTATTTCCAGAGGCCAATCATGACAGAACACAGAAATGAAACCACGGGCTCAACCAAGTTAACGCAAAGGAAGTTAGTCAAAATAATCCATGCAGTGCTCTTTTAATTGCAGCGCTGACTGCAGTGTGGCGGCGTAGTTCGATACCCGCTGAGCACACTGAGACACAAACTCCATTCGACAGAAGCAAGACATACTCTTTTGGAATAAAGTCATAAAGTACAGCATTCCAATGACATGACGGACACCTCGTGCAAGTGCATGGTCTGTTCATCTGGCCGACTCGGCCACGCATGAGAGTGTGTGCATGTACGTGCGCACACAAGCGCAGCGCCTGCTCTAGGATTGTAGGACAGCTCGGTACACGTGTACCTGGCGCAACCATTTCAACCGGGTCGGAGCCGGGTACACATGTATTCGACGCACGCCTCTGCATGATCTGTCACACATACAAGCCATGTAGTTAGTCCTTTCAAAGTTCGAACGTGTAAAGCACCAACTGGGTCACAGGTGACCCGGTACTATATTTTCAACCGGGTCCAAGCGCCGCCCAACCGGGTGGATTACCCGGGTCACCCGGCGCTGGAGCAGACACTGAAGCGCGCGCGTGCACACGCACGCACACCATGTATTCGGTGCGTATGGCATACCAGTTGCGGGGCAATGAAGATGGAATCATTATCATGATGTTACATGTACATGTACAGTGTATATTTGAGTCTAAAGAAAATTTTATTTTATTACACATTTCTTCGACACAACTTACTTCACATCTTCGTATTTCTCAGTCATAATCGATCCTCCTCCGATCGATCGATCCGTATCAGTTGAGGAAAAAATCTCCCAGGTATACACTAGTCACCACAGCCATGTGATGACATTGGGATGGGCCCCGAGCACGATTGCACTCTCCAGTTACAATATATTTGCCCAGATTATCTGTGAAGACAAAATGCAATGCATAGCGGCAATCGATGGATGAAGAGAGAGTTTGTAAATACACATATCTTTCCACTTGTTCAGGAGCTTACCTTTTGGAGTTCACATCGTTTACACGATCTCTCGGCTTAGCTTTGTTGACCATCGATACGCCATCCCAGAAAACATTCTACAGGAGCTACTAATGCAGAGCGTTTTTCACGCTCGATCTCGGCGATCTACCTTGTCACGCCAATAAAATTCTCCGTGACACTAGCTACAGTCACAAGTGACGTCTCAGGAAGGTAATGAGCAGGACATCACCGTCGAGATCAAGGACAAAGAGAAAAGAAAACACTCACTGAAAACTTCAAAGAAGAAATCATGTACAGGATTCCTATATGTTGCCACTGACAACTGGTTCGGTGGAGACGACGCTACTTTTGTTTGTCCCCAGTGGGATGGTTGCTATGCGTGTCGAAGGAACTGTGACGTCATCACTTAACAGCCCCATATCTTAGTGTTTCTTGCCCTGAATCAGTTAACTACTAGTACTACTCTCCTTACTGATTGCTTTTGCCTTCGTTCTACTTCTACTCGTACCAATTCCTGGACTCGCTCTCAGGTATCTTCGTCTGTCACTTTACCAAAAGCTAAAACTCGTTTCGGTCTCTTTTCAGTTTCTTTCATCGGTTCCGACCGTTGGAATGCACTCCCCGCTGCAGTCCGCTTATGCTCTTCACTGCACCTATTCCGTAATTCAGTACTTTCATTTCTAGGGTACCCTGTAAGAAGGCATTAGGCCTGTGGGGATTGCCCTATCAAAAATTTGATAATAATAATAATACGAAGTAGTGGTTGCGACTTCGGCGATAATTTGTGAGAAAGGGTTTGCTCCCCACACCGGAGCTCGCGCTATTCCGCCGACTTTACTTGACACTTGACTGACTCACGACTGCCATCCAGAGCACACGAGAAGTCCATGGAACCTTCGACTCGGCAAACCTGCAAGAAAGCACCACTCCCTGCTCAATACACAGTGTTTCGGGGAATTCATCCCTCATCAGTTGAGCTTGAGTAGGCTGAGGAAGATTGTGCCTGAAGAGCACCACTTCACGAGGTGTTCACGAGGTGTTTGTCGCGCTGGAAACGGAGCGTCTCTGGAAGTTTGTATCCCTGGTGATGTTTGTGCCTGGAGAGCACTATATAAGTGGTGCTCTTCAGGCACAATCTTCCTCAGCCTACTCAAGCTTATAACTGATGAGGGGTGAATTCCCCGAAACACTGTGTATTGAGCAGGGAGTGGTGCTTTCTTGCAGGTTTGCCGAGTCGAAGGTTCCATGGACTTCTCGTGTGCTCTGGATGGCAGTCGTGAGTCAGTCAAGTGTCAAGTAAAGTCGGCGGAATAGCGCGAGCTCCGGTGTGGGGAGCAAACCCTTTCTTAATAATAATAATATTTTGGTCCTGTGACACAAGGTCGCATAAAGTAGCAAATCTAGCATATTGTACCAAATGTAGCATATTCTGCTACAAGGAGCAAAGAATTCGCATAATTATAGGGCAGATTGCGGAAATGGACAAGGAAACGTACCACGGCACGCTCGGTCAGGGAACACTTCCAAACTTAGCCCGGAAGGAAATTAATGGTCATCCAAACACGGGGCGAAAATTTGACCCGGGAAGAGAGTGTCCGCGACTCAAGTCAAGGTCGCATAAAGTAGCGAATCTGGCATGTTCTCTATTTCTTTCCTTGGCGCTGATAAGTGGAATTCTCTGCCTGTCTCGTGTCGTCAGGTTGAGCATCTATCCGTTTTTGTTTTGCTCTGTAAAGAGCACTTAGGGTTCCCTGTAACAAGACGGCAACGTCTGTAGGGCATAC
This sequence comes from Sycon ciliatum, assembly GCF_964019385.1. Taxonomy (NCBI): domain Eukaryota; kingdom Metazoa; phylum Porifera; class Calcarea; order Leucosolenida; family Sycettidae; genus Sycon; species Sycon ciliatum. The sequence goes on along the minus strand of NC_088654.1, from coordinate 10,116,021 downwards.
CCTATCAAAATAATAAATTCCACTACTACTACCGGTACTACTACTATCTAGCATTATAATTATTGTACCAAATGTAGCATATTTCGTTACAAGGAGCAAAGAATTCGCCTAATAGATGACTTGCACAAAGATTGTCTGGGTTCGAGACGGGGCAAGTGGACCTTCTGACTCTGACTTCCCCACCTTTTGAGTTCGTGACTTTCGCTTTTTGCCTGACGATTCATGGCGAACACTCGGCTAGTTTTTTTGGCTAGAGAGTAGAGTTGTTTTGATTCGGCTTGTATCGTCAAGCCGAAGCGCTGCTGCGCTCCTGAATGCACTAGCAGACGAGAGATGGAACTGAGGCTCCTATTCCATACGTTCCTTTCCGAGCCGGCCGGCCGGGAGGCAGAAAAATGAGGCGGAATATCATTTTAGTATCATCGGTGTAGGCTGCAACAAGCACGTCGTGGTCCTGAAGTGTGACTACTTTCCCGCAGTGGAAGCGAAGTCAAGCACAACGAAAGTTTGTGGACGTCTGAGAAAGAACTCGATTCCCTTTGATTCGGCTGCACTACAGTCTGTTTCAAAAAGATTAGCAATCAAGTTTGGGTCTTAAAAAGTATGAAGATAAGGGAAGTTTGGACAACAAAGTACATAAAATGCCTTGTTAGGGCACGGCAAATTGTTCTGTGAAGGTTTCGGAACAATTGGACCAACCGTTAAGGAGTTAGAATTTCGGCCAGGTTTCCGGCCTTTTCCCATGGCATATAATTTGCCCTGGAAGCCAGTATCGATTTGTTATCAAAACCCACGATTTATCCCTTCCTTTTTGGCCTTGTGGTTATGAATGCTGTCTGCTGACCATGAAGTCGTGAGTTCAAATCCCAACAAATCTTCAAGTCAAACATTTTTTCTTCATGTTTTCATTGTTTTGGTGATCACGCTGGTACAAGACAAAGAAGGTGGCTGCGCCAAACGACTTGTTGTTGGAGCTCGCGTTTCCTGCCAAACTGACTGACACTTGACTGGCTCACGCCATGTGAAGTTGTGAACACACACAACACTGAAACCGTGTGAGTGAACACGGAAGTCATTGCGCAGCTGTAGCTACGTGTTGTTGAATACACCGGTACATCGATCGATCGATTTCTGTTTGAGAATTATTTTAGTATTTGAAGATCGCCAATTTATTTGAATTTGGGAGTCAACGCCGTCTTCTATCAGCTTTCACAGGCGACTGCTTTTCTCGAAATGTCGTCGAAGTCACACGGATAGCTTTGCCACATCAAGGCCTTGGGAATGAGTCTGTGTCGATGCCGTTTTCGTCACATCGTGAGAGTAAATTGCATCCGCGGCAGCTCAAAGAATCAATTTGGTCACAAAACGGACGCATCCCGCTCGTCAAAATTTACCACACTTTCGATATGTCCTCTCTGACTCCATATCGATACGAGGAAGAACTCGTTTGCTGTACATGTAAACCAGACGAACATGTACGAGTACCGACGTCAGTGAGTTGTCATTTTTCTTGCTTTCGCGCGGAATATTTCTTCGAGTTCACAGTGAGTTTTTCCAGGCAGCGCTCGAGCGCTCATACGGTAAGACGGCAAACTCCCCGGGCGATCGCCAGGATTGCTAATCTTTTTGAAACTGACTATAGTTCCAGAGCGACTCTCTCCTGAGGACAGACTGCGGAGAGGCCAGGAACCTGCCGAGTCACGAGTGGAAGCCCAAACCACGAAAATGAAGGGTGGAAGGACTGAGTGTGAGAGCCCGAGATGGCCTTTAGTAGAACTTCAAGTAGTATCTGAGTTGAAGGAGAGAACAAGTGTGGTGGAGAAACGCTGCGAAGTCCTCAGGCCTGATGTGTACTAGCTACTGTTGAAGTCTCACTTGTTCCGATATGAACATTTCATCAGCCCTGACTCTGAGCAGCTGTATCTAGACTTGGACTTAGGCGGAGACATAGCATTGTAAACCTTACTGAAGCCATATGTACCCAATGACTGGCTCTAGTGAGAAAGCAGTTTGGCGCAGGCTCGCAAACTATGATTGAATCAGGGAGTGGTGGAAAGTCACATTATACCTCTCCATGATTAGCTGGTCATGATGACAATGCGGCTCCGGCTGGGTCTCATAGGAAAGTAACTCAGTTGCATACCTGTTTAGTTGCAACGAGGCAACGGTACCCCATGTACTGAAGACATGATTGAACTACATTTTATCTCCTCCTGGGAGAAGGTGGAACAAATAATGCCAGAGTGTGTCTGATACACATCACAGTCTGCTGAGTGTGTTCATTATTGTGGACGTAACAGAACTGCGCTGCGAGGTACCTTCTGCGTTGGACCTACAGTTGAGCCACTACTCTTCTTACAAATTCCATACAACGGTGAAAGGATTTGTTGGAGCATCATCAAACAGTGCATTCACCTTCATCATACACTGGCTCCGTTGCCTACAGTAGTTCACATTTTGACGGGGCGCGCTGGGACGATACGGAAGGAGCGGCGGGAACCATTGGAGTGCTCATGATGCTGGTTAGCGGAGACGGATGTGAGTGTCAGGAACGGGAACGCAACCGCACTACTGTACAGATCAGGAAGCGATGGAAGAGTTGAATCTGTTCAACCTTCTATGCCGTGTACAGGGACACAAGCGTAAAAATGGCTACATTTCGAATGTGAACTGGCGATGGCATTGTGTGGCGACGAACACAACTGCAACTGTTCAAATTTCAGCATTTCGAACATTATGCTTCCCATGATAACTCACCGAATGGCTCACATGACGGAGTTGGACATTACCAGGCTAGGATTATCATTTGCTGTATTTATGGATAGTCCTCAGTAGAGTTTTCAGATGAAGTGCTTTATCTTTTACCTGTCGTTCCGTTAGAATGGCACAATGTCCATGGCTACTTTCTTGTCTTCATAACAGACTGGTATAATCAGCATGATTCTGCTTTATTTGAGAAGAAATAAAACTTTCCTTTCGGAAAGGAAGCCCAGAAACGTCAACCCCCATGGACTGTGCTTTATGACTCTCGTCCTAGCTGCATCGACATTAACCGTCGCAATAACTGCTGCATGTATGTTGTGCTGTGCAAACCGTACAAGATTTTACAGCTCACCCACGCCTTCCCAACAGGCTCCTATATCCCGTACCGTTAGCGTTACATTGAATATGAACTAGGCTAGCACAGTTATCCTTCGTTCTTTTGATGGCGGTGGGTAGCATGGAACTTGACTAGGCCTTGACGGATTATGCTAATATTTTCGTGAAATTATGCTTTTCGCATTGCTGTAAAAATTGCAGAATTATGCTATTTTTATGCTAAAAGTTACCATATTATGCCGCATTATGCTCACATATGCTGCTAATGCAAAATGGTTCTGTGCAAAATAACAAGGGATTTTTTGTAGAGGGCGTTGTACTGCAGTAGCAAAAGTTCAACGGGGTCGATCAACGCATCGTCCGACCTAGCTACGACAATCACTGATTGTAGTGGACTGGACATATTATCAAGGGAGTCGTAAACCTACAACTTCCTAGTGCATCTACTTGTAGTTGTACTAGTAGAACATGTACAACTGTATGGAATTTGATGCGAACAGGCGGATTATTACAATTTTATGCGATTCGTATGCAATTTGCCTCGAATTATGCGATTATTCGATTTTGGTAGGAATTATGCGAAAAATTATGCTAGCATAATCCGTCAAGGCCTAAACTTGACGTGTTCTTGGGATCCTCGTGTAACACTTGCTGCTCCCGGATGCCATATTATTGGGTGCATCGAGGTTGCTTCTATGCTCACTGTTGTTTGGTAAGACAATTTTTTTATAACTATTTCACCGAAGAATAAGGCAAGAGTATTTTGGGTTGGTTTGGACGCCTGGCTTCTCTTCACATAATATATAAAACTCATGTACTTCCACTAACCCCACAAGTGCACATGCATGACTCATGTCATGAGCTGCTGAAGTTCGAAGACAGTGACGGTACTGATCATGTACAGTCATGTACATGCCGTGCACAGTTCATTCATGCTGACAAAAAAAAAGTACACTGCGCTACAGACGGTGTAGGGTGCCCCCAGTGTAGCCTGGGTCACAGTGGGTGCACTTGCCCCGTCTCACTCGCGGCTCGGATCTTTGTGCAAGTCATCTATTATCACTGATATCAGTTCATATTTCGAGCATATTTCGAGCATATTTTTCTGCTTTTGTGTGATTTCGAAGCATATTTTGAAGCAAGTGGCCAATATGCGAAAAGCATAATAATTATGCGAAATTTTTGAGCATATTTGGGCCCTCCCTACTTGTCTCTGAAAAAGCCATACAACCAAACAAAATGATCGATTCCTTTCGACTATCGAAAACAACCACATCCTTTGCACGCGCTTCCTCCACGTGCACTTGGAACGACAAGGGATTCAAGTTTGACGCCATTCTGGTTGCCATGGTAACGGCAGCATAATTTTCTTATTTTGGGTGAAATTGTGAATCGTTTTAAAGATTGTTTTAGCATTTTGGGTAAATTTCCAAAAAATAAACATTTTCCATTTTGACCCTTCAAAAAACGCATAATCCGGACAGGGTTAGTCGTGAGTCGTAACGAGTCGTGAGTCGTAACGAGTCGTGAGTCGTAACGAGTCGTGAGTCGTAAATCGCCACATCACTGACATCAGTAGCACTGCTAGCAGTCACCAGTGTAGTGCTGTGTCAGTGAGCTCGATCCATCATCCAGCCTCCAGCCAGTCCAGGCCCTCTACTGCGGGCCAACAATAAACTGCAGGCCAACAATAAACAACATCATGCGCCAGTCCCTACTGAAGTACTTTGTACTGCTGGCCGCTGACGAGGACACCGTGCGCAATGCCAAGCTCCATACCATTACCAGGGCCGTGCCAAACTCCGTACCCTGTGTTCCGACCGTCACACTACCGGTACTGCCACCATCAACATATCAGTGCAGACCTCAGTGGAAGCTAGTTGCGACCGTATGCGGCAGCTCGTGGCTGTCATGCCTGCCCATCGCTGCACACGGCTTCACAGCCTTCAGCCTGGGCAGGATGTCATTCCAGGATGCTCTTGCTGCATTCTACGGATGGCCTGTTCTTGGTATCCCTGACACCTGCTTCAGCTTGTGTGGTGTGCCTTTCACCACCGACCATGCCATGATAGTATGCAGACGCGGCGGCTTCCCCATCGTCCGCCACAACCATGTCCGGGACTACATTGCTGGCCTTCTTGGCAGGGTGTGCAATGCTGTGGAGACGGAGCCTGTCCTTCAACCCCTTGCTGGTGAAGCTCTTCCAAGGGCCGCCAACACTGACCCTCAGGCCAGACTGGATGTCAAGGGGAGGGGCCTCTGGTCCATGCAAGAGGATGCATTTTTTGATACAAGGGTTTTTTATCCCTGCGCGTCCTCTTACATGACTAAGTCCCTCTCTGCGACCTACAGATGGCATGAGGAGCAGAAGAAAGCGGGCCCCGCCGGCTTATGGTGAGCGGATCCGGCGGATGGAGAGGGGCAGCTTCTCTCCATTGCCGATGATTGGTGTTCTCCTCTGTCGGGAGAGCTGGCGGCGAGGCCCGGCATGTGTTGAAATGTCTCGCCATTCGCCTGGCAGCGGCAACCGGAGACTCGTACAGCGTCCTCATGGGACAGATCCGCTGTGAGCTTGACTTCTCACCCCCCGTCCGTGACTCCGTCATGATGTTGCGTGGTAGTCGGAGGAAGGTGAATTTTAGCCATCACCCCAGCCATATCCTGCAGCATGAGTCGCTCATGCCAGTTTGACTCGGTTCAATTTATATTTGGTGCCTGTGCATGATGATGTCCCAGGTTTGTTCGGCAGTTTTGGTTCTGTTGCCGTTCATCCTCTGTCTTTGCTTTTCGTTTTGCTGTTTCCTTTCTCTTCTTCCTCTTTGCTCAAGTTGATGCCATTTTGTTGTGAGTCCGCATGCTTTGACTCGAACTCGCAAGGTTGATCATTATCCCTTGCACCTTTTACTAGTTAAGGACTTGTGCCCAGTCCTGAAGTTATTACTAATTGTTTTTGTTTTCATTGTTTTGCATTTACATTAATTTTACATGTGTTTAGTACACCTGCTCAATTCATGTGCAAGGTTGATTGTTATCCCTTGCACGTACTTCGAATTACATGTATTAGGACCTGTGCCCTTTCCTGTTTTATTTCATCTCATAATACGTATGAAGTTGATTGCTCCAACGAGGAACACACGCTTCTTGCCCAACTTGACACTCGACTGACTCACGACTGCCATCCGGAGCACACGTACGAGGAGCACGTCGCACCTTCCACTCGGCAAACCTGCAAGAAAGCACCACTTCCTGCTCAAAACACAGTGTTTCGGGGAATTCACCCCTCATCAGTTGAGCTTGAGTAGGATGAGGAAGATTGTGCCTGAAAAGCAACACGTATATACTGCTCCCCAGGCCAAACCAGCACCAGGGATACAAACTTACAGAGATGCTTTGTTTCTAGCGCGACAAACACCTCGTGAAGCCCCAGGTAGCAGCGTGAGTCAGAGTTTGTTTGTTTGTTTGAAGTTTTATTTTACATCGCAAACCAAACGGGCATTGATGCCCAATATTATGATGGCGATAGAATAAAAAGTGTGGCTCGATAAAGCGTCACTTGCGAAAATGAGAAAACAGTCAAAAGGAAGTAGAGTCGCTCATGGAGTTGTACTAAACAGACAGAGCAAGCGCCAATATAGGCTACTATAGCTACTCACAACGCTGTCACCTCCAACAACTAGTCGCACGTCCGCGTGAGAGACCACAATACGAACTTACATGTTAGCGAATTCAAATAAAGTATACAAACAACTAGGGGTGTGCGGATGATGCTCGAAAAGGTGGCAGATTCTGTTCGAAAAGCAGTGAAATTGGCAGAACCATACAAACCTTATGACAGGCAATTCCTCGAATTCTGCTCCATTTCTTTATCCACGTACCAAGCATGCATGAAACTTACCAGAAAAAGTACCGAATTCTGCCAATTTTCTGCCGGCATTATCCGCATGTGACTACAAACAACAACAACATGTACATGTAGAAGTTGCGGTGAGAGCTGCGTCCCACCCGCCTGTGTGGATTCACAGGAAGTGTCAGTTACGAAGTCTGAAGAAATTGTTGAACGGTCTCTGCTGGGACTACGCCATAGTGTCTGTATTTTGTGTATTTGTTATTTAAAGGATTTCCCAAAGGCATCGCCTATCGGGGGGGGGGGGATCTCATAACAGTAAAAACGATCCTTGATTTACATGTATATACTAGTGAATCGACTTGTGCAGGCAAATAATTATAATGCTGTGTATAATGAGGGCGAAATTGTGTCCGAAATTCTGAAACAGAATCTATAGCGGTAATCTTGGGTGGAAGGCAATTCCATAATTTGCCGATTGTATATAAGAAAAGGGAAGACGAAAATTTCCCATGAGAGTTGGAAACAAGCTTGTTCGGTCTGCGTTCACTACGAGAAAATTGATATCAAAAAGGGATAAGATATGAGGTTGAAAGTGGTTTATTTGAAAAGAATTGTAATAGCGATGAGGGTACGTCTGCACTGGAGGGATTCTAAGTTACACATAGTATTTAAACTATCTTCTGATTCATATCTGTCAAATTCTTTCTTGGCTGATCTTAGTAACCGTCTACACACCATAGCCTGCAGGACATCAAACATAACTATATGTACATGTAGCTGTGCGGTAGTTAGGGTGAGGCTCCAGACTGGGGTGGGGAATGGGGATTGGCGTAATATTCTATTGTGGGGCGTACATTTGATTTGTAGAGCAAGGCAATGTTGGGGTAAGGTAGATAGCGACCCATATAGTACAATAGATTTACTCTTTGCTGAAATTTCTTGGATCTGGTATTGAAATGATTATCGAACTTAAGATTACTGCTGAGCTGCACTCCTAAATGTTTACGATCCTGCTTGAAGTTTAAATCTACATTGTCCATCTGCACAGAGTGTCCAGGAGGAAGGTCGTACTAGGACATTATACTTGTCTTGTCTGCAGAGAACGTGCCGTGGATGTTTCTTGCCCACTGTTGGCAGCTCGCTAAATCCACTTGGACGTTGGCTAGGTTACCCACCAGGGAATCAGTACGTGTGTGAACGTTCAGGAGGGTGACATCATCTGCAAACAGATAGGGGGTAGCTCAGTGGTTAGAGCATCGCTGGCTACAACCGAGGGTCCCTGGTTCGAGTCCTGGTACATGGTGGTGACAGTCAATTTTTTCTTCAGATTCTCCCGTTTGTGTCTTTCCCTCAAACCAGTGAATTCTTATTATTATTATTATTATTTGGGTCACTTTCTTTCACCTCTGGTGGTTTCCAGAAACTGACCGTGGTTGGTCCCCTGGGGGAGGGAAAAGGACCCAAGGACCCAAGTGCCATCAGTATGTGTGGCACGTGTTGTGAGCTGCCTTTGGAGTGAAACATTTGTCAGCGCCTTCTAGGTTCAGCCTGGTCCCATAGCTCAGTGGTTAGAGCATTGCTCATGACAAGCAGGGTCACAGGTTCGAGTCCTGGTGGGTCTGGCGATTTTTCTCTTTTCAAGCAGTTGACTTCCCCGACTGATCCTTTGAATTATTATTATTATTATTTAAAAATTCGACGAGGAGACAATAATTTTAATATGGCAATAAGTAGGACGAGCTGAAGCGACATTTGGACTACTTTATTAACAATGTAAGCGATGGAGACGATGCAAGAAACAATCTAAAGGGTAAGGAAAAATATATGTAAGAAGAAAAAGGCAATGGAAAAAAAAGATGATTCGAACAAGTTTTCGTGCAACACTCTTCAGGAATCACCGTTGTACTAAAGAACAAAATGAGAACAAAGGAAATAATATAGCAATCAAGGTAGGGTAACACGATACAATGACAGCACTGGAATATCGAGGTGCGATTTCTCGCAAAAGTGTGCAGAAAACAAGGGTATGTGTTTTGTCACCTTCTTGTTTATTGTAAGAAAGGGTTTGCTCCCCACACCGGAGCTCGCGCTAGCAGTAGAGATACATGTAGCAGTAAAGTCGGCGGAATAGCGCGAGCTCCGGTGTGGGGAGCAAACCCTTTCTTACAAATCATCGCCGAAGTCGCAACCACTACTTCGTACTGTTGTGCCCAGCGCGGGCTTGCGACTAGTTGGTTTGGAGGTGACAGCGTTGCGAATGACCGAGGGGCCTCGACGTCTGTCTCACCGTCCAGGAGCGACACTGACTCACGCTGCTATCTGGTGTTCACGAGGTGTTTGTCGCGCTGGAAACGGAGCGTCTCTGTAAGCTTGTATCCCTGGTGATGGTTGTGCCTGGAGAGCACTATATAATGTGGTGCTCTTCAGGCACAATCTTCCTCAGCCTACTCAAGCTCAACTGATGAGGGGTGAATTCCCCGAAACACTGTGTATTGAGCAGGGAGTGGTGCTTTCTTGCAGGTTTGCCGAGTCGAAGGTTCCATGGACTTCTCGTGTGCTCTGGATGGCAGTCGTGATTCAGTCAAGTGTCAAGTAAAGTCAGCGGAATAGCGCGAGCTCCGGTGTGGAGAGCAAACCCTTTCTTACAAATCATCGCCGAAGTCGCAACCACTACTTCTTGTTTATTATTGTTATTATTATCATTCGTTCTCACTTTTTTGTTTTTGTTGCTGATACACACTTGTCACGCTTAGTTCTTACTTGTATACCCTTGTTTTCTGCAGACTTTTGTGAGAAATCGCACCTCGATATTCCAGTGCTGTCATTGTATCGTGTTACCCTACCTTGATTGCCATATTATTTCCTTTGTTCTCATTTTGTTCTTTTGTACAACGGTGATTCCTGAAGAGTGTTGTACGAAAACTTGTTCGAATCATCTTTTTTCCATTGCCTTTTTCTTCTTACATATATTTTTCCTTACCCTTTAGATTGTTTCTTGCATCGTCTCCATCGCTTACATTGTTAATAAAGTAGTCCAAATGTCGCTTCAGCTTAGGCCTTGGCGGATAATGCTCGAAAAGGTGGCAGATTCTGCTTTTTTTTGCACCGAAATTGGCAGAACCATACAAACCTTATGGCGGGCAATTCCTCGAATTCTGCTCGATTTCTTTATCCACATACCAAACATGCATGAAACTTACCAGAAAAAGTACCGAATTCTGCCAATTTTTCTGCCGGCATTATCCGCCAAGGCCTACTTCAGCTCGTCCTACTTATTGCCATAATTATTAAAATTATTATTATTTTTACTATTCAAACGGTTGTTTGGAGGCGGTGGAAAAAACAGTTTCGTAATCAATATTCGCATGCAACGACGCAAATCCACACAATTCAGTAGACACTTCCTTTCTATCAAACGTTTTCTTTCCCTTCTCTTCAGGATAGTACAGGGAATGTTGGAAATTTGGAAAAAAACACATAACTACTGAAGTAAACTAACTATATAGAAAAATAGAGAAAAAGTCAACACTTCAACATAGGCGATAAAATGGCTAAAGTGTTAAAAAAAACTCGAAAACAAAAACAGCAAGTTGTAGACAAACACGTTGAACACATCAAGAAACGGGTCACAACCAGCTAAAACATGTCTTAGAGTGAAAATTTTCAAATATTGTTTTCCTCCAGAAAACAGTTCTTGGGACCTTACTTGACCTCTTGAAGGTGATACAGGGCAGAAAAGTAGTCTACAAGTGCCCCAAACACCGCTTTCAAAATATGTACTTTGAAATAGAAAATGACAGTTTTCGCACAGTCTGACACAAAGAGACAAACTATTACTTAGTGGCTTTTGTGGCGGAGCACAATACAACGGAACTAAAGATGTTGACACAGACTTGAGCATGTCAACGACATCAGTTCAAAGGCATGGCCCAAGTTATTCCTGGAAAGCCTGGGCGGCGTTGCACTTGCATACTCTTTCGATTCTGGCAGTGACACTTTCGATCGTCGCCTGCGTTTCCGAGACTGCGTCAGACGCCTCATGAGAGCTGAACGCAAGTAACGTCGTAAGGCAGCCGGTCCCGCGGCCGCCTAACACATATACATGATTATGTACTCGCCCACAACTAACTAATACTTGTGCCTCTTCGCTACTGGAGACGACGGGGACGATTCAGATTCGCTGTCGACATCAACATCACTGAGATCCCAACAAATTGTCAGCGTCGCTCTGCAGACCCGCCGCCACTGACTTGCAGACACCTGAACAAACCTGGGCCATGCACAGCGATCGTCTGGCCCTGCGAGCTGCTCTAGTATCACTAGATGCGGACATTGTCAGTCTTTGCTCGCCAGCTACTTGAAGTAGACAGCCAAATAAGTGTTTGAACAAAATTTTAGAAGATGATCGCCACATCATGAATCATTTGAATGAAGTGCAGAGTGAACGCGCTCATTATTTTCATTTCGTCATTTCCCAACTTTTTTTACGAAACCCCAAAGACATGTTTTAGCTGATCGCGGCCCAAGCACTTGTCACACTTTCACGAGGTGTGACACCAAACAACTGCAACGATAACACATTCTCCTTCTGTACACATAGTTCTGGACTTAGTTTACGAATATACAGAGCTTCTAACACAGCAAGATGTAACTTAGACCTTCCACGAGTTAAAACCGAAAAGACATCATCACTATACGACGTTGCCTCACTCTAGCTAGTCGAAGAAAGTACTTCCTATCTGTCATCATGCCGGATTTGATATATGGATCGTCCGCCTATGGCTCTGGCTTGACCCACAACCAGCTAAACCGCTTGCAGGTGGCCCAAAACCGCGCAGCAAGGGCGGTGTTCGGACGACCACGATTTACCAGGGCCAGTGACCTCTTGGAGAGGCTCTCTGTTTATCGCGTGGACGAGGTATATCGCCAGAAACTGCTCGTGCTGGTATGGCGGTGCGTTCATAACCGTGCCAGTCCTGCTCTGCAGGCACTGTTTGTCAGCAACTGCGGAGCAACTCGCCTTCAGCGCAGTCTGGGCCTGCAACAACCAATAGCCAGAAGCCGAGCAGGCCAATGCCGACCGGCATCTCGCGGTTGCCTGTTATGGAACCATATACCTGACACGGTGCGAGCCATGGGCAACATCCCAGCATTCCGCCGAGCTGCCATTCCCTACACGTTGTAGACTGCTACACAATTGGTCACACCATGGTATTCAGTACCCACGAACTTTGCAAAGCCGCGCCGATAATATGATAATGTACCGTGGTGCATGCACCGATGGTACCACCACTTCGTAGACTGCCTCCCGTTCATTTCTGTGCTCCTGTCTTTATTCTCGTCAGCTGTGTACATCAGCAGTTCAATTCTGTGCTCCAGTCCTCTTTATTCTCGTGAGCTGTGTACTTGTTTTCCTGTTTGTTTGGTTTATTTGAATTCGCTCAGTAACCGTGTACTTCAGCTATTCTCTCCTCCCTCTTCTGAATTTGACTCTCCGCTGGCCTTCTCTCCTCCCATCCCCTTACATTGTATTGGGCCTCCGCAGCTCCCCCCCCCCCCCCCCCTCCACGCACACACTACATTGTCACATAGCACAACTCAACCATTCGCTACCCTGTTATTGAGCACTCCTGCTCGTTTGGTCTCGCGAATCCAAATAAAATCAATCAACTCACGACAATTAGCACTTCCCGACAAATGACGCTTGATGGACGATGTCCGATCATTTAGCTCTGTCACCTTCGACGTTTGCCGTTGTTCCCTTCCGTTGGGCTTGTTAACACCTCCAACGTCCTTTGAATTCATGGTCGTTTTCGTTTGACTCCTCGGTCTTCCTCGTTTCCTCTTGTTGATCGTTGTTGTCACTTCCAGTACCGACGTGTTCAAATCTCCAGTACTTCGTCTCTTCCCCTTGCTTCTGGTAACTCTTCCGGTGTCCGTGAGCTCCGGTGTCACATTTGGCGGTTTTCGGGATGGTCTTCCTCGCTTCCTCACGCTAGTCTGAGATGGGTCAAGCTCCCCGCCCGTCAAGGCGGAGGCGCACATGCGTACATCGACACTGAACGCAGACAAAGGCGCTCCAGTATCCGACTGCACAGCACATTTTGGAGGACGGCCACGACGAGGACGAGTACCACGAGCGTCAACAGGGACAAGACCTAACGGCACGTGTTGACGGATGCGTGCGCCCAGGTGCTGAAGAGTTCCACCTACGTACCGATTTTTGCATTCTCGGCACTGAAAAAAATAGATAAGATTGCTTCTACTAAGGGTAGATAGAACATCCCTCTTCACACTGAACGCACGCGTCGTTCCAAATACTACATACAATTTCACGCACGGGTAAGACGAACATACGCTTCTTGCCGAACTTGACACTTGACTGACTCACGACTGCCATCCGGAGCACACGAGGAGCACGTCGCACCTTCCACTCGGCAAACCTGCAAGAAAGCACCACTCCCTGCTCAATACACAGTGTTTCGGGGAATTCACCCCTCATCAGTTGAGCTTGAGTAGGCTGAGGAAGATTGTGCCTGAAAAGCACCACTTATATACTGCTCTCCAGTTTCTGTAAGTTTGTATCCCTGGTGATGGTTTGGCCTGGATGAATTTGGAATGGCACTGTACTGTAGTAGGCAAGGGTCAAGCCTATGCATAGCTGTACGATGTTTCAAGGTGTACGAGAACTGGAACACCCGAGTTTTGATTTGCACCACAAGCATGATAGCCGTGAAGCCAGTGGATATTCCAAGGTTGTAATTTTACTGAAATGATCTACACTTTCTGCTTATGTCGAGCATATTATTTTGGAATATTTTGGCATATCTTTTTGCATATCTTGCTAAGCCTTTGGCATATTATGGACGTTTTCCCTGATATGCGACGAGCATAATTATGCTCTTTTTTTAGCATATTTGGTCGAGGCCTACTGGCGGATTATGCTCGAACAGGTGGCAGATTCTGCTGGAAAAGCAGTGAAATTGGCAGAACCGTACAAACCTTATGGCGGGCAATTCCTCTAATTCTGCTCCATTTCTTTATCCACATACCAAACATGCATGAAACCTACCAGAAAAGTACCGAATTCTGCCAATTTTTCTGCCGCCATTTTAGGATTTTATGTCGGGCCCTAGACGACGGCTACTTTGGCCAACCGGACAACAAAGATGTTGAGACCAAAGAGAATGATTTTATTTCTTGCGCATGCGTTTGTAGAATGACGTAATACTCAGTGGTCGCTACAGTACTCCCCCGCCAGTGGTGAGGTCGGGAGGAGCGAAGCATGATAAACAAGAAACAAGAAAGAGAAGAGAAATGAAGCGCAGTATGTACAAGGCGGAAAGGCAAAATTATAATAATATGATACATATGTACAAGCGAGAGCGCTGCGTGTGTGAAACTATTTTGTTAACATCGTGGCACAAATGCCGAAACAAAAATCAGAAAAGCAGGAAAGAGAGAGATGCATGACAAAGGCGGGTTAACGTGTCAGAGGTGTGTTAACGTGACAGACGTGGAGAGCATGTCAGAGGCAGAAAGACAGAAAAGAGGAAACGTACGCATGACAGAGGAGTGTCATTGTGTCAGAGGCGGAAAGAAAGAAAAGAGGAAATGTACGCGTGACAGAGGAGTATTATCATGTCAGAGGCGGCTGCATGTTGCAGGCTTGACGGGGTACCAGCAGGAGCGCTGCACTGGGGCGAGGCGTGCCGACTGAGGCGGGGACAGATGGAGGCGAGCGCAGCTCCATGGGATCCGGTGCCTGCGTGCGTGCACAGTGAGTGAGCTGGTACGACGGGTACTGGTTAGTGGAGGTGGCCAATTTCCAGCTTGAGGCCAGGACGAATGCGGACGACGATGACTGGACGATGGGCCGTGGTAGGATAGCGGGGTATACAGGTGGGAGGGTGGCAGGGGCCACAGCAGCTCCGAGCGCGAGGCGGATCCAGTGGTGGTGAGGCTCAAGTTTTACGTCAACAGCCGGCGATTGACGGGATCCCGAGAGTTGAGGCGAGCAGGAAACTGCGGTGGAACGAGCTCGGGGATGGCATGCTCAAAACTCCGAAGAGCGCAGCGACAGGGGTCACCAATTTAGGATTTTATGTCGGGCCCTAGACGACGGCTACTTTGGCCAACCGGACAACAAAGATGTTGAGACCAGGGAGTCGTAAAAGCCCGGGAGAGGACACGGCACACATTCCCAGAAAACATCTTTGCCTCGCGCTGCCGGGGAACGCTGCCAGGGAACGGTGTTGCGAGGCAAGGAAATTATTATTTTCGAAAATTGTGATGTCTTCTTGAAATACTAATTGGGACATTCTCCGATTTCTCTTAGAGCACGGAGACGAATGCTCCGTCGAATCTTCTGATCTCTGTTTTCATCCTCAATTCTTCCAGCTGCCTCACTCATTCTCTCTTAGTTTATCGAAGTTAATTTATTCTGAGGCGATGGAAATGCAAGATAAATCCCTAATTGTACTTCACTTTTATTTGAGTTGGGGTGAACGAAATGAGATTTGTGGAAAATGACGCCACTTCCCGTGTTAGCCGCTGGTCGTATCATACAGCCCATATTCCATTTCAGGTGATGGGCAAACGTTCGTGTTGAGATCCGCTGAGCTTCCTCGTCCTCGTGGAGTTGAATTTGTGGCAGAAATTGCACTGAATTGCAGTCAAATGGTTGTGAATGAAACGAGATTTGTGGAAAATGACGCCACTTCCCGTGTTAGCCGCTGGTCGTATCATACAGCCCATATTCCATTGCAGGTGATGGGCGAACGTTCGTGTTGAGATCCGCTGAGCTTCCTCGTCCTCGTGGAGTTGAATTTGTGGCAGAAATTGCACTGAATTGCAGTCAAATGGTTGTGAATGAAACGAGATTTGTGGAAAATGACGCCACTTCCCGTGTTAGCCGCTGGTCGTATCATACAGCCCATATTCCATTTCAGGTGATGGGCAAACGTTCGTGTTGAGATCCGCTGAGCTTCCTCGTCCTCGTGGAGTTGAATTTGTGGCAGAAATTGCACTGAATTGCAGTCAAATGGTTGTGAATGAAACGAGATTTGTGGAAAATGACGCCACTTCCCGTGTTAGCCGCTGGTCGTATCATACAGCCCATATTCCATTGCAGGTGATGGGCGAACGTTCGTGTTGAGATCCGCTGAGCTTCCTCGTCCTCGTGGAGTTGAATTTGTGGCAGAAATTGCACTGAATTGCAGTCAAATGGTTGTGAATGAAACGAGATTTGTGGAAAATGACGCCACTTCCCGTGTTAGCCGCTGGTCGTATCATACAGCCCATATTCCATTGCAGGTGATGGGCGAACGTTCGTGTTGAGATCCGCTGAGCTTCCTCGTACTCCTGGAGTTGAATTTGTGGCAGAAATTGCACTGAATTGCAGTCAAATGGTTGTGAATGAAACGAGATTTGTGGAAAATGACGCCACTTCCCATGTTAGCCGCTGGTAGTATCATACAGCCCATATTCCATTGCAGGTGATGGGCGAAAGTTCTTGTGGAGATCCGCTGAGCTTCCTCGTACTCGTGGATTTATGAATTTGTGTCAGAAATTGCAGTCGAGTGGACTTCTGTGCGTGTGTTGTGAGTGAATCGCAACGGCTCCCTTCCTTCAGCATCGTCAAAACGCAACATAGAGCATTATTAATATTACGCACTTGTTCCATGATTCATGATATTGCCTGGATTCTTTTAAAAACAATCAATGTGTGTTCCCTATCTATCTACATTGTACATGGTTGCAGGTCGTTATTTATAAATCTTGATAATTTCAACACTTCTACTCGTATACTGAGTACGCGGTGACTTTAGCCGAGTGTACAAAAGGTAAACCTATCATTTTTACTTCATAACGGAATTGTGCACAAAAAATGCGCACACACGCACGCATGCACGTGCGCACACACACACACACACACACACAAACACCGTACAAACACACACAAAAGTACAAGCACATGTGGACATACACATGCCTCCCCCCCCCCCCCCACACACACACATACTCAACTCCCCACCCCCTGTACCATGTGTACTGAGTCTGACAGACAGACACACAATCATGTTTACCGGTATGCTTCCTTCGCCACCAGTTTCGGATTTGGTGTCAACAACGAGTTGTAAAATATTGGTATTTTAGGACTCCCTGCCCTGAAGACGAGCACAGCGCCGTGGATCGAGCAGATCCGGCCGCGCCGGCCTAGCGTGCTTCACTTTCTGGCCGAGGCAAACATCGTCCGCGTGCGCGCATCCCGTGTCCTCTCCCGGGCTTTTACGACTCCCTGGTTGAGACCAAAGAGAATGATTTTATTTCTTGCGCATGCGTTTGTAGAATGACGTAATACTCAGTGAGTCAGTTCGCTACAGGGAGTCGTAAAAGCCCGGGAGAGGACACGGGATGCGCGCACGCGGACGATGTTTGCCTCGGCCAGAAAGTGAAGCACGCTAGGCCGGCGCGGCCGGATCTGCTCGATCCACGGCGCTGTGCTCGGCTTCAGGGCAGGGAGTCCTAAAATACCAATATTTTACAACTCGTTGACACCATATCCGAAACTGGTGGTGAAGGAAGCATAAACATGATTGTGTGTCTGTCTGTCAGACTCAGTACACATGGTACAGGGGGTGGGGAGTTGAGTGTGTGTGTGTGGGGGGGGGGGGGGGGGGGGGAGAGAGGAGACGCACATGTGCTTGTACTTTTGTGTGTGTTTGTACAGTGTTTTTGTGTGCGCATTTTGTGCACAATTCCGTTATGAAGTACGAATGATAGGTTTTCCTTTTGTACACTCGCCAAGACTTCGGTTAGATTCACTGAGAACCTTTCTGGCCAACCTGGAGGCTAAGCTTTCCGTTTCCTAAACGGCTAAAGTCACCGCGTACTCAATACGAGTAGAAAAGTGTTGAAATTATCAAGATTTATAAATAACGACCTGCAACCATGTACAATGTAGATAGATAGGGAACACACATTGATTGTTTTTAAAAGAATCCAGGCAATATCATGAATCATGGAACGAGTGCGTAATAATGCTCTATGTTGCGTTTTGACGATGCTGAAGGAAGGGAGCCGTTGCGATTCACTCACAACACGCACAGAATTCCACTCGATTTCAGTGCAATTTCTGACACAAATTCATAACTCCACGAGTACGAGGACGCTCAGCGGATCTCCACAAGAACTTTTGCCCATCACCTGCAGTGGAATATGGGCTGTATGATACGACCAGCGGCTAACACGGGAAGTGGCGTCATTTTCCACAAACCTCATTTCGTTCACCCCAACTCAAATAAAAGTGAAGTACAATTAGGGATTTATCTTGCATTTCCATCGCCTCAGAATTATTAACTTCGATAAACTGAGAGAGAATGAGTGAGGCAGCTGGAAGAATTGAGGATGAAAATAGAGATCAGAAGACTCGACGGAGCAATCGTCTCCGTGCTCTAAGAGAAATCGGAGAATGTCCCAATTAGTATTTCTAGAAGACATCACAATTTTCGAAAAATAATTTCCTTGCCTCGCAACACCGTTCCCCGGCAGCGTTCCCCGGCATCGCGAGGCAAAGATGTTTTCTGGGGATGTGTGCCGTGTCCTCTCCCGGGCTTTTACGACTCCCTGGTTCGCTACAGCATTATTCGCCGGTGCCTAGAGAACAATGAACGATTCCAAATCCCAATGTCATAATAATCCCCAGAACAACATCATTCGGCTCACCAAGTTTCGAGCTTTGACCGATCTCAACCGGTCCTTATCATAGAATGCCTGTTGCAAAAAACGATTTTATTGTTGGTTTGATAACCGACGAGGAGACAACAGTCGTAAAATAGCACCTGCTGCGCTGAAACTTGTTGGCATGACGGCATTTGGAGATTAACTCGCTCCGCTTGTTCAGGCGGATATTCCTGTCAGCGGTGATGATACGGAATTTCTCTGTCAAGCAGAGATGGCACCGTTTGCTGGCTTTGCTATACCCTTTAGCTTGCTCAGCAATGTAAAATGCATTTATTTATTTTTCGCTTTCATTTTGCTGTACCACCTATGGAATTATCTTCTCGGTGGGACTGGTTTATCGCCTTCGAAAGGAGTGAACAAAGAGACAGCAGTTTTAATTCACAATGTACGTACAAGAACAACAAAGGCATTCCATACCACCATCGGCACGCCCCAGGGGGACAGTCTAAGTCCCGTGCTGTTCGTCTGTTACCTTGAAGCCGCCCTGCAAGAATGTCGCCCAAGACTCCCACAGCGACCTACATGTACATGTACATGTCCGTCAGTTATACATGTACATGTACATGTATAACTGACGGAGGCATCCCTCCAGAAACCGGGTGGGCCGATGACAAAACGTTCTACTCTACCAGTAAACCTTGGCTCGAGGAATCACTACCCGTCATATCTTCGACACTGCAGTCTTGGAACCTAAAAGTAAATGAACAAAAAACGGAATGGGTGCACTTTACGCCAGGCGATTCATCCTGGCGGAGCATCAGGCAGCTTGGTTCTCTTAGTCTTATGGGGGTTGCTGAGAATATCGACAGGCGGATTTCGCTGGCACCCCAGCAGGCATACGGTAGCATGTGATGTGCAGCCTCCGGCTGCGGCGCAAGCATGTGTCAGAAACAGCTCAAGCTGTACAGCTCGCTTGTGCTGCCTGTCCTCCTTTACAACTGTGAGACATGAGGAGTGCCCCAGCCTCCAGGCAGTCTCAGGTGGTCTTTCAGCGACTGGACTGTTTTCACCGCCGACAGCTCAGAAACCTGATGGGAGTGCGATATCCAGACAGAATTACAAATGAAGTTATAAAGAAGGGGAAAACCGGAGCTCAAGAAATTTATGACATGCATGTACAATGTCATGTACCTGTACACGTTGCATATTATTGGTGCCTGGTGGATCCAGCGTAAGTCCCCGATCCCCTTATTATACTGGGTTCGAGAACGGGGGCAACCTCACTCGCGATCAAGCTAGTTTTTGAACGTGACAGCATCTCCGAGAGAGACATGGACTGTGATGCAGCTGCAGGATTTTTTCAAGGCGCGGGAGGGAACGATCTCGGGCCACAAACAGGAGTTACTCCAGAGGTGAGTTTTTTGTTGTTGAAATATTCGAATCGCGAATTGTGTTGTGAGACTTATTTTGTGCCTAGGCTACAGCAGACCGTATTTCTTTCTCCTTGAGATCGGTGCTGAAGATTATACTACGGTGACCTTTTTCTGGTCTGCCTTTTCCTCTCCAGAGCCATCTTCTATGAAGGTAACCGTGGTGCTGCCAAGTCACCAAGTCGCGATCGCGATCAGCAGCCCTGAAGTGGAAAAATCGATTTTCCAACGATCTGGTTGGACATCAGCCTCTAAAGTACTTCTGATTTGCCTGTAGTGACAACAGCAGCCATCCTTGGACACCGTGCAAAGACAGGAAAAGCCACTGGTGGAAGCAACTGCTATGAGGTGACGATAGCAGTGGTGATCGCTGTTTTGTCAAGTCGAAGGTCTAGCCAACCCAGAGTAAGCATTAAAACAAAAACGATGAGCAGTGCGTGGTATTTGTTGAGCGTGAAGAGCTAGAGGAAGACAGTGCAAACACATGGAAGGAGAGGATGGCGTTTGAAGAACAGTGTGCTGTGTGCCGGCTGGTGGTGATGGTGGTCTTTGTCAGCATGTATTCGTGCTGCTTCTTGTGCTGGAACACTTCTCGCCCAGGAAGGCAGATTGCGTGCTCCCTGGCCCTCAGTCGGCAATGGGGCATTTGTTCCAGGAACATTACTCCAGAGCCAGTGATGAGTCGTACCTTTGAAAGGCCGAAGATTGCTGTTAATCGCAAGCGTAGCGCAGTGGATTGCTCCCTCTTCGAAGGACGAGGGCCAAAGCTTGCCGCTGTCTGCAGCAAAGTGTGTGTGCGGTTCTTTCGAACCCATGAATATACCGCCCCCCCCCCCCCCTCTCTCTCTTAGGAAGACTGCATGTTCAGAGTGAACTATTTTCTAGTATATTTAATGTGAGACGGGCTGTTTACGCCCAAGATCAAGATACAGTTTTTTTCTGTTTCTATACCTTCCTAATAAAATACATTGTGACAGAGCTTTCGGTCATACTCCGCTGTACTACATCCTCAACCCGCCACCACCATGCGCTCTTGGCCGAACTAATGCACGAGGCATAAACACACCAGCACAGCAAGGACACTTCCGTTGACAGATATTGTTTACGCCTCTAGACAGCTGTTTCGTTTCTTCGAGCTCATCGTTAGAGGAGGATAGTAGCAGGATATTAATGATGATATAATATAAGATGATAGACGGTTTATGGTCCGATAATGATGATTGGAGATCTAAGAAAGCAATGACAGTGATTGCGAAATGGATACTATTATCATGATTATATGCCAGTCTGGTAATGCGTTGTACTGGTGGACAGTATTGAAATCATCACCGCATTCGATGCAAATATTGGTACACTGTACCTTGGTTTCAGTATTGGAAAAAAAGAGTAAGAGAACCTGGTTGATTTGGTTGCATCTGCGACTGGCTACCGGGTGTTGTGATCAGCAATGTTACCATGGGAGAAAATAAGAGCGCAAGGATCTGTTGGGTCTTGTTGTGCCGTGCCGGTGTGAGAACCCTAAGTGCATGGCAAAATAGAACTGTTTCATCCACAATGCAGAATGTCTTGCGGTACATGGCATTGATGACTGAACATCTCGCCAGCTCGCCCAAATGGGGATCATGCCCAAACAGAGGAACAAGACATCTTTCCAGCTCAGCTAGCTATGTACCGTGGAACGGATGATTAACTTGTGCCACGCATGCCAGCTTCTGTTCCAGGCTTAGACACATCAATGCCAATAGCAGCTGATCCTCCATTACATGCCCATTGGCGATTTACGGCCACCTCCAACTGTATCCGCCGTCCCTCAGCTTCCGTCTTCACAGATCTGGCGCGGCGCAGTACATTTCCACAGAGCGGTCCAAACAACTGAAGACAAACCAGTCAGAAACTGGAGCGGCTCAGAGTCTTTCTTTATGTTAATGTACGTAAGCTGTTTTTCGGCTTTCTTCACCCCAGTCCTCACATCGTCCAACTGTTCCATGAGACTCTCTCTGTACACGAGCTCTACTTGCTGCCAGCTCAGCTCCTGATGCAGATGCTGCACTTCCATTACAGGACCAAACTGCACTAAGCCAGGTTCCTTTCCAACTCAAAGTACCGTTGCCTCTCAGCAAAATACTGGTTTGGGAACATGGGGAGCTCGTGATGCAGACGCTGCACTTCCATGACCGAACTGCACTAGGCTCAGCAAATACTGTTTTGCGAGCATGGGGAGCAGGGCGTCCAGACTCCACTCTCTTGCGAAAAGCAAACCTGGTACCGTAGGACAGCTGTTTGAGTTCCTGGATTCATCCTGCCCTTGTACAGCTGGGCAAAACGATTTCGATTTCGGGATCAAAATGATCGCTGCAACTCAAATATTCAGAGTAACCCTAAAACTGTTTAGCCCAGGTCTCACTCAGGCCCAGACCGACCGGCTCCAAGTAGCACAAAACCGTGGGGCAAGAGCAGTTTATGGCCGGCCGGGGTTCTCTCGTGCCAGTGATCTCCTGGAACGCATGCAGGTGTTCAGGATTGGAGAAGTACATCGCCAGAAGGTCCTGGTCTTTGTCTGGAGGTGCATACACGCCAGTGCGAGTCCATCCCTCCAGGAGCTTTTCGTACGCTGCGCGGATCGTAGGACGCGCCTGGATCTCGCCCTGGGGCTCCGTCTACCAGGTACACGAACCCGCGCCGGACGATCTCGCCCTGCCTCCCGAGGTAGTGCCCTTTGGAACGTCCTACCGGATGCAGTCAGAGTACTGTCGTCTCTCAGCAGCTTCAAAGCTGCCGTCGTACCGTATACCCTCCGATCTTCCTGATGTTATGATTAGAAACTTGCCCTGAGACAGCTTTCTGTCTGTGATTGATTTTCACTGTTCACCATTATTATTTGCCATGGCGACCCCCGTAAGTCCGTAACTGGCAGGGCAGGGTTGGGCCTTTCATCCTCCCGATGTTAGTAGCAAGTACTCTCGTTAGCAGTAACTGTTAGTACTTTGTTTGTTTTTTTTTCTCTATTTTATTCTCTTTACCAGGCGTGGGCCATCCCCTGGACAAACAAAATGGGTGCCTTATTATTATTTTTCTGTTTCTGTTTTAATGACAGTCCACTGCACGCCTGAAAAAAGTACTTAGTTTATTAGGCGGGTTACAGAACTATCGACTTATCGTTCGCTGGCTTACTTGTAGTTTGATAACGCTTCGCTCTTCATTGAGATATCTACCATTCTCTCTTTGTTCTCCTTATTTTCTCCCCAACCCTCCTTACCTGTTACATAATAACATATTCGCTGCCTTGTCATTGAGCATTTGTCCTCGTTTGGATTTGCGAATTCAAATAAAGTATACATACATACATACAACTACGTCCTTCCTCACGGGGCATAGCCTGGATCCGCTCGCTCCAGGCCGCTGTGGCTCCACACGAGGAAAGGAGTGAAATGACTTGTTTGCTTCGTCCTCCTGTTCTGACAGTGAGGAACGCAGCAATGATCCTGAGTAGGCATCCTGAAGTCGTAAAAAGGAAGACGTCTAAACAAAAACAAAACAGCTCAATAAAAGTCCTTGTGACATTTTTTGTAGACAGGCTTGCACTGCATGTAGATTTCGCGTGCTCTGCACTTAAAGGGGAAGTTAAGGCAAAAATTAAAATTTCACCAGTTGTAGTCTTCGGGGTGCTGAGTCGAATGGTCTTGGTCCGAGGAAGCTGAGACGCTCCCTTCCTACTTGAATCCCAATCGAACTCGCGCACTTCCACCGAAACTGGGTGACTGCGCCCTACTAGATGGGGATTTGTATGCAAAATGTCGCTAAAAGCGCCATTTCGTTCTTACAAAAGCACGGATGACCGCGATTGGCGCATATGTTGTAGTCTTTTGGACGCTGAGTCGACTGGTTTTGGTCCGAAAAGGCTGCGATGCAGCGTTCCTCCTTTATTCCCAATCGAACATGGTTGAACAAGCGGTCACGTGCTCCTGGGTGCCCAAATCGCCTGGTCACCACGCCAGCAGGCGACACATTTCACACCAAGGTTCAACTCGAGTGACAGGAGTGCATCCAAAAAAGGTCAAACAGGCTAGTAAGTTGTACCCTGCAGGCACGGTGACCAGGTGACTGGTGTACGCAGGAGCACGTGACCGCTTCTTCAACCATGTTCGATTGGGAATAAAGGAGGAACGCTACATCGCAGCCTTTTCGGACCAAAACCAGTCGACTCAGCGTCCAAAAGACTACAACATATGGGCCAATCGCGGTCATCCGTGCTTTTATAAGAACGAAATGGCGCTTTTAGTGACATTTTGCATACAAATCCCCATCTAGTAGGGCGCAGTCACCCAGTTTCGGTGGAAGTGCGCGAGTTCGATTGGGATTCAAGTAGGAAAGGAGCGTCTCAGCTTCCTCGGACCAAGACCATTCGACTCAGCACCCCGAATACTACAAGTGGTGAAATTTTAATTTTTGCCTTTACTTCCCCTTTAACTTCGCATGCGAGAAGTCGCGCACAGCCGAGGTGAGGTTGGTCGCGTGTGTGCAGCAGGATCCCACGCGACTGCGGAGTTGCCCCCTTGCTCGAACCCAGACAATAATAAGGGGATCGGTCTATTACCAAGAGTGTGCAACTCCTTATACCTTTTCTATGGGGTGCTCCGCGACGGCGAAAAGTCACATCACGTGGTGTAGTGTCGAAGTTAAGCGGGATTCACAGAAGCTTTTTTGCGATGCGACACGCGATGCGACGCGATCTGCGACGGACGCGTGCGATGCGAACTCGCGAAATACCATTCACAGAAGAAGTCAGCGATGCGACAAATTTTTGCAAAGTCTTGCTGATTTGAGTACGTCACCATGATATTTGCGCGGTTTGGTACAACCTGTACAAATTTATAGGCAACTCTTGCACCTTTGTACAACTTTGCTGTAGAAAAGGTCAAAATCGTACGCGAAATCGCTTGTCGCATCGCATCGCATCGCAAAAGTTGAGCCAAGCTCAACTTCTGCAATGGCCCAGATGCGGCAGTTGCGTGGGGTGCGACATGGCTGCGATTTGGGGTTTTCCCGGTTTCGCGCCTGTTGCATCGCGTGTCGCATCGCAAAAAAGCTTCTGTGAATCCCGCTTAACACGTTAGTTGTACATGATGTAGTGATGTACGTCGTTTCCAGCCCGTTTTTAGCGAGCACGGGGGGATACAAAAAAAAGCAGTGTAAAGCACTCTCTGACAGAAATTCACTGCAGGTATGCCCAGCATGGATGGTCATGGCAGATATTCGGATTGCATGCATGCTATCCTTCGTTTGTACGTACCACGAGGCACGAAACGACATACCTGAGACACGTGATTTTTTTTTTTTTTTTTTTTTTTTTTTACTATGTTCACATTCCCAGCTCGAAAATAATAAGAAAGACAATGATACTGAGACTATGACGAACGTGACAACTATTGAGCAGGGGCTGACGCGAGACGCAGCAGTGATGGTGGGGCATTGATGGCTCTGCCGACCTGAGGTCTCGGCATCACGGCCAAAAACACGCACCAAAAACAAAAGATAGAGCTGTACGAGTCAGCAAAATGAAAAGAAAGGAAGGCCTGCAGGGTTAACACCAGCGAGTGTGCGGGAGAAACTGTGAGACTATTAACAAATTACAAGGGCTGTTACTGAGATGAGCATCATCATGGCTGATCATGGTGAGTCGGTTGTCTGAGCCAGTTGTGGTGCATAGATAGGGATAGAGGAGAACGACGAGAGCATCATCATAGCGAGTCGACTGCCCAGAGCCAGTTTGTGCTTCGCAGATGGCGATAAACATTAGTTTTGAATGCTTGTATTCCCTTGCTGTGGGGAGGCTGGGACAGAAGAGCGGCGGGGAGGGAGTTCCAGTCACTGATACTGCAGTGTGGGAACGAGCGCTTTAATGCCAGCGGGACAGATGCAAGCAGCTGGTGTTGGAGCTGGTGGTCATGGCCAATGACGCTAACATGCTCGCTGCGAGTTCTGGGGCTGGATGAGGGGAAATGGCGCGGTGGCAAAACAGAGAGTAGCTGCGGAGGGCCAGGCAGGTAATGCAGCTTGTATAGGCAGGCAAGCCAGGCAACAGTACGACGGATGGCCAGGCTAGGTAATAGTGCACCTGGACCGATGATTCGCAGAGCACAGCGTTGGATATGATCCAGGCGTTGCAGGTAGCTGGGCGGAGCACCTATCCAGATGAGGGGGGCATACTCCATAACTGGTCGAACAAATGCCTTGTATACTGTGGTGCGGCCGGCTGGAGAGAGGATGTGCGCTGCACGGCGCAGGAAGCCCAGGCGTTGTTTGGCTCGAGTGGCAACCTTCCGGAGATGAGTGCTGAATGACAGCTTCGAGTCAAAGGTCACTCCAAGTAAAGAGAGAGCCTTCTCCTCAAGGACAGGAGTGCCGCCGAAGACAATGCGAGGCAAATTGATGGGGGTTCTGCGGAGAGTGGCGGTCATGGCTTGGGACTTCGACGGTTCGAAGGAGATGCGCCATCTGCGGCCCCACTGATGCAAGCGATCCACAGAAGTCTGGAGGCTCAATGCTGCGTCGGCTGGGGATGTGTCGAGGGATATCAGGCTATACAAGGTAGTATCGTCGGCATACGCCTCCAGGTGGGCTCCGGGTGACAGGGTCTCTGAGGCGTCGTTCACGTAAATCAGGAAGAGTGTAGGGCCGAGTATGCTCCCTTGGGGAACTCCTGCTGATATGGTATACAGCGATGAGGTTTGGCCGCCCACCAAGCATTGAATGGACCGTCCACCTAGGTAGGAAGAGAGCCAGGTATGCAGGGGGCCGCCAATGCCAAGATGGCGGACTTTGTAGAGGAGGCCAGCATGGGACACACGGTCGAATGCTCCGGCAATATCCACGGCTAGAATACGTGCTGCACCGCCTCGTCCGACGTCTGTGATCCAGGCGTGGTGTAGAGCCTGTAGCGCATCTGAGGTCCCGAGGCGGCGACGAAATCCGAACTGGTGGGGTGTCAGGAGTTTGTAACGCTCAAGGTGATTCATGAGCTGACGATTGATAACGCTCTCCATGAACTTAGAGATTATGCTCAGCAGTGAAACTGGACGATAATTCCTTAGGGCGGATCGTGAAGATCGCTTGTGGATTGGAACCACGCTGGCAGTCTTCCACATTTGTGGCTGGACTCCGTGCTGGAAGCAAAGAGCAAAGAGCCGACACAGTGGCTTGGCAAGTTCTCTAGCGCATTCCTTCAAAACACGAGCGGAAATACCGTCGGGTCCAGTCGCCTTTGAGGCATCCAGGCGAGCTAAATGCCGGTGGACTGCATCGGGGCGAAAGTGGACTGTCGTTAGTGCAGGTGCGTCAGCGAATGCCGTGTCCGGTAAGTCCAACGTGGTTAGGTCGCGGCCTTGCACACTGCACTTGTGGGAAAAGAAACGTGCGAAAGCCTCCGATTTCTCATAGCTTGTGGCCCTCTCGCAACCTTCACTATCAACGAGCAGGGGAATGTCAGTGTTCCGACCCTCGCCACAAGCGCACTTTAGCTTCGTCCACCATTCCTTCTCCTTCAAGGACCCATTCGACAAGCTATGTCTGAGGCTGTTCTCTTTGGAAACTCTAGATCTAGCGAAGACTGCGATAGCATTGTTTACAGAACGGGTAAACTCATGTTTCATGACATCGCATTGTGAGGTTTCGCCGTAGGAGGCATAACTATTAGTATCCTGCAACTGTAGTATAACACCATAGGCCATAATAGGCGATTTAGACTACGGCCAAACACCATAGGCCATAATAGGCGGCGATTCAGACTACGGCCAAATGTGACCACGTCTCTACGACTCAGATGGATTTGATCAGGGAGTGTGCATAACATTTTGAAACACGACTGCATCACCATGGAAGATCAAGTTCAGACGTGATTTTCGCCGTAGTCTGAATCGCCTAACTATTAGTAATTATTTAATTAAGGGGGCAGCCTACCCATAAATTTCATATGGCATTCAATTGACCGTAACTTTGGTGTTTCTCAGTGGATTTGAGTGAAATTTTGACCACACACTCCTGCCACTATGCTGGCCCTCAGGACATGATTTACAAGTTCTTGCGCCTCACTGACAGGCTTTCCAGGCCGGAAAAACTCAAATTTCCGGCATAGTGCCACGGTGTGCGAGCCACCCAGGAGCCAAACAAATGCATTTACATTTTTTTCACATTTTCGTGCCCATTCTGTCCGTGCGCGGGACCCAAACCTAAAACAAGTCCAGAAGCAGCCATGGGTGGTGGGGTAGGGCCCCTCAACGTGGCCCTGGAATCTGTCACAACGGAACGAGTGGGCGTTCTCTCGCGGACTCCCACAGACCCAAGTCAATTTTTGAATTTTTTAGGTTTAGGGTGTGCTACGAGGTCGTACCTTTGATACAACATCCAGTGCTGGGACCTCCACAGCAAGCCATTTCCACAGCGCTGCACACCAAATCCAGGATGCCCTCAGAAACCGGCAAAGACTGCCACTCACGTTTCACTACTGCCTAGTACTGAATCCTACCTGACTTCTTGACACGACTCAAACTTGCCAAAGTCACTAAATCAACGTCAACTACAATAATCAAGCCACATATCTGCAACGTCACGAGGGTGCTGGCAAAAGTCCTGCTGCACGGCGGCGGGCTTCGCCCGCCGCCGTGCAGCCCAATACGTGGTTTTTTAACGTGATTTTTTGGACTTTTTTGGACTTGGGGCAAAATTCTGCACACTTTCGCGTGTTTCCATAATACGACAAGTTGCGCACGGTCTGCTCACATTCAAATACAGTGCTGCCAACAAATGACAGCATGCAACAAAAAAATCTTTCCTTGCAAGGGCACATTTTCGGCCATAACTCTTGAACGGCTGGTCAGATAGGGACACAATTTTCAGAGAATTTGCAGCTATTCATGCTCTTTCAACTGACGTAGCACTCAATATGAATTTACAAATTCGATTTTTCAGCGAATTTTTGGGTAGTCTGCCACCTTAAAGGGAAACTGAACGCCAAAAATAAGTATGGCTTATCCGAAGGGGAATTGGGCACTGATTCCGATGAGTTATGTCTCGAGCCGATCAGAGAAGAGGAACTGTGTCAAATTTCATAAATAACACCTCCCATATTTGGAAATTGGCCTTGATGACGTGCGTACTGCTTAGCTGTCACCATGCTGTGCATGTTCAGCAGTGTAATTGAATGGAAGAAAACAATTACTTTGGTGTTTTGCAGCTCTGTTTCGTTCCCTGACGGTAAACAAATCTAGATGTAGGAATCTGTTGAGCAGGAGAGTGACACATGTCTTCCCAAAGGCTGTCCAGGCTGCAGTGGTGATGAAGAAGACACGATCATCACCCCGAGATCGATCGTAGCGAATTGGAAAACTCATGGTGAATTTGCTTCCACTCCAAGGCAATGTCGAGGTATGAAGGGTGCTTGTACTGCCTTCCAAAGTGAAGAGGAGATGAACATGGCTTTGCATAGCTGTTGTTCTATGCCAACTTACCTACTCTTGCTGGTACCGTATTGGCATATTGCAAATTTCGTGGACGAACAACTCTAGTCACTAGTGGCTAGTGAGCAACACTAACAGGTGAGATTTTTCAATTCGACAAAAAATGTTTTTGTTTGAGAACTGACAGTGGCAGTCATTAGACTCAGAAGGTGTCTTTGCTGCTTCTTTCCCTTCATTGGTAGGGTTGTGCTTGAATAATACAAGTGCTTGAAGTAAAATAAAATAAATAGAACATGTGGAACATAAATCTAATCAAGCATCAGTACATGTATTGCGAAGTTCAACTTCAAAGCACATGAAATCACAATGATCACGAAGTTTATGTAATCAGGAGTACACCCTGTGTTCAACGAACACATACACACATGCTGTATTGCGCACACACATGTACACATGTGCGTGCACCCCCATCCCATCCCACAGACACACGCATGCAGCGCGCACATCCATACACATGTGCGTGTACCCCCCCCCCCCCCCACACACACACACACACATTCCTACCCATACACATGTGCGTCCCCCCCCCCCCCACACACACACGTGTGCACATACAGATACACAAACACACACGCACGAACACACACACACAAGATACGTGTAAGTGTACATGGTCTTCCTGGTGCAGATGCTGAGCCAGCACAATGGAAAATACCTCCATCAAGATGCTTGATCAAGTGTTGTGATAATGGCACTGTTTGTTTGTTTTTACAAAGAAGTGTGGGAAAGATTACAATGCATTATAATTCATAATTGTTCTTTGCCTTGTACTGTGCAGACCAGAATGCTTCGTTATCAACTCCTGGCTTTCCATCGGCATGGTGTTCAGCTGCAGCGGCATCTGGTCCGGGGAGTTCAAGTTGCTGGATGGCTGCACTGACACAGGATGGGTTTGCGTTGGCAATGCGATACGGCAGTCATCCCACATCACGAGCTACATGTTTATGTAATTTATATTGTCGCTTGTCCAGCAACGTCAAGGCTCTGCATGTAAACACAGGAGAACACCATAATACTACTCAGGGGATAATAATTTTGGATATCAATTTCGTGACAATTATTAGATTCACACAATATTCACAACGTATGCAACACGATGCTGTCTATTGACACTACTTCAAACTGAAGTGCTCACTACTCCTCTCCCGTTTTTATCTCCCTCTACCTTATGAATACTCTGCATTACTGGTTTCGTTTCTACCCTTTCCATTGCTGCCAGCTCCCAGTCTTTTTCAATGCACAGCACCACCTTGACAGTCATTTTTGTGATTTGATGTACACATACTTTGAAGTTCAAATTCGAATTACATGATCAGATTTTTGTTCCACATTTTCTATTTATTTTTACTTCAAGCACAACCCTACCGATGAAGGGAAAGAAGCAGCAGAGAGACACCTACTGAGTCTAATGACTGCCACTGTCAGTTCTCAAACAAAAACAATTTTTGTCGAATTGAAAAATCTCACCTGTTAGTGTTGCTCACTAGCCACTAGTGACTATAGAGTTGTTCGTCCACGAAATTTGCAATATGCCACTACGGTACCAGCAAGAGTAGGTAAGTTGGCATAGAACAACAGCTATGCAAAGCCATGTTCATCTCCTCTTCACTTTGGAAGGCAGTACAAGCACCCTTCATACCTCGACATTGCCTTGGAGTGGAAGCAAATTCACCATGAGTTTTCCAATTCGCTACGATCGATCTCGGGGTGATGATCGTGTCTTCTTCATCACCACTGCAGCCTGGACAGCCTTCGGGAAGACATGTGTCACTCTCCTGCTCAACAGATTCCTACATCTAGATTTGTTTACCGTCAGGGAACGAAACAGAGCTGCAAAACACCAAAGTAATTGTTTTCTTCCATTCAATTACACTGCTGAACATGCACAGCATGGTGACAGCTAAGCAGTACGCACGTCATCAAGGCCAATTTCCAAATATGGGAGGTGTTATTTATGAAATTTGACACAGTTCCTCTTCTCTGGTCGGCTCGAGACATAGCTCATCGGAATCAGTGCCCAATTCTCCTTCGGATGAGACATACTTATTTTTGGCGTTCAGTTTCCCTTTAACTTCCCCTTTAATTATGTCCCTCGTAGCTCGTGCACGTGCACGTGCACGTGGCGCACTATAGTCTGTTTCAAAAAGATTTACAATCAGGTTTGGGTCTTAAAAAGTATGAAGATAAAGGAAATTTGGACAACAAAGTACATAGAATGGCTTGTTAGGACACGGCAAATTGTTCTGTTTTAAGGTTTCGGAACGGCCCACCGTTAAGGAGTTAGAATATCGGCCAGGTTTCCGGCCTTTTCCCATGGTTTACAATTTGCCCAGGAAGCCAGTATCGATTTTTTATCAAAACCCACGATTTATCCTTTCCTTTTTGTCCTTGTGGTTATGAATGCTGTCTGCTGACCATGAAGTTGTGAGTTCAAATCCCAACCTATCCTCAAGTCAAACTTTTTTTCATTGTTTTGGTGATCAAGCTGGTACAAGACAAAGAAGATGGCTGCACCAAACGACTTGTTGTTCGAGCTCGCGCTTCCTGCCGAACTGACTGACACTTGACTGGCTCACGCCATGTGAACACACCCACAACACTGCAATGGTGTGAGTGAATTATAATGGAAGTCATCGCGCTGTAGCTTTTTGAGATTTATTTTAGTATTTCAGGATCGCCAATTTATTTGAATTTAGCAGTCAACGCCGTCTTCTATGAGCGTTCACAAGCGTCTGCTTTTCTCAAAATGTCGTCGAAGTCACACGGATAGCTTTGCCAAGTCATGGCCAGTGGGAATATGTCCGTGTCGATGTCGTCACACGGTGAGTAAATTGCATCGCAGCTCAAAGAAACTATTTTGGTCACAAAACGAATTGGGACCCATGCAGCTCGTCAACATTTACAACACTTTCGTTTCGACATGTCCTCCGACTCCATTATCGATACGAGGAAGAACTCGTTTGTTGTAAACCAAACGTACATGACAGTACAGTATCAACGTGAGTGAGTTGTCATTTTTCCTGCTTTCGCGCGGAATATTTCTTCGAGTTCGCGGTGAGTTTTTCCAGGCAGCGCTCGAGTGCTCATACGGTAAGACGCCAAACTCTGCGGGCGATCGCCAGGATTGTAAATCTTTTTGAAACGGACTGCATGTAGGTGGCGCACTCGTGAAATAATTACTCGTAGATCTACGAACAAGAGAATAACTGGGGGGATCCGGGACTAGCAGTCCATCCTCAAGCGTTCCATCGAGACTTACACTGATTTTTGCGATCTTTTTCTTGAGAACGATTCTCACCCTGAAATGACTTTCGGCGACTGACGTGAAAGAACACTCATGACACCCACCTCGTCGAATGGAGCATGCATTGTTTGTGGTGTATGGGTGCAGGAAGGTGGTATGTTCGCGAGGTGCATATCGAAAATGATCCGGAAGACTTTGTGACGATGCTATTCGGCGGAGAACATTTGAATTTTTCGTACGATTCAGAGCAGTCGGCGAAAACGAGCCAGTAACCTGAAAGGAGGGCGTGAACAGGTGTAATTTTCGACAATGTGGTTGCCCTCGACCCTGCTCTCGGACATTCGAGTAATGGTTATGGCAAAATCGATGGTGCTCCAGGTTTTTCAGACGCATTTCTTGACCATACTCAATTCCGTAGATAAACCTGTGCACAGAAAGCACGCAAGAGTTCAAACTAACTGCACTGTATTCAGTTCACGTGCTTTCCCCAGATCCAAAACACTCCTGGGACCAGGAAAGAGGACAATACGCTGCAGTATAGACGTGCACACTGCGAACACGCCCATGCGCCACTCCTGCACACCCGTGTCGGACATCACATACTGGCCATGTCACGGTGCCGCAGACGTAATGGGTGTGCCCCACACGCCTGCGTTACACACGTTTAGATCCTACATGCACTCGTGGAGCACAAACATGCGTGCCGCGGATACACACACACTGTTCGTACATGCCGGATACACTTCGCATACATCACATGTGTGTGCCACACCGTCGGAGGAATACAAACGAGCACGGATATGCACACATGAGAGCTAGAACAGTGTAGTAGCAATAGCTGAAACAGAGAACGCGACACGGGTGGCCGAGCAAGTGACATACAGCATAAACAAGACAAACGTACTTTGTACATTCACATACAGTCAAATTCTCTAATAACCACTGCGTATATAACGACAATTCGCGAATACGACAGAATTTCCATGCCCAGAGCAAAGTGACACACAGCATAAACAAGACAAACGTACGTTGTACATTCACTCACTTTTAAAAATTTGTATACATGTATGTGATTGCATTGATATGCTTTGGTTTTCTTTCCTCAAATGAGAAGTGACGCGTGCATTTAGAAAAGCGATCCTGTCAGCTTTTCTATTATTGTGTTCACATGGCAGAAAAAACGACATCGCTATGCTACGTAAGTTTCTACGTAAGGTGCTCGGTATTTCACTTAGGCTACGTAAGACTCTACGTAATTAAGTAAGGTGCTAGCATGCTCGGTATTAGATCTACCAACGCGTGGTAGCCGCATGCTGTGCACGTGCACGGCAGACATTGTGTTCAGTGCATGCAGTCCGCGGATCCGTGTTCGGATGTGCATGCGCGAGGAACTTCCTTCTTTGGAACTGCTTCTTGCATGAGCTGTTTCGGATATTTTGTCTCATGGCCTGGCTTATTTCGTTTCGGCGCTGCTGAGACCTCCTTTCGCGGAATATTACTCAATGACAGGTGAGTTGACCAGTTGCCTTTGATTCATTTGCTTGTGTTGACTCTTTCATTCAGGGAAAGTGTGCTGATTTTGGGGCGGAATGCAATAAATAATGGAAAAGTTGACAGGATCTCTTTTCTAAATTTTGCTTTTCTGCTGCCGAGATGCGAGGCCTCCTTTTACGGAATACTCGATGACAGGTGATCTCTAAGTAAGTTGACCGGTTTCCTTCGATTCATTTGCTTATGTTCACCTTTCATTTACGGAAACGTGTGCTGATTTTATTCGGATTTAGATCCATTTTTATCTCTTTGCCCTTGTCTACAGTGTGCGAAGAACGCGAGTTCAACTTCTTGACGGTAAGGCTTAGATGTGTTGTCGAAATACTCATATTCATTGTACATTGGTACGTTACAAGTAAGGCACTGGTCAGTGGCATACTATCGTTGGCAGTTCCCAATCTGGAGGGAAAGGTTCAAGTACCCGCCGGCAATTGACCGAGTTTGCAAAATAAATTCGCATATCAGGGGAAATCTCTATTGTGGAGAGGTTCAGTAACTTGTTTGTTTCATACGAAACAAGCCAATGGGTGCAGTCTCGTCTCGTGAAAATCTCGTACTTGTATGATTGGATTTGTTTACTCAAGTCTGGGCTGTTTGATTTGTGAGTACCGTCGAGATTGCACTGCCCCAAATAAAGTTTCGTGCCGCCAAAGCAAGAATTACGATCTGCAATCTGTTTGTAGTACCTGTAAGAATGTGGAGTACATGTATCGTACTTTCTCTGTTCCTGTTACAGTTGCCGTCATGTTGCTAAAGAAAGGTTCAGTAGAGAGGTTCTGCAAAACGAAAATTCGAACGAAGTTTCGCGACAGTCCTTGCGAAAGTGTGTGCGACTTTTTGCACGAACTTTGCGTTCTGCACATTTTCGTAGTTTGCGCGGGCCAAGTGCACGTACGCCATGATCCGATCTCACGAAATTTCCTACGACAGTTCATTTCGCGTTCCCTGCAAGTTTCGCGTCCAAAGGTGCGAAGTTTCGCACTTCATGATGTAGAGCGAAAGTTTGTACGCATTTTCGTTTTGCAGAATCTCTCTAGTGACTCAATTGTTTCATACGAGACGAGTCAATGAGTCGGTGTGGCTTAGAATCTTTCGCTGTAGAAGAAATCTATTCGTATGTCTATTGGAGATATAATTGTATTCTCTGGTTATAAAATAGGTTAAGGGGCCATCCGTAATTATCGATCTTTTTCACGAAACGAAAAAGTTTCGTTTATGGGTGGGTGGGTAGCGACCGGTTTCGTTTTGAAAAAACATCGAAAGCGGAAAAAATCAACGCTCACTGCATGCATTGATGCATGCATACATGTACATTGTGTACATGTACATCGAAGTACATGTAGATCGACAGTAGACCTGGTAGACTCTACGTCGCGCGGCCAAGCAAGTGCTGCATGGATGCACTGATACCACTCTGTACTCAGTGCAGTGAGTTCCTTTCGTCCTCGGATGACTTCCCCGACGAGGACCTAGCGCTATATATAGCTAGCATAGCAATAGCAGTAGCAGTCATCATGGTCATTCACTCTGGGGCCGACGACAGACAGATAAATACTTCGTTCCAGCCGCCGATGCAAGAGAATTTCAAATTACGGAGCGGGGCGCACGCCAAGTAAATTCTCACGCAAATACCGGTATGGGGAGCGCCAGCCGCTGAAGACGATGTCGTCGTAATGTACCTGGAAGAATCTGATCGTGCTTATGGTGGGGAAGCCATGGAGAGTAATCCCCGTGTCGACAGTCTTCCAGAGACGGAAATTTAGGCCATCAACTTTCTACGTACCTGACTGACGGCAGCGCAGCGCGGCGTGCGACCTTACGAAGCTTTCCGACAGCGATTCTGGGGCGATGCTGCTCTCATTTGCGAGCGAGGCACGACCACTGAAGTCTGTGATAGCTATGGCGTTTGTTTCCGCTCCGAAGTCGACTTGTTTTGGCAGTATCATGCCAATGTCGGAACTCTGACGATTTGCAAGTGTACAATTTTAGCAGTGTTTGTGTGTGGTAGGTGAAAATAAATGTTTCCATGGTCAAGAAGTAGTACCAGACTTCCAAGAAAACATAATTAATTACTTACTTGCACAATCACACAAAATGTGGCCTCGCTGTGTTGTAAGTATATAATAATTATAACCTAACCAGTTGATTATATGGGAAATATAAACCTGTATACAAACCGAGGCGAAACCCACAACCATTAGTCCATTGGCCAAATCTCAGAAAGGGCCTCTTTCGGCGAAGGTGATGCACTGAAGCTCCAACTAAACGCCCTTTGGCACACTAGCTCATGAGACCCCATAGAATACGAATCCGATTGTTGGACGTTGCCAATCCAGTCCAGGATAGTCGAACTGGGTCGAATACCTTCTTCCGATTTTCGTAATTTCGTCCACCATTACATCTTTCTCATCGACTTTTTTTCGCTTGGCGAATGTTCTTGAGCCGCTGAGCAGAATCTACGCACGCTCGAACACTTGAAATGCCTGCATGTTGACGGTTCGCAAGATTCTAGCGAGCTTGGTGGAAATCTATTATTTATTTTGACATTTTTGGGGGAATCTGAATTAGAACGGTAGAAGCTCATTCGGAGAAGACGGCGTGTCGCCGCTGTCGGATTGTCGCTACTGTGTTTCAGACGTATTTGCTTGAACGTGCTATTGAGGATGGACAGAAGATGAAGTGACGGCTTTCTTGAACACGGACGTTGTGTCTACATTGTAGCTGAAACATCTCATCTGGCGTCTAGAACGCAATTATTATGAGTTGTGAGTGCCAGCTGAGCTGAACACAAGCTGGACACCATTCGTCAGCTGGGAATTTGCATCGAAGCTCTTGATAGCCACGATAAGTATAATTATACAGAGGTATTAAACCTTGTTTGACTCAATACGCATGCAGGTGATACCACTAGTGGCACTACAATGTAAATGGTGCAAAATTGATGCAACAGCGAATATGTACTTCGTACAATCACGAACAATTGTAAGGCAAGTGTTCATGCCTGTCATAGAAGAATTTCAGCCCGGAAGTATTGTTGTCATGGTCATAAATAATACAGGACTTGAGTTGGCTCTGGACATAAACACACTTGTGGTGAATACGGTCATTATTGCGAGAAAAAAATTTCTATTTAGCCACTGTATGTTAACACCTGATGCCGCACTACACGCAATATTTCATGTACATGTATGTGAGACTCAATTGCATCCACAAGGCCGTAGATGCATGTAAGCACACAATGCTGTACAGTATAAGTAGTAGTCGACATGTGGTGCCTTCCTGCTGCACATGCGGCAAGTTAGCAACGACACATGACCTATCTGCACCGCACAGCGTGAGCTTAGAAACCAGGAATATTGCACACATAGTGCTATTTGTGTTCCGATATCATTAAGCCGGTATACATGTACTAGTATCCTTATACATGTACCTGGTCACTCGATAGGCAATGCCGACTGTACTAATCTTATCCATATTACCCGACAGGCTATAGCACACTGCGTCAGATCACTATGCAACAAAACAAGAGCTTTGCCCGGGGCGAGTATACACTGAAGCAAAGTAGGTTTCAACGGTTCAGCACTAGTCACAATGAGGGGAGTTACGAGGATGGTTAGGCCGTGACACATAGATGATGATTGTTAATGATTCATGCATGGTGGAAAATTACCACCAATGGCGATGATATTGCTTTCACAACAATGACATCAGTAGGAGCAGTGACACAACCTTACTGCTCGTCGAATGCGTTTCTCCCAGGACTGTCCGCTGAGCAGCGGAACACAGTAGCCAAACTGGATAAACGTTGCATCCGTTGCGTGGCCGATGAGCACCCATTGGCCCACACTCTTCCCCTGTACACCAGGCTGGGTGTCTGCCCAGTGCTGGAACGAGGGGAATGCAAGCTCCGACTCCTGACATTTAGAATCCGTTCTGGAATCGTCAGTGAGCTGTTGTCGTCCCGAATTGTATTGCAAGGCCCGCCGACAGGCATGACCACTCGAGGTCAATTGGGACGCAACCTTCCCCTCCCCCTGGCCCACAGTGCTTCTGCCGCATGCCGACCGCTTCTAGCCAGCTGCCGACTCTGGAATGGCCTGCCCGACTGTATGAAGTCCATAGTATCTGTCCGTGAATTCAAACGCATGCTACGCGTATTCTACTTCGGTTAAATGTAATGGCTTTCGAAACCTGCTGATGAGACTCGATAGAATCATGCTACGATGACCCGACTTGTAAATTTGAGATCCATTTTTTCTGCTCGCCTTGACCCTGCCTCCCCTCATTGCTACTTCCGTTTTCGTATTTTTATTTTCATTTATTTTCTCTTCATTTCTGACTCTTCTTACTGGTTGTCATCGCTTTCATAATATTGGGCAGAACTGCCCGTTTGCCATGCGATGTAAAATAAATAAACAACAACAACAACAACAACTGCTCCAAGTAGGATTTACAAGCGAGTGAAGAGAGAGCAGACTGGTCTAATAGCAGACCGGGTCTAAGCAAGGAAGTAATCGGCATCAGAGGTGAGCTTGCACATCAGAAAACAGATGATGATCACCAAACACAGAGAAGTTGGCTATCTGTATGTTTGTGTCACTGTGTGTGTGTGTGTGCATGTGTGTTTGTGTGTATGCGCGCACATCTGTGTGTGAGAGAGAGGCAGACAGACAGATAGCATATGGTGGGAGGGATCAAGGTCTGACCTCAGAGTTAAATGCTGACGGTGTGGAATAGCAACAGTGCGAAATCGGGCAGGGTGGTTAATGGCCCACACTGGAGCCGAGTAGGAGCGCCAGTGGTTGAGGGCTAGCACAGGAGTAGCAGCAGCTCCAGCCTAGGAAGATCAGCTTCTGGATGAAAATCTCCCGGGCACAGTAGGTACCAAGCTTCACTAGCAGATTGCCGGCAGGGGTGCATGGCGAGCACCCGTACATCCCTCAAGCCACCAGAGCCGCAGTACTTGGAGACGATCCAGGTGCTTACCCGCCAACAATGCTGAGAAGGCACTGGAGCCATACAGGAACTTATGATCGAGCATGACCACAGACTTGAAATACAGGGTCCGGCATTGAATACTGAGACAGCGACGTCTCCTCCACAGAACACCACTCAGCCCCACCATTGCATTATTTTCGCTTTTTCATGATTTTTACAATTGTGTTAGAGCACACAGCACTCGATGCAACATTTACCAGTGACTACATAACTCCGCGTCTCCGACCATAACTGCAGCGTTCCCGTGAGCCTGTTGGATTTCCGTCAGCCTGTTGAGAGTATCTTCATCTCGTCACATGTGAGCCTGTGTGTTTCATCCGTATCGTGGCACAATTACACAGACACGATTTCCAACTCAGGCTGGTTCCATTGCTCGAAGGGTAGGCGGTAAGAATTGCTACGCCGTCTGTGGCTGCATGGGAACTTGGCGAGTCGTCGTCTTTATCCATAAATCCTGATCGTCACGCGAACAGCAGCCACTATTGCCTAAAAACTACGACACAACAGTATCAAGCTCCCCCCAGCAGAAGGACACGAATGACGAGCGCTAAGACGGAGAAAGAGAGACAGGGTTAGCGAGAGCTGACTAGTGCAGGTACGCTGTCATCTCCTGAGGTGGTGGGCGAAGCAGCGAAGTGAAACGAAGGAAGATAGAAGGCATACGGAGGCACCAAAACCTATTGCCTGTCACATACTAAGTGCCATTTAGGGTTGACAGCTGTCAGCTGACAGCCTCAAAAATTTGAAAATCTGCTCAAAAAACTCTCGATCAGAACTCTGCGCACTCTCAAATGGAGCGCACAGTAAAAAACTCGGCGACGAAGAACGCTTCGTATCGACGCCCTGGACTGAATTCGGCACGTCCAACAAACGGAATAGTGTTCTCTGATATATTCTCTACGTGCTGGGTATGGTCGCGTTTAGTTGGAAGCTCAGTGCATCACCACTTTCGATTTTGAGACTTGGCCGATGGACTACATGGCTCGACGAGTCTTCCTTTCACCAACCCAGTGCGGATCAAGTACAAGACTACCACTGACTCTGTGCAGTACATGCAGTGCAGTACCATCACACACTCTTTGTGACTTCAGTTTAGTACTGAAGTACTAGTTACATCGGAAGTAACAGCTATGCGCCAAGTAAGTAGTTAGTTTGAACCTCACAGTGCTAGTGACCGTTACCGCGCAGATCTCACCGCGGGCTCTGTAAAAGAACCGTTTGCTCATTAGACTTTAGAGACATAGAGTTCGTCTTCTTTCCAAAGTAAGAGTAAAATGAATCAGCACGAGCCTGTTGAATCGACTCCCAAACGTTTCTTCTGAGGACGACCAAGAATCACGATGTCATTATTCAAGCAGCAGTTTCTAAGAACACTGGCAGTGCCACGGATTATGGCTGCGCATGTTCCGTCCGCTCTGCGAGGGACGCGGAAAGGAGAACATCGATTGGAAAACCATCAGTAGTGAAGTTCCGTCGCCCCTGCTATCTGCATTCTATGTCCATGCAAAAACGCAGGAGGAGCGGCACGCGGGCCGGCCGCGGGGCTCTTCAGCCGCACATGTCGAGTGCTGCGCTTGACAGACGGAGTGCTGAAACAGCGAAAGAAGGACAGCCTCGAACGGCAGGTGCAGCACATGGCACATGTTACAAAGGACGACGTTGTATTCTTCATCGTTGACGGGAAAGAGATCCTGAAGTTGGGACCGTCGTGCATGTCGAAAACCATCAAGGCGGACTGCAGGTCACTAGTGTAATCCTAAAAAAAAAGGAGTTTATATACCAGTTTATACACCAGTTTATATACCAGTTTATATACCAGTTTATATACCTGTTTATATTCTCGTCATCGAAGTACCTGTTATATGCAAAATACGAGTCTGGAGTGTTGTGTGGGGAGAGATGGGAGTTTGTATACAAGCTCAGTATAACAGCCAATCAAGATCATTTTCTGCAAAAAGTCTCAAGTCAATTAATTTTTTTCGTTTCAGGGGGGTGGGTGGGTGGGGGTGGGTCATAACTAAACTTTTTCGTTTCGTGAAAAAGATCGATAATTACGGATGGCCCCTAAGCTCACAGAATAAATACCATCGGTCCCTTGGTGTTCGTCCTAAAGAGGTTCGACTGGATATCATTCATACTCACCAAAAGATGTGTAAGATTTTATTATTGTGGAGTGCCTTGTTTATCTCTCAGTACCTCCAACCATAGCCTTGCCCCTTTTCTCCTCAGGATCAGTGTAGTTGTTGGAACGAGGTGTCGGACTCAGCAATGTATTCGTTTACATTTTAATACATGTTTATTGTTCCTCCTTTGCTGTGTTGTTTTAGACAATCGTGGACTAACAGTTTGAAGTCATTGAACTACTTCCAAAAGTTGTATCGACATCAACAGGATTACGATTTCAGTTTCACTATGATGCTGGATGACCTTATCACGATAACCCATGACTATAAACCATTATAAACACAGAATCAACAAAAACATCTGCGACCCGCACCTGGCGCCCGGCTACATTTCTCAAATAAATCTGATTGAGGGTGGAGAAATCTGAAATATCTGAAAGGCAAGACAATTTTATGACAGAGTCATGAAATTCTGCAACAGCAACATGCACAGAATGACCTCCGTATAAAAAAAGTATCACCACCACTGCTCACATGTTTCCCCGCAGAAGAACATGCATTATGCTAGTGAAATTTTCTGCAAGAAAAGGCTTGCACATCAATGCGTATAATATGGTATTGATATGATGTGAAGGCCATCATTTACATATTGATATAGGGCATTCCATTGTTTGGTGACAGAAAAAACAAAAGAAATTATAGCAATAAAAACTGCTTTATGGCAGTTTTCTAAAAAAGGTTATTGTGTTCTAGTCCATGGACCCCGTCTAAAAAGTAAGAAATTAACGAAATGTGATAGCTGAAAATTAAAATTTCACACAAAACCTCACAATAATCACACACAGAATGAAAAGCTACATGCAGAAGACCTTTTCCCCTCGTGATCCTCTTTCCTATGCATGCATGTTGCCAATTGTTGGTGCAGTACAAGTTTATCGTTGAAAGCAGCATTTCAAGTGTTGTGATTATTGTGAGGTTTTGTGTGAAATTTTAATTTTCAGCTATCACATTTCGTTAATTTCTTACTTTTTAGACGGGGTCCATGGACTAGAACACAATAACCTTTTTTAGAAAACTGCCATAAAGCAGTTTTTATTGCTATAATGGTATATGCATAGACCGTTGAAGTTCGTGTGAATGCATCAGACGCACACATGTACAGGACACTTTGCATTTTTCAAACTGAAACCGTATACGTAAGCATGCGCGCGTGTGTGTGTGTGTGTGTGTGTGTGTGTGTTTGTGTGCGGGGGGGGGGGGGGGTACGTGTGAAGAACAAAAACCAGTACTGCTAAATTGATAATGCAGGCCAAGCAGAGAGGAACGCAAAGCAGACAGTCACCTCTACATTATAATCTTCTACAAATAACACATACATGTACATGTAGCTTCATAAGCAGAAAACGAGATATTGTGAGCGCGACAGACAGACTCACACACACACACACACGCGCACACACACACACACACACAACCCCCCCCCCCCCCCCCACAGACTAGGGTCCAGCGGATTCTGCCGGCAGAAAAATTGGCAGAATTCGGTACTTTTTCTGGTAAGGTTCATGCATGTTTGGTATGTGGATAAAGAAATGGAGCAGAATTCGAGGAATTGCCCGCCATAAGGTTTGTATGGTTCTGCCAATTTCACTGCTTTTCGAGCAGAATCTGCCACCTTTTCGAGCAGAATCCGCCGGTCCCTACCACAGACACACACCGTGAGACCATAAATCTGAAACGGCATGCATTTTGACACACACACGCACACATGCACACACACACACCACACACACACACACAGTCACACACACAACACACACACACACACACACACACACACACACACACCACGAGACCATACATCTGAAACGGCATACGTTTCGACGGGCTTTAGAAGGCCACGAGTTAGGTGATCCACATCAAGGCAATACGCACCACCAGCCCAGCTACATGTACCGATATCTCATACTAGACTAGGCCTTGACGGATTATGCTAATGTTTTCGTGAAATTATGCTTTTCGCATTGCTGAAAAAATTGCAGAATTATGCTATTTTTATGCTAAAAGTTATCATATTTTGCCGCATTAAGCTCACATATGCTGCTGATGTATATGATGCTTCTGTGCAAAATACCAGGGTAATCGTTTTGTAGAGGGCATTGTACTGTAGAAGAAAAGTTTCAACGGGGTCACCGCACCGTCCAACCTAGCTACGACCGTCACTGATTGTAGTGGACTGGACATGTTATCAAGGGAGTCGTAAACCTACGACTTCCTGGTGCATCTACTTGTACTTGTACTGCATGTACATGTACAACTGTATGGAATTTGAGGCGAACAGGCGGATTATTCCAATTTATGCGATTCATATGCAATTTGCCTCGAGTTATGCGATTATTCGATTTTGGTAGAAATTATGCGAAAAATTATGCTAGCATAATCCGTCAAGGCCTATACTAGACAGCAACTGAACGCGGCACACATACTACACACAAGAGCGCGTACAACGGCAACTTTCTCCTTATGCTTACGGTTGTCGAATACAGCATTGACGACACACCGAGACAAACAGAGGAACACAAACTAGGGTCTACAATGTACACACATACATGTGCATGCACAATGTACATGTATACACAGCTATGCGTTTGCGTGTTTTCATGCTCCCTTCAAAGGTTTATGTATACGGCATGTATGATTTATGTTGCCCGTACGCCCACTTTGAAGGTCGAAGTTGGATTATACAGGGCGTGAACAGGTGAGATTTTTATGTCTAGCTGTTAATTACCCTTACCTTAGCCCACCAAGGAAATCGGAATAATCAAACTCGATGGTGCTCCAACTTCATTTCGACGTAGAAAATTCGCTGTTTGAACATCTCAATTTCAAAGGGTAACCACTGATTTCGATGTGAAAAACGTTTCCTGATCGCCATAAAAAATTCCTGCCGACACACACCATAACAAGCTCCAAGTTCACAAACAGTGGCCACAAACGGTTGCTCGTCATGAAGGTGGTTCGACAC
The DNA here is from genome assembly GCF_964019385.1 of Sycon ciliatum. NCBI lineage: Eukaryota > Metazoa > Porifera > Calcarea > Leucosolenida > Sycettidae > Sycon > Sycon ciliatum. The sequence goes on along the minus strand of NC_088654.1, from coordinate 10,071,510 downwards.
TTTCGACCAAATTCGTTCACTTCCATATTCAGTTGACAATTATTTTTGCCGTCATCAAGACTTATTTGGGCCCAAAAGCGCAAAAATCAGTGTAAGGGTGCGTTCTTAAATTCTCCAGCTTCTAGAAGAAGAAGAAAAGAGAAGTCGAAGAAACTGGGATTCTTCAAGAACGGGTCTCGAAGAATTCGGATATGTCAAGCAAAATGGAGCGCCAAAGGGACCGTGATCATGAGTGCCACGAAAATAGTATGCGCTGTGCGTATGTGAAAAGGGAAATGCGTACACTCATGATCAACACGTGGCTTTTAGCCTAGTTTTTTTTTTTTTTTTTTTTTTTTTTTCTTGTGCCAGGCTCGGCAAAATATATATATATATATATTTTTTTTTTCAACAACTGCCAAGCCTCTTATACGGGCAAAATAAACACAATTACGAGTGCAACCTCAACAGCACCGGCAGAAAAACGAGCAAAAAATGGCTGTGAAGACAGTCGAGAGAGCAAAAAATTAATGGCTGTGAAAACAGTCGAGAGAGCAAAAAAGGCTGAGAGCAAAAATGGCTGTGAAAACCAGGGAGTAGTACAATACCGGGAGGTGACACGGGCACACATCTATAAATTGTAGGCGGGCGAGCTTTGCCTCAGGTCACTTTTCTGTGGAGCGCTGTGTCCCGGGAAACGTCACGAAATGTCGTACTTTGCGTACCTTTATCGTAGCATTTCGTAGCATTTTTCAAAAAATTTCATAGAACCACTTCAAGAGAGTGCCAGAATGCTGTCAAGAAGTTTTCGAGCAGTACTTTTTGAAGTTTGTTTTGACGATGTAGGGAAGGAATCCATCAGTCTTTGCTGAGTGATGAGGATGAATCCTACGAATGATATCAAGTAGCAGCTGGCCTTCGCACGGGTACCTTCAGTGTGTCCAGTATTTACGTGGGCGGCTTGTAAGAGTGAATTTTTCTTCTTAATTTAATTTGTATTACTTTTAGTTATTCACGTCGTTTCTAGGGGAATAGATAATGTTGACGCAAGTTTTAGTCACAATGAACGACATGTTTCAGGTATGGCTGACCCGTATGGCTGACCCGTCTCAAGATAGTAAGACTATTCCGAATCTAGATGCTATAGTCGTCTGAGTGAAACACAAAATTAAATAAATTTTATACTGCTGAGACAACTAGCTATTCGCAAATGTCACTATGACGCATGTCTGTGTCAAGCAAGGAGTAGCACAATGGTACAATGGTATTGTGCTACTCCCTGCTACAAAGCCTGAGATGTTACGCGTTAACAGGAACTGGTGTTGATGATAAAGGCAGTGTGGAATTATGTACATTGTTACTGGTGCAAGTAACCATGCCGTGTAAGTCATGTATGCAGGTAATCAGACCAAGCGTAAAAGGATAAAGATAGCTTGCTTATGTACTACTAGTACGTGTGCTTATTCTAGATACTTTGTGTGACTACTAGTTGTATGTGTCTGCATATTACTATACGTAATAGTACGTAATTGCTTTTACTACAATTTGTACTTTGTGGGGAGCTGTGTGACGATGAAATATGGCCACCAAGAGCGTACGCAATCAGAATCGTACAATATCATTACGTAGAGGATATAACCCGAGTCAGAGGGTTATACTGGCTGAATATAAATCCCGACTGCGATAGCAGGAGGGATTTATATGAGGGTACGGTATAACCCGACTAGGAGGGTCATATCCTACTTATGCCAGGTACCCTTACGCATTTCCAGACCAACGAACCTATTTGGAGATCTCGTACATCATGCAGTACATGAACATCTTCTGATGGTTATCAATTGTCAATTGAAAGAATGGTCGAGCAACATCAGAAGGAGATTCCTCCGTGGATGTTTGGCATAAGATTTCCTTTCAGTTCCAGTGCATATTGTAGCATCTTCATGATCTTGTCTCGTGAGCGGTGCGGAAATCAACTGAATTGCTGGGGTGCTGGAGTTTGTCGTTGAATCAAACTGCCGTCACTAGTTACATGTAGATTACAGCTTGGACTCTTTGGGAGTAAGTGTTACTATAATTATGGTACAGTGCTGATTTTATCATGCGGCATCTTATAATCAGTTTTGCTTACTACTTGCAAGTAGATGCATTTGCATACACCCGTGGTGTATCACTGTATCACATTTCAATCCAATCTAGCATTTTCCAATCGGGTTGAAGTACACTCTGTATTATAAACTTAGTTACGAAGGAGACAGTCTGTTGATGATCTTTAACTCTTTGAAGTACAATGTACATTGCTGACCCATTTGGGATACTTCATGGTTATTCGACGTTCTTTATCTTCAGATTCAGTATAATAGAATACTCTGTAGACGAATTCCAGGTCATTCTTCTTTTCCATTGTGTACTGTTCCTTGTCAGTGTGCCGTTCTGTGTGGAGTGTACATGTGCATGTGGTGTCTGTTGTGAATGGTCCGCGCGCTGGAGTACTGCCGCCGTACAAGTTCACTGCCTTTCAGACAGTGAACTTGTACGGCGGCAGTACCCTAACGTAAGTACCGTGCACCGGGATTTATATTGGCTAGTATCAATCCCGCGCGGGATTTATGCTAGATGAGCACTGATTGGCTGAAAACAGGCCCTCCGTACTGTACCATGGTATAATCCATGATTATAACCAATGTTACTTTTATGGCACCGTGGAATCGTGTACAGCGTACAATGCCACAAGTCATCCCTGTGCCATTCATGTTATGCAAATAATCACCAGGGAGTAGTACAAAAGGTGGTCATGTCAAACACAAAAGGATAAAGACGAATAGTTTTATGTATGCGCACGTGCGCGCGTGTGTGGTGTACAAGTACAAGAGGGTGTGTGTATGTGTGTGGGTGTAATTGCAATTGGCGTTGGGCAGGCAGACTTCGCAGCCGCACGCAAGTCGTCGCTCTTCCTCTTCTGTCCACGGGTTCTGGGGGTTAAAAAAGCAACAAAGCAAGCAGGCCTGGCCTCATTCAGTGCTGAAAACAAGTGATCTTGAACATTATGTTCAAGTCTATACAAATAAATAAGTTTCAAAATTTTCGGAATGAGTTTTCCAAAGAGTTACATAAGCTAACACGTTGAGATGAAGTAGAATGGTAGATAAATAGGTATACTTTCGAAATATCCCAACTTGGTGAGGTGTCCGAGTGGGTCCAAATGAGAAATTCAGGTTCGTGTTACACCATGTCAAGATGAGAAAATTCCATCACGTTACTTACCTAGGATAGCGTCCTCCATATTCGTCACTTCCATCCATTTTGGGAAGTCGAGACTTGGCAGCAGTGTGGACGATGTACCAGAGTAGCTCCCAAAAAAGGCTCGAGCTGAAAAGAACAAGTGGCAGCTTGTCACGAAGGGATACGTCTGGTCTTCTCGTCACTATTTGAAGGTTTCTCAGCGCTGTCAAAAGAGCAAAAATTTGAATTTTCGCGCGGTTTGTATTTTTTTTGTGAGGCAAAGCTCGTAATCCCGGATGTGTGGCCGTGTCACCTCCCGGTATTGTACTACTCCCTGGTGAAAACAGTCTAGTACGGAGCCTCGGGAGGGAGCTTTAACCGATGCTGCTCATGGCAACCGCAAATCGGACCGAGTCATTTGCATCTGAGGGCACGCGGTGCCGATGGCCTCGCAGACTGGCAACAGCCGCACGGATGAGGGCAAAGCTGAGCTTACATCGGATGTAGGACATTGTGGCAGCGTACGGCTCCTGCTTCTTGTCGGCGAGCATCGATGCCAGCCGAGCATAGAGTGCTGTCGCAGCTTTGCCATACCCTCCAGTGCAGGACAAGACAACTGGTGAGAAGGAGGCGTGCTCGACGTTGGTGATCCGTTCCTCGTAGCGGCGACGCTTCTCCTGCTCATGTCGCTTGTACACAGCGGGCAAGGCAAACTTGGCGTTGGTGGGGGCGTGGGGGTTGAAAACCCGGACATCAAAGTACGAACGCTCGTACCGACCTCCCCAGACTCCACTGGCACCGATGTCTAGGCGGGCGTTGTCTTCAGTTGAAGCTGACCGTAGCGTCATCCTCTCACCTGTCAGCGGCTCTAGCAGCGGTTCCACCACAACTTGGTGCGCAACTTCCTTCATGATGGATGCTGTGAGGTCGCGTACCTCGTTGTGGCGGAGGCTAGGGTAGCCGCCGGTTGAGCAGGAGAGAGCATGGGCCACGGTGAATGATTTACCACAGCTGCAAGCAGAGGGCAAACGCTTCAGAGGCCAGCCATATCGCAATGAAACCGCATCGTGAAATGCGCCCTTCGATAGCGTGAAGCTAAACATCTTCAGTGGTTTGCATGTCAGCCACGACGAGGCACCCTTCTCCGCCGCCAGCTCCCTGGACCGCTTTAAGTCCGAAGCGATGCTCTCTTCCACAGCGACTAGGGTCTCCTTCTCCCTTACGGAGTGGATCCTGCGCACCTTCGCCTTCTCTGCCTTCATGGTGTGGTGAACATCACCTAGGTCCGGCTTTTAGCCTAGTTCGCATGCGCTGATCCGAAACCGCGGGAATCTCCGAGTTTCAACCACCTCTGAAGCTTGGAGAGCTTCGAGAGCTTTGGAGAGCCTCCTAAAATTCCGAGAGGATATAAGAACAGCTCTCGAACTTTTCGGAGAGTCTCCAACTTTTCCGAGAGGATTTAAGAACGCACCCTAAGTCTCGATTAGTGGCAGAGATATGTTTTTTGCACGCTTGAGGATGGACTGTAGAGAGGTTCTGCAAAACGAAAATGTGTACGAACTTTCGCTCCACGTCACGAAGTATTGCGTATCTTGGTGGCGACCAGGGAGTCGTAAAATACTTTTTACGACTCCCTGGTGGCGACAGGTGGAATGCGCTGCCTCCATCTTGTCGCCTGGCCGAGTCGCCTGCTTTGTTTCGCGCTCACACAAAGTCTCATTTAGGGTTCCCAGTAAAAAGGCAACATTGCATGTTGGGAAATCCCTAACAAAATAAGAAAAAATAATAATAATAATAATATGAAACGTACGTCGTGTGAAACAACTTGTTTTGTAGTCAACTAGTCCATCACAATGTCATGCATGAGGAGTACTGTAGGAGTTTGGCTTTCGGCTTGTACAATTCGTTTTCGCAAAGCTTCCCTTTCTTTACTTATCTTTGATATTTATGACCCACCCAAGTTGGGTGGTGTGCTGCTTTGCTGCTTCGAATTGTAGTTAGACCGCTTTGTCAAATATCGTACTGGTCTCGTCATCGTGCAGTAACAATCGACATTCTTTGTTCCGTTGGGACTGTAGCTTTTGCTCGTTTTCGTTGCGCTTGCCTTCCCCTCTTTGGTCTTTTCCATAACCTTGAACCTTCCAAGTTGGAAGGCTGTCGGTTAGCGCTACGGAGATGTGTTGAAGCTAGGTGTCAGGACGTCGAATGTTTCAGTACTCTGTCAGTTTTGTGCCTAGTTATTGCACTTTCTGACTGTATATAGTATCATGTTACAGTGATGGAGAGTTACTCTTAACTCGTATCCATATGTCCTTTTCTCTTCCACATTTATTTATGGCTCAACATCCGAGTTTCAAATAATAATAATAATAATAATAAGTGAGAAACTTCGCACGAACTTTCGCAATTTTGGACGCGAAACTTGCAGGGAACGCGAAATGAACTTTCGTAGGAAGTTTCGTGAGATTGGTATACGTGCACTTGGCGCGTGCAAACTACGAAAATGTGCAGAACACAAAGTTCGTGCGAAAATTCGTACACATTTTCGCAAGGCCTGGCGCGAAACTTCGTTCGAATTTTCGTTGTGCAGAACCTCTCTACTAATGACAGAATTATGTGCTTTTGCCTTGGTACGAATCGTACTCGGTACTCAAACTCGCAAAAATTAATAATTATTAGTATGTTTTGTTGCTCTACAAGCCTTCCCTCTAGTCCTCTTGATATCAGGCTCTTCTTAGAGTAAAGACAAGTTTTTCCAGCTCTAATCAGTAGCTCAGAGCTACACCAAGATGAACGTGACGGTGAAAGGCCACACGCATCGGCGCGTGCAACAAATAACCAGGCTCCGAATTAGCTGCAGCTGCTGAGAACTTGACTGGACGAAGCCTGCCATGGCGTGGACAAATTCCTTTCTACGCAGTGCCTGGACCCAGCTGAAAAACTGGCGACTGCGCAAATCATGGGCATTGTTGTTGGTGGTTGCACTCGTGCTGACTTCGCTGGCGTTCAGGATCAGAAATGTGGTTTTAAGTCCAGCACCCTCCCACCCTCCTCTGACCAGCGATATTGTAGCTCTACATGAAATACTGAGGCCACCACGCTCCTACCCTCCTACGCTCAGTAGATCTACTACTACCACCTCCGATACTGGTAGTGCCAGGATTACAGGCACAACTGACGACCACAGCAACACAGTGCAACATCCTGTCCCCGACATAACGGGTGGTAACATAGTAATCAGTGGCAGTAGCAGCAATAATGCTAGTGCCAGCTGCCGACGCATTCTGTTGATTGTGATTTTCAACCACTACTTCCCGGGCAATATTGCCATACTGGAGGGAATGTACGGCGACGGCTTTGCCAGCATAGTGTTCTATGCGGACGCAGCGGACACAGACCGCGGCGTGCACGGTGTGGACATGTCCAGGGGGTTCTACCAGCAGCGCGCGATAAGCCACGCCATCCGCACGCACCCTGACTTTGACGGCTACGTGTGGCTGGGCGACGACGTCCTGATGAATCACTACCGGCTGCTGGCGCGGGTCAACCAGCACAAGCTAGTGCTGGCCGGGCCCGACGTGGAGAAGTACTGTGTGCACAACGTCACGCGACCGGAGTGCGACCGCAAGAACAGTTCACACTGGAACGAGCCGGAGGGGCGCGTGGTGGCCGTTCAGATCATGCGCGACCTGCCCGCCGCCTACGTGTGGCAGCTGGATGCGTCCCTGGGATGCAGTAGCTGCCTGCGTAAGGGCATGTCTGATTCTGGCTACATACCACGTGGGCGGTGCTCTGAATTTCTGATGCTGGCCCACATCTTCAGGGACATCTTCTTTGAGTACGCGATCCCGAGCATCTTCATGCTGATGTCGGCGGGAATCGATAACATCATGATCGCACCGGCCTACTATTCCTGGTCGGCCGACGCTCAGGAGCGCTTCAGGGACGTGGAGACGCATGTGCGGAGTAGCGCCGATCTCGTGTTCGCGCATCCAATCAAGCTTCACAGCCAGGCTCAGCGCCAGATGGCTCTAGACTGGCTGGCCGTCCGGAAACGTGCGAGCGGATGGAAAAGAAGCAGGCGGCGGTCGCGAAGAAAACACTCGCATGTCACGGACGCACTGTGTGTGAAATTCTAGGGCACTGCGGTGCGTTCTGACTGGTCGTATCCTTGACTACGACCTTGTGACGTTCGTGAATAGTATGGCAGTGAACATAGTATCCACTCCATGTGTTTCTGGCTGCACCAGCAATCTGGTGGCTATGGTGACCATGGTAGCTATGGTGACCATGCTGCACAAGTGAACTGGAAAAGGTAAAGAGGGCGCTTTCAACTACTCAAGAAATTGACTTCATTATTCTTATTTCAACTCGTGTATTCTTATTTATTCTGATTTATTCCGTTTAAAGGGGAAGTCCAGTGAAAAATTTAAATTTCACAGTCCGTAGAGTTCGGGTCGCTGAGTCGAATGGTCTTTGTCCGAGGAGGCTGCGGCCTATGGTTCGTCAGATACGCCCAATCGAACATGCGCGAATTTGAGCGCACATCACCCAGATCCAGGTGATGACGTCACAGCGTGCAGCCAGGTAGCCACACCATCTACTTGTGTACAAAATGGCCATATTCGGAGCGCGTTCGATTGGGGAACCGTTTGTCGCAGCTTCTTCGGACCAAGACCATTCGATTCAGTGTTACAAACACTACGTACCCTGTGATTTTCAGCTCTGTAAACCTCGAGGTTATACCGTATTTTAGCCGTTTCCGAGTTGGACTTTTTCCGTCAGCCTCTACGGCTCTAGCAATGCGCTGCGTGCATGCTAGCTGTAGTGCAGTCAACAAACTCATCACACACGGAACTACTCCCGCACTGCCGTGCTGGGGAAGCTACTACAACAAGACTCAGAAAACTACTAGTAGTCAACACACAGACTTGTCATGTACATGTACTACACTCGTATCAGTTCATGTAGTCAGAGAACGTGCGTTTCTCCTTGCCGGTGCCGGTGGTTGTGCTTTGAGAAAGAAAATTTTAGTTTTCCGCTCCGGACTGCCTCATTATTTTATGCTACAGCGATGAGTGCACAACCGTGACAAGTGACAAAACAGCGAACAGCTCCCGGACCTAGAACTTTCAGATTCCATAGCGTTGCGAGCGAAGAGCCGTGCCCGTGGTTCAAAGAGCCTGCACTGTTCTCCAATTCAGTAGTCCGAAATATTAGTTCGCACCAAAACATCACCATGTGCCAGGCTACTGGAGTCTAAGGGCATGTTCGATTGGTAAGGATCGGGATCGGGATCCAGATCTCAGATCCTTCGGATCCTTCAGATTCAACCAAGAGTACATAACCCCCCAGAGTGTGCAACTCCACTATGGGTGCTGTCCCGACAGAATTTCAAGTTGACGTCATTTTGATGATGCAATGCGCACTGTACACGGATTATCAGACGAATCCGGAACCTGTGGTTGACCGAAGCCGATCGATCCTGTACAAATTATTGCAAAGAAAAACGTGTGATGCGTTGACACCCGTACACATGTCGTAAATCACTGCTGCAAGGAGCATTGCGTCATAAATAATGACGTCAACTTGAAATTCTGTCGGGACAACAGGGTATGTGGGAGTTGCACACTCTGGGGGGTTATGTACTCTTGATTCAACTGAACACTTTATTTTGGACCTTGACTGTTGCCATGTTGAAAATGGCGCTCACAAGGCAACCAAAAGGGTGAACGTCGTACTCATCGCGTGCGTCGTACAAAAAGTCAACAAGCTCTATCTCCATCCACGTGTGCGTATCACTGTTGTGCGCCATCTATGGATCTGCCACATCGATCGATTTTGCTGCGCGATCTGTCGATCGACAGATCGCGCAACGATCGATCGATCGCGCAAAATCGATCGATCGCGCAACAAAAAAAAGAAACCAAATCGATCGATTGTGAGCTGGGCGCGGAGTAGGTATTTTACTACTCCCTTGTGAACGGCATCATCGTAATCAGTACTCGCACTGGTACGAGTACTTGGCGACTGGCCGCACACCACTCAGTAAACAGTAGATAGATGACGATTCTTTGAAGAAGTAATGGTTGACGTTGTCGAACATTCAGACCCACTGGAGGCGTTCCACAGCCTGGAGCCCGCTGATAAGGATTTTGATGTGACTTGAGTAAGTACTAAAGTGATGTCAACACTAGTTCTACGTACTCTCAGTCTCTCTCTCTCTTTTTTCGGCGTCAGACATTGAGTGGGAGATATAGATGACTGGATTTCGTTTGTAAAATAATGAGTAATTTCTGCAATTTGTGATCGAATCAGCATGCTGTCAGCTGTACCAGTCCACATCCCATCGTAATCAGCGACCAGGCCAAGCGTGATATTTGCCTTGGTATTTCACTATGTGTGGTGAGAAGACGTCCATTCACGTCTGAGAAATTCATTTGCAAATGGGAAATCAACAGGCCTGTATTAGTATGGGCAGAATTCATCACCCGGGCCGCTATTGAAGCTTTGCACAGTTGTCAATGTCCAACGGCCTATTTATACGAAGACCTGTGGTGGCTACGTGATTCTCTTAAACCTGTGATCATGTTTTCCAAGATCATTTCAGTAGCAGACATGAAACGCTACGCCGGGCCTGAGCCCGAGGCAATGTACGGACGTGGCCGTGCTGCACTGAACCGCGTGGCATCATCGTCACGTATGATGGAGTCAACATGACTGCGCCCTGCATATGCATCATACATCTGATAGTACGTTTATTGCCCTATCCTTGGAGAGTGGGCCACCAGGGAAGGCTGGGTTTCCGACTTGGCTTCACCTATAATGCTCATGATTGAACACGCTCTTGGAGAATAAAATTTAATGTAGAATCCGGCTGAACATTGAAACCAGATAGCATCGCGTTTCTGCGCTGCACCTCACAACACCATTGACATACAACCAGGAAGAGCTGGGAACTTGAGGGAAGTGACGGAAAAGTCAAAGAGGAAGTGAAGAAGATTGAAGAAGAGGATCAGTAATCATCAAGGAGGCCAAAAAGAGGTCACCTACGAGCCAAATGGCTCTTGATGTGATGATGTGCAGGCAGGTATGCTGGAATTGGATAGACTCTTTTGGTCAATTTTTGGCCTATCCCACATCTTTCTACCGCAGCTCTGGCAGATTGATTGGTACTATACCCCTGAATTTATACATTTCTGAGCTCTGTGACACGTTACCTAGCTCGTGAATGTCGTCTTTCAGCCATTCATCATTGCTTATTTTGACATTTGATGAGGAGCCGATCATGACTATTTTTGAGGATGCGCATGTCAGAACGCTTTGTTGTGACATGCTCATCTAAAGGATTTTGCAACTGTTTCTATTGAATACCTATAATAGTAGTACGAAATAATTAGGGCTCAAACGGTCACGGTTTTACCCCGAACGGTTAACTGCTAAGCTAACGGTCGGTTTAACGGTTATAACCTATAAGCCATGGCAATCCTGCGGACTCTTTTTTAACCGTTTATTTGACTATACTCATTCAAAAAATGTACCCTATTCAGTACAACGCACACATGTACATTCTCTTGCATGCTCATTCATACATACTCTCACACGAAGAGACCAGATATGACCGAGTTGACAGCCCAGAAATTGCGTACGCGTGCGACAGGCTGCGAAAGTGCATACTTTGCAACGACCTGATACATGAAAAATTGACTGAAAAGTTACTGCGTAACCGTTATCTTTATCGGTTAACCGTTAATTCTTCGTAACCGGTCTGCAACCAGTTAATCGGACTAACCGTTTGAGCCCTAGAAATAATGGTTGCGACTTTGGCGATAATTATTACGAAAGGGTTTGCTCCCCACACTGGAGCTCGCGCTATTCCGTCGACTTGACAAAAATACCCGAGCCCGCTACCCGACCAAACCCCTACCCGTTGCAGCCCTGATTTTTTTTCGTCGGACTGGCCCCTTTCCATTCCCTCAACAAACAAAGGAATTATATAATGAACACTGGATCACTTATTATTCTGCTCGGTGCATGGACCAGTACAGGAACCGACACTCAATACAGTCAACTTCGCTTATAACGACACTCGGCAGGGCATCAAAAAGGTGTCCTTATTCGTGAAGTGTCGTTATACCCGAAGTCTCATTATATGTATTACACTGGGATGGGACTTTGCTCTGGGCATGGAAATTCTGTCGTTATTCGCGAATTGTCGTTATATCCGCAGTCGTTATTAGCGAAGGTGACTGTACTTACTGTTATGTTGATGGATGGATGTGGTTTATAGGATCGCTCTTCCGAACGAGAACACTGTTTCTGGTTCATTGAAGTAGGGATACTGTGCATGTATTATAATGTGCATGCTTAGCTACAAGATGAAATGGATCCAGCCATTGAGTAAGAGAAGAGTTTCAATATTTTAATTCTATTAAAGTATACACCCGGTTCCAAAATAACGCACGTGCCCTTGCATACGCCCAGGAAATCGAGCCTGCTATTATATACACCCGGGACCTATACACAGGCTTTTACGGTAACGTTATAATTATCTCAATGTTCCGGGTACGGCTATTTACCATGATGTGGGTATAATACTGGACATACATGTAGTCTGTTTTCTATTTTGCTGCTCCTTGTTCTTTGGTGCGATTGGTGGCTCGGAACAGGCAGACATTATTTACCGATATAATCGCACAGGTCACATTGTAGAGTGCAGACCACCTAGTGCTTTGAAGATTCACTGCGATATTCCCATAATGTTATAATACATGTATGAAAATCAGCATCATTTTCTGTATGTTAAATGCCACAAATTGTTAGGCTTCACCGTAATATCAAGAGTACATAACCCCTCTTGGTAATATCCATGTTCAGTGTTCCGTTCACATCGGTTCATGCTGATCACCCGAAAGTGTCGTCTAAACAGGATATAGGGGTGTGCGGATAATGCTCGAAAAGGTGGGAGATTCTGCTCGAAAAGCTGTGAAATTGGCAGAACCATACAAACCTTATGGCGGGCAATTCCTCGAATTCTGCTCCATTTCATTATCCACATACCAAACATGCATGAAACTTACCAGAAAAAGTACTGAATTCTGCCAATTTTTCTGCCCGCATATGCCTAACAGGATATGTCCGCGCCGCGGGGATTATTTTTCAAATAATCTCCTCAATGTCATGTACGTAATTGTCGCCGGTCGCAGCGGCTTCACAAAACGTAGACTTTCCCAGCCCCCCCCCCCCCCAAAGTACACACAAAATACAATTGAAGCATATGCAATGAAACGTATGCATTGGGAAATTGGATTGCAGGAAAACCCGTGTTTGCCGGACCCTGTACCAAGCGGAATCCTGTATTTACCGGACAAAATTTCATGCACCAAAGTGCTGTGGATCGAAAGTGCATTCCTGGATCAAGCGGGGTCCTGTCACATCAGGACAGTTTCCGCTGCACCAAGGGCGTCTTGTCAGGGCAGGCTTTACTATAGTGAAGTTTATAGTGAATTGTACTCCAAGTAACTCGTGAGTCCACACACAATGGTCATGCAGTACAAAGCCGAAAAGTCCCTTTCAAGACAGAGTGACAGACAGGAGTCGTCACTAGAAGGGCTGATCAACCAACACAGAATACTACAGTGGTGCTCAATGAAGTCCAATGAAGCGAGTGAATGCCGTGCGGAACGTTGTGCAGCTGTGAACACTGGGCTGTCAACTGGCACAGGGCGCACACTTGACTCACACAATATTAACATTGAGCATCAACGTAGCATAATGATAGCAGTGAAAAAGAGTAGAGTCAAATACGCGATGAGCGATAGTGTAGAGTCTAATACTAAAGGCAGAAATAGAGTAATGCCATCAAGTGCGAGATAACATGTTAGGAGCATTAACGTGTGATTGTGAAGCTTACTTTAAAGCGGGATGTTGAGTCTACAGTGCACCATGGGCACAGCGAGATCATGTTATGTGTGAATGGTATACCGTAAAGTACCGCCAGAGCGCCCCGTCTCGCGAGAGCGCCCCACCTTGATTTTACAGCCAGGGTCCAGGGAAAGGAAAATCGTACGGCAGAATGCAACGAAGTGTGTATGGTGTACTAACGTCAGAGGAAGGTTTTTGTGTGGAGCTCGTGTCCGCTCGAAGGTACGGATTGTCTGCACAACGTGCAATATGTGTACGAAGTTCGTGTCGTATGACCTACAGACGGGAGACCACCTACACAATACGACCACGAAAGGACGAGATAGTGGGGCGCTCTGGCGGTACTTTACGGTACTAGTAATCAAATGGATGCAAAACATATAGATGTCGAGATACACCATGCCTGATTCGTGGCTGGAAGCCGTGAGCTCAGTGCTTGGGGCTAGTGGGATTCCTCTAGCTTTCAGAATCCTGCATGAAAAAAGGTAAAAGAAAGTGAAGGTACAATAATAGTAAGGTGATGTAAGCCTCTTGGTTTCGCGAACGAATTTCATCATCAAATTCATGGCATGGGAACGACGCTACAGAAGTATACAAAAGCTGAGCCATCCTCTAAAGAAAGTCCACTTTAGTGAATCTCATCTTGTCAGCAGCACCATGCTGTTTGTATGGGAGAATTGCCTTCGTACAGTGCTGCCCAATGAAATCCTGAAATCAAGTCGCGTCACTCAAGTGCCGGGCGTTGCGCAGCCCTAGACCTGCGAACACTGGGCTGCGAAATGGTGCAAGGCGCAAACTTGAGTGACACGACTGGATTTCATTGAGCAGGACTGTACATTCAAGGCACCTGCACTTCCTATTACAGTGTAATGTTCTTATTTTACAGGAACATTCCCAACTGGGCCTAATGTCTTCTGAGGCTGCGTTTACACGACAACGCACGGCCATTTTCCGTTTTCAGTCCCGCATTTCTTTTTTCATTTTCGTGCGTTTACACGATCAAAGCTGATCCGAGGTGGTCTCGGTTTGTATCGTTTTCTCGCGTCTACACGGGAGCAAAGGATCCGCAAAAGTTCGTCATGTGCCGAGTGTTGTCGTGGAAGCACCAATCACACTCAAGGAATAATCGAAAACAGGCCACACACCAGCACTCGTCACATGACGAAAATTGTAAAAAAAGAGTTTTATTGTCGGATCCGTGTGAACGGCCGAAAACGGAACAAACGTGACGGAAACGAGGCCAGAAGACCGTTTCGACTGTTTACACACCCAAATTTATCCGGCAGAACATTTCCGTTTTCAAATTCTTCCACCTTGGCCAGCGTTTTTGGTTCTCTTCCGCTTTGGCACAGTGGGTTGGTCAAAGACCATGATTGAGATACGAGAGGTACCTGGTTCAAGTCCTGCCTGGGAGCGGTTTTTCCAGCCGTGCTGCTACCCACAGTCAACTGGGAACTTGTGGCCAGGCACAAGGGGTACATGGATGCAGCTAATGGGGTCGCTTTCGGCACTTGTGCCAGTGGTTGTGAGACTTACCCACTCACCCCCACCGTTAGGCGCTGCATCTGCCGCTAGGGTTTATCGGGTGTTAGCGGCCGTCGTGAGTTCCCTTCGGGAACGGATACGATAATTTAATTTTTTTGGTGTACAACTATTACGTTTTGCTCCGCGTACCGTGTAAATGAACCATGCATCCGAAAGGATTTAGTTGCGCTTTCACCCCCAGCGTTGTCGTGTATACGCAGCCTTAGATGGTGCCCAATGTATTCATTGAGTTCCTGCAACTTCATTTGAAATGAACTGGAAAAGTGCGAAGGGATTCGAGGAGGACATTAAAGCAGTCAGCTCCAAGAAATGAAATTGATTCGTGAATTCAATTATAATGATGTTCACACCTACATGTACATGCATGCAATAACTAGGTATCACACTTCATCTTACAGGCGAGACCTCACTATATATTCTCTGGGGTACGGCAAGTGTTATGCTTTAGAGAGGTCCATGTTATAGCGAGTTGGGCACATAATATAAACCATATATGTCAAAGTTAGGGCTGCGGTTAACCAAAAGGTTATAGGCTAGAACCAAGAGTAGATAAACAAGAGTGTGCAACTCCGGGATGGGTTGGCCCGTGGCGGAATTTTTTGTTGACGTAATCTTTTCTATGACGCATGCGCTGCGGGTCTTTTGGAAAGTTTGCATCGTGCACTTGGCCGGGCTTTACATTACAAGGTCGGTGCCCAGTACGTGCTCTCACACTGTTCTGCGTCAAAATGCGCGTTTTTCTGAAAAAAGGTGACGTCTACAAAAAATGCTGCCACAGGCAGGGGTATGTGCAGATTGTGCAGAAGAGATCCAGAGTTGCACACTCTTGTTTATCTACTCTTGCTACAACCTATAAGAGATAAACTGTACATGTAGCCTGTATTCATGTACCATTGCTGTACATGACTGTAAATCCATGTATCCATGGTACCATGACCTCACGCACTGCCAAAACAATCACTACAATATGTATAATACTCATAAAAGGACACATTTCAGGCTCATTACAAACGTCTTGAAAGTTTTTGTCTTCACAAGTATACTTTATGAGTATTATCGCATTTTTGTCTCAGACGAAACTGTTTACAATATGTATAGTGGATGCATATTATATTTTGCTCAGTTTTCCAGAGCAGGTTCAACAAAGAGTGAATAACAACTAAATAGAGCGGTTGCCAGTTGACAGACCCCCTTTATATTTACAATGCAGTTGCGTGAATGTCCACTACTTTCTGAACGAAAGGTTCAACATATTTTAATATTTTGTATGCTCCATTGGGCTTCGGATTGCACCATCACCTTGTCATTTAATCAACTCAACCTCATCATGAGCATACGCAAGCATCACTAATATGGGGAGCAACCCCAGAGATGAGGGAGATACACGCCGTACATCCATTGTGCACAGTACTGACAGGGTACGCACATGCTGTCACGTATATTATGTACAGCGGACATTGAAAGAAAATAACCGATTAACCCATATGCATATGGTTAACTGTTCGTGTATTCTTAACGGTTACATAACCGGTTAACCTATCTAACCATTTCACCCTAGTCAAAATGGCGCTGTTTGCTTACAGACTACAACTGTATTGCCATCGATCCACACTGATCAATCCAGGAAATGTGCGCATGTTGTACATTTTTAGTGTATTTTATAGTAGTGTGTCTACTGCATGTGTTTCAGGACTGTAACAGTCACACTACAACAAAAGTCCGACACTCCAGAACAACCCGACACAAAATCCTGTGGTCGACCAGCCAACAAACACAGCTCTGGGTTGAATGACGAATTAGTGAAAAACTATAAAGAGAAAAGAGAGGTGAAAGAGAAAACCGCCAACACATCTCCAGAACGACAGAG
This sequence comes from Sycon ciliatum, assembly GCF_964019385.1. NCBI lineage: Eukaryota > Metazoa > Porifera > Calcarea > Leucosolenida > Sycettidae > Sycon > Sycon ciliatum. Next base: position 10,054,976 of record NC_088654.1, on the reverse strand, counting down.
CCTCACTCTCTCCCTCCCTCCCTCTCTCTCTCTCTCTCTCTCTCTCTCTCTCTCTCTCTCTCTCTCTCTCTCTCTCTCTCTCTCTCTCTCTCTCTCTCTCTCTCTCTCTCTCTCTCTCTCTCTCTCTCTCTCTCTCTCTCTCTCTCTCTCTCTCTCTCTGTCTGTGTGTCTGTCTTTGTCTCTCTCTCTCTCTCTCTGTCTCTCCCTCTCACGGCAACTAAAAAAACAACCATATCTCAAACCACACCTCACTCATTTTACGCTGTAGGATGAAGATGAAGGGGAGGTTGGCGATGAGAAGAAGAACACGGCAGGGTTTAAGCATTTATTGTTCAGTGACCCGTGTCGTTTGGCGTATAATGATTCTCGGTTTACAATTGTAGTATTGTTTGTTTTGCAAAGAATTTCAATCAGTTAAAAGTCATAGATGCTGTTTACATTCACAAGCGTAAGCCAGACCGATGCATTCAGAAAGAACATGTCACGGCATCCACATTCTTTCCTTAGCACCGTAACTGTATTTTGCACATAATGTTTGTTTTATTCACCCTCTCTCTTTCTCTTTTCTTACAGTTACACTTGTGTTTTATCACACTATAGAATGACTGCGCATGTATTTTATAGATTGCGATTATTATCACTGTCGGGAAGGAAAACACCAATTTTACAGGGCCCTAAAAGTCTGAACGATACCTATGAAATGCACTGTCAAAGCAAACACAAAATATGAATATGCAAGCTCATGCCTGAGGGGAAGATGAGAAGTTGAAACGTGGAGATTTTTCGGACAGGACGAGAATCCGAAGAACCTGGGTGATTCCCTTACTTCCACAATGGGCTAGTGGCTGCATCACAAAAATTATACCTTGCAGTGGGTGCAGAGACAGATCAATAAACACTAACCTGAGCATGAGAGCTGCTCGTATTCATTGCGATCGTCAGGAAAATGGCAGGACGAACGGACCAGAAGAATGTTGGCTATGACAAACAACTGCATATCCAGACGACACACGGCTTGACTATTTGCTTATGACGTTCAGCTTCGAGGTCCAGCACGATGGAATTTTCGGAAGGAACTGATTTTTGAATTATTTGGGGAAGAAGATTGCACTCAGAAAAGGTACCGTAACTGGTTTCTTTCATTTGAAAAGCTGTTCACCAAAGTCCTAAACATACACTGTACGGCGTTTCGGAGCTGCTCCAAATCGATCGATTTGTTTTGAATGGTTTCGCCACCGCTTTCCGATCGATCGATCCTTGCGCGATCTGTCGATCGACAGATCGCGCAAGAAAATCGATCGATTTTCCAAATCGACAGAACGCGCACAACATCACAATGTGTACAAAAATGATTTTTACCCGCCATATACGCACAAAGGTCACATTTGGATCCGTTGGATCCGATCAACCCTGCTTCCCGAGGAGGGTTGACAGGGTCCAAATCCGAAGGATCCGGATCCGGATTCGACCAATCGAAAGGGTGCGAATCCAGTGGATCCGGTGGATCGGGATCCCAATCCTACCAATTGAACATGCCCTTAAGGGCCGATTCCCACTACGGTACCGTGAGTGCCGTGCCGTGAGTACCCATGGTGATTTGCTCACGTGAGGGGCAGTTTTGGCGCGAGTTCATTCCGTGGCTCCTGCCGTACCGCGCCGTGGACATTCCGGTGCCGAGGGCCTCTGGGGGGTGGAAATCAGGGAGTCGTAAAATACGGTATTTTACGACTCCCTGGTGGAAATGGCATGCCGTGGTATTCCGCGAGGTCGAATGCAGTGTGTAGTGGGTATTTTACTACTCCCTGAAAGGAAGTTTTTTCTTTCTTTTGTATTTGTGGTACGAAGTTTTTTCTTGGCTTTTGGCTTTTCGATTGGTTGATTCTTGAGCTTTCTCCAGTCATCTCCCCGGCCCCTGCTATTTTCCCTCAGGACCAAAGTCAGAAATTGAAGAAAAAAATGGTGATCCGGCCTGCCGCGCCGACGGAATGCACGGAACGACTGTGCGCAGGTACTAGGTGTAAATCACTCTGTCTTGAACGTCTGCAGGGAGACCAGAAACGCCAACCGACGGGTGTACATGTCCAGTGTCATGCCGGGAACAGTAGGCAATTTTATACGTCGGATGACTTCCCCTACCCATGCTGGTCGTGGGAGGGACCAGTCATCCGCAAGTAGTGTATCTAGCAATGATAACATCGTGGATCCTACCCAGAGTAGCCCAAGTCCGAGGCCGGCCCGAAAAGCCGGTCGCAAGGCGAAGCCCTGCAGTCCTGCAGAGAGTCTCTTGGGCAAGGACAATGAATCCACGCGGAGAGCGGGTCCAGGAGCGAGCAAACGACTACACGACGAGCGTCACGTAAGTGATAGCATTGACGACAGCTCATTGCCTGTGTCGCGTGTGCTGCAGCTTCTCGACTCGTTCAGAGAGGAATTTCGGGGGGATATGAGAACTGCACTTGCAGATCTCCTAGCTCCTCTCGAAAACCGCATGACGAAGCTAGAGAGACAGATATTGCAACTGCAAAAACAGAGTGAGAAGCTGCAGACTGATGTCAACAAATACAAGGCTGCAGGTGATAAATCCAATTCTAATGTCGACAATGGCGGGAAATCCGCCATTGTTGTCGACCTTCGGCGCCAGGTTGACGGCCTCTCTGCCAAACTCAGTGACGTGGTAGATAATTTGCCAAATAAGGTTGACCTCGCTACATTGGTTCAGGAGACGACCTCTTCGCGCACACAGCAAGTTCATGTCATGCGTGACGTCATGGCAGAGGAGGTGGCGAAGCGGGACCGCAGCAACAACGCGGTTCTCCGTGGCCTAGTGGAGGCTGACGGGGAACAACTCCAGTCCATTGTACAGGGTCTCGTTCCAGGTCTCGATGCTGGTGATGTCCTCAGCGCAGAGCGTATTACACCAAAGAAGCGGGGTGAGGCAACTGGGAACGCCCGTGCTGGCCCAAGACTGGTAAAAGTCAAGCTCACAGAGAAGGGAAAGCGAGTGTTAATGAATGGAAAACGTGCTGCTAAATATGGCGCACGTGATGTTTTTGTCAACCACGATCTGACACCACAAGAGCAGGCCAGACGTCGTGAGTTGATTCCAAAGTTTAAGGCCCTCCGGGAGAAGAATTTCCCCTGCACCCTACCTCGGGACGTGATCCTGAGTAAAGGCCGTCCTATGAGCACGGATGAAATTGCTCGCATTCTGCAATAGGATACACGTGGGAACCCTTCTGTTGATGTCACATGTCCTAGTCCTATACAAGATTCCGAATTGAATATTGCTCATATCAACATTTCTAGTATACGAAACAAAGTGCATGATGTTCACAAAATATTACATGACCATAACATACACGTTCTATCCGTCAATGAGACATGGCTAGATGACTCCATCACTGACGCAGCCATCCACATTCCTCAGTACTCCGTCTTTCGCAATGACCGTAATCGACATGGCGGTGGTGTTGCACTCTACATCCAAAGTCACTTGGACGCAAGATTAATTCAACTCCCATCGTCAATTACCACGGCATTAGTACGTCCTGAGGTGCTCTTCGCTGAAATCAATGTGCCACATGCAAAACGAGACCAACTGATCACTGTTGGTACCGCTTACAGACCACCAGGACAGCCTGTCGCATTTTGGGAGACCTTCTCCTCCGCTGTAGACCACGTTATAGCGCGGAATGACAAGACCATCATTCTAGGGGATTTCAATGTTGATGTCCTAAAGAAGACATCACCACAATACGGACACCTACGTCAACACTGCCAAGAATTTTGTCTGCGGAATGTCGTGACCCAACCGACCAGGCTGCCCTCGGGTACCTGCCTCGATATAGCGCTATGCTCTGACGACCTTAAAACTTCCGCATGTCATACCATTGCCCTGCACGGCATTACTGACCATCAGCTGGTCTTAGTAAAGACTGTCTTGCCTATGACTAAACCTACGAGAGTTGTGCGGCAGTTACGGAAGCCGCCATTGTGGAAACTGCCTGCAGACGAATGCACTGATTCCATGCTTGATGCACTCACTGATTCCGCCTTCCGCAGAGTACCCCCAGATGGCTCACCAGACGTTAACACAATGGCAACTAGCTTCTCTATTCTATGCAAAAGAGTTCTGAACGAAAAGTCGCCTGTGAAACAAATTACCATCAGTGCTAGGGCTAAGCCTAAACCATAGCCTTGGGTAAGCGATCAACTCCGACGGTTGTTAGAAAGGCGCAAGCACCTCCACGCGAAGGTTTTGAAACATCCCGGAAATGAATCTGTGAAACAACAGTACAGGACAACAAGGAGGGAAGGCACACTGTTAAATAGAAAGCTGAGACGAGAGTATTACAACAGGGAGTTTCGAGATGTGAAGAATAAGCCAAGGCAACAGTGGGCGCTTCTAAACTCGCTCACAGGGCGCAACTTTGTCCGTGAACAACCAAAAGCTACGTTAGGCGATCTGAGTGCCACATTTGCGTCCATTGTCACTGATCCTAATCCTTGCCCACCCTTGAGCAACCTAATACCTGACATCTCGACAACAGCTGACGCAGACGCCCCATCTTTTAAAGAATTTCGTGCCGTTTCAGCTCTGGAGATAAGCGACCTGTTGAAGCATTTGAACTGTGCCAAGGCAGCTGGATCGGATAACATTCCTCCTCTGCTCCTACGCCTCTGTGAGCCTGCCGCTGCAGGTCCCATAGCGCAGATCATCAACGAGTCCTTGAGTACTGGAATGGTGCCAGATGTGTACAAATTGGCTACAGTGTGTCCTGTCCACAAGTCAGGGGACAAATCTGAAGCGTCGAATTATCGCCCCGTTTCACTTTTGCCGATTGTTTCTAAGATCCTCGAGAAGGTAATACATCGGCAAATGATAAGGTTCCTTCAAGATCACGCTGAGCTTCGTATTCTCCCAGACGAGCAATTCGCCTACCGCAGAGGGCACTCCTGTGAGGATGCGTTAACTCTCGCAGTAAACCGCTGGATGATGAGTGTGGACAAGGGCGAGTATTGCGGGGTTGTACTCGTGGACATGAGCAAGGCCTTCGATCGGGTACGCCATGAACTACTACTTAACGAGCTTCAAGCTATTGGCATAAGCGGAGTAGCACTACAGTGGTTCTCCAGCTATCTCCAGGGTCGACGACAACAGGTGAAAATTGGAAATACCAGAGGAGACGAGACACATTGTACACGAGGCGTTCCGCAAGGGTCGGTGCTAGGGCCTCTGTTATTCTCTTTGTACGTGCGACATGTCCCTGGAGTACTTCGCCACGCAGAGTCCCAACAGTATGCTGACGATATCGCCTTTTATATACACTGTCAGTCTACTGGAGAACTTCAGCACAAGTTGACAAGTGAGTTGAACAGACTAAATACGTACCTTGGAAGCATTGGTCTCATCTTGAATGCCCAGAAAACGAAGTTCATGGTGCTTCGGAAGAAGGCTCTGCCTCTTCCGCCGGATCTTACCATTGCATGCGGTGGTGTCGATATTCGACCTTCTGCCACAGCGCGTTATCTTGGCCTCGTTATTGACCAACACCTCACCTTTGAGGATCAAGTCAACCATGTATGTACATCTGTTTATAAGAAGATAGGAGCATTCCGCCGCTGCCGCCGTACAGTAGACCACACAACTAAGCGAATATTTTATTTATCCCTCATCCAATCCACTATTGAATACGCCAGCAACTCGTATGCTCACTGTCTTACACCATCTTTATACTCTCGCCTTGTTACTTTAAGTCATATCAGCATGAAACAGGTTTTTGGTCTCCCTCGCCGTACCCCGACTGTCTTTGTTTTGCGGCACGCTAAGTTATACTCCCTCGAATCTCGTCTCAACTTGAGGCTTTTTATTTTTGTTTTCCGCTGTATTCATCAGCTTACAAGTCCTCTTCTTTCCTCAATGTTCACCCTCCAGTCGGCTGCTACTTGCACCGAGAGGCGCACTAGAGGGCAATCATTCTCTTCACTTTCTTTGCCCGCTGCTACCACTAGATATGGCATGTTCTCCATTTCTTTCCTTGGCGCTGATAGGTGGAATTCTCTGCCTGTCTCGTGTCGTCAGGTTGAGCATCTATCCGTTTTTGTTTCGCTCTGTAAAGAGCACTTAGGGTTCCCTGTAACAAGACGGCAACGTTTGTAGGGCCTTCCCTATCAAAATAATAAATTCTACTACTACTACTACTACTACTACTCTCAGCTTCAAGCTCGTACCGTGGGGTACACGTGACCTACCCAAATCGTCGGCACTACGGTACCGTGAGTGCCGAATCGGTATGGAACAACATTTAGAGTACTCGCATCACTCTTCTCCATTTTGGCAACCCTGCTCTCCAGCGATAATTATATCAGCCTCGTCTGCAATAGCTGCTGCTTCTGCATCAGTCGGAAACTCAGTAGCGCTCACTCTTGACCGGCCCGGCCCGAGCAGCCATTTCTTCAGCTGAATACCGAGGTTCTCAGCCCCAGACCAAACTCATGAAGGTCAGCCATGGCTGCATCCTCACTCTCACAAGGAGTTAGGTCTTCGGGGTCGCTTGCACCACCTAATATCAGTCGCCAAATCATTTGAAATAGCACTGACACTATTGCTTTCACGCACTCCTTTTGACCTAGCTGCACGCTATGACGTTGCGGAGGGTGTGGCGCGGCCGCATGACGTCATGGCGCAGCCCCCGAAACTCAGTTTTTCAAACGGAAATATCTCGAGAACGCTTTGTCAGAGACACGTGGGACCAACACCATTCGACTCAGCGCCCAAAACTCTACCGACCCTGAAATTTAAATTTTTCACCGGACTTCCCCTTTAACCAACCGAACCAGATGTTTTTGATGTTTTTTTAGCCGCCTAGGCAAAATTGAACATGTATTATTGTTTTTAAATCAGAACATGTGAGTAGTGCACACAATATTAGTAGTGCAAGCAAGTAGCGCACATCATTAGGCGGAGGAAAAGAAAATACATGCATTAGACCATCACTGGGTTGAGCTGCTTTTGTCTGTGCCTGTGTGTGTGTGTGTGTGTGTGTGTGTGTGTGTGTACATGTGTGCGTGTACATGTATGTGTGTGTGTGTGTGTGTGTGTGTGTGTGTGTGTGTGTGTGTGTGTGTATGTGCGCGCGCATGCGGCAGAGCGTTTAGGAGAAGTGGCGATTTGAAGCGTCACATCAAGTACTGCCCAACTCAGTAGCCTATCATCTTCACTGGAGATGGGTCGTCAAAGGTCAAGGTGTGTGTGTGTGTGTGTGTGTGTGTGTGTGGTGTGTGTGTGTGTGTGTACATGTGTGTGTGTGTGTGCGTGTGTACATGTGTGTGTGTGTGTGTGTGTGTGTGTGTGTGTGTGTGTGTGTGTGTGTGTGTGTGTGTGTGTGTGTGTGTGTGTGTGTGTGTGGTGGTGGTGGTGATGTGTGTGTGTGTGTGTACATGTGTGTGTGTGTGTGCATGTGTGTGTGTGTGTGTGTGTGTGTGTGTGTGTGTGTGTGTGTGTGTGTGTGTGTGTGTGTGTGTGTGTGTGCGTGTGCATGTGTGTGACTCTGTGTGTGTGCATGTGTGTGACTCTGTGTGTGACTTGCTACAACTACCTTGGTCTACGTGTGAAGGATCACAGTTCAATGGCACTTGCGAGTGTGTATTGTTTCTACTGCTGTTGTTTAGACTGGATATGCGGCTAATAATAATAATAATAATAATAATAGTACGAAGTAGTGGTTGCGACTTCGGCGATGATTTTGGAAGAAAGGTTTGCTCCCCACACCGGAGCTCGCGCTATTCCGCCTACTCAAGCTCAACTGATGAGGGGTGTATTCCCCGAAACACTGTGTATTGAGCAGGGAGTGGTGCTTTCTTGCAGGTTTGCCGAGTCGAAGGTTCGATGGACTTCTCGTGTGCTCTGGATTGCAGTCGTGAGTCAGTCAAGTGTCAAGTAAAGTCGGCGGAATAGCGCGAGCTCCGGTGTGGGGAGCAAACCTTTCTTACAAAATAATAATAATAATAACTATTAATAAGCACAGCTCGCATCTTCCCTGAACCTGTTAGACAAGAGCAGAGTCAACGCATCTGTCAACAGTGTCAAGCCAAGTTAGTCTATCTCCTGCAGCTTGGAGAGCGCTCTCCACGGAGAGATCCGCTGCCTTCAGGTCTTGCCAAATCGTATCTATCCACCGCAATGGTGGTAGGTCACGGTTTTTTTATGTCGTTTGTGTTGATTGATAACTCCAGTGCTTGGAACGAGGCGGATTCTGGACCCTCTCGCACCACATGGCCAAACCACAGCAGCCTGCGTCTCCAGCATGTGGCACTAACTGGAGATTGGTTTGTTTCTGTGTAAAGTTGTTATTGGTGATGCGTTGCGGGTAGACAATCTGCAGTAGTACGCGTAGCTTCCTCCGTTGGCATTTTGTCTAATATGCGCATAATAATTTTAATTTGTAGAGCAAGCCATGGATCGACAAATCGTCACCACTAGTGAATCGCATAAAGTTGAACTATAAACCCGGATTTTATACGACTCCCTGGTCGCCATTATCAGTACACTTTACAAGTTTGCACCGCAGATACATGTACTCTGGAGCTCCCTAAACCTCACCACCACTGCCACGATTCAGGTGGTGCGTGCTTCCCCTAGCTGCATCTCATGTTTGGCATTTAAGTGGTTTTGTAAAAATAAAAATAAATAAAAATCATGTACTTCGAAGTACATACTGTTAAACTGGGAATTTTCGGTGGTGTAATAGTTTCGTTATTTCCCAAAATCAACGGTTCGGTAGCGTGAAAATTTCGGCGAAACCAGTTACTTCAGGTAGCTAGATCCAAAAATGCAGTTTATTTATTTATTTATTTCTGCACCTCGTGGCATGTCAAGACAGCCAATTGAATTGAGGAGAGGGTGAGACCAACCACGGAAGAAGAGAAAAAAGAAAATGAAGAGCATGTACACAAAGTGGGAAGGGAGTAGCAACTTACAAAGCAATGGGATGCTCAGCGAGCTATGCAGCGGAAGTGGGGACTGTGACTTTGTTTACTTATTATTATTATACGCATTCCCGCGTTGAAGTGTAGCAGCAGTATGCTGCGTCCAGAGCTTCGCTTATGCAGAATGGCTTGGGTGAGAGGAGAGGGGAGAGAAAGCAACAAGGCAACCGACATCTATGAAATTGGTCACAATAACATGAAGAGAACCAACCTACATGTGCATGATTGCACAAGAATGGAGACGACCAAATATAATGGCTTTGTTTACTTGCACACTTTCAATACATGTACCTGTGGACACTGTGTGGCATGGCCGTGTGCAATCATTTTAGGTCGCATTTTATGTTTAGGGGTCGTCCACAAATATCGATGTTTTTTTTAGAGAAGATATTCGTTCGTTGGGGGGGGGGGGAGGGGGTTTAGGCCCTATTCGTCTCGTCTTTGCAGAAGAAATATCGAACTCTATCTATGGACGGGCGCTGTTCGAACATGTAGTTTATGACCTACACAAAGTGAAAGTCAACCTCGTGAACATAGCCATGGCAAGGTTGTGCGACCATGGCAACATAAACCTACGTGTAGGTGTATAGTGAAATTAGAGTGGCAGCTGGTCACGTTTCATGAGGAAATTGAACTTCATTAAAAAATATCGATCCCTTGCATAAACATGTGTATGTTCGTTTTGAGGGGGGAGGGAGGGGGTCTGGGGAGAAATGAACAAATATCGTTGTTATGAACCCTCTAAGATTCTCTAAATTGACAGGATCGTACGACCACACGGCACGAGGACAACTCTTTTCCCTTAGACAGTATATTTCACTTCATCGAATAATTAACAATAAACACTAATAACACCAGCTATTTATAGCATGCAAAAACAGCGTACATGCAAAACATATGCATATAAAACTGGACATAACAGCGTATACAGCAAAACGCACACAACGCATATAGCGTGTGCCATGCAGCAACATCAGCGGTACGGCGGAGTCGAAATACAACATTTCAACGAATACAATGCCATAAGCGCGAAGGCCTTTCCCAATTGAGAACTGGTGGTTTACAACATTCTCCCCACCAAAGGGCTTCTCACCGCCGTACAACAATGCACACAAGTCAAAAACGATCCGGGGCTCTGACTACGCGCCCAGAACGCGTCATCTCCTGCGGCCGTGGTGGTGGTAACGGTGCTGACGGTTCATACGCTGGCTGCTGAGGGACGATAGCAGGTTGAGCGGTATCGGCAAGCCCAGGGGCCACGTCCTGTGACGATACTTCTAATGGCACTAACCTTTGGATCGGCCTCAACAGGGTACTGGTACTCAACTTAACCTTGGCAACACGACGCTTACCATCTCGACCAGGGAATAACTCGATGATCCGTCCCAAACGCCAGAACTGTTTGCGCTTGGTATCATCGAGAACAAAGACAACATCACCCATAGCTAAAGGGCGCGACATGGTCTGTTGGTGCTTGTTCAGCTGACTTAGGTACTCCACCTCCCAACGATTCTTGACATGCTCCAGTGTCCGACTGAGGTAACGCAATCTCGATGACATCTGCGCAGCGTCCAGGGTACCTGCTGGCTTCTCTGACGACATCCAGATGTTACCCATCATCATTGCAGGGGTTACTGGTGGCTCATCCAGGCTATCAGACACATAAATTAGCGGACGACTATTCACCACTGCTTCAACCTCATACAAGAGGGTCTCAAGCTCCTGGACCTTCAGAAACGCTGTTCCCATTACCTTTTTCAAGGCACTCTTCACTGTACCAACCATTCGCTCATAGAAGCCTCCATGCCATGGTGCAGCTGGAGGATTGAACATCCATGGCACACTCAGTTTGTCAGATGCCGCCTTGAACGTTGTAGCGTTGTCAGACCTGATCCGAGACGGCAAACTACGTCTCGCGACAAACTTCCGAAATGCCATCAAGAATGACTCGGTACTTAAACTATCGACCACCTCCAAGTGAACTGCTCTGGTGGTGGCACACACAAACAATGCTATCCATACCTTCGGAGATGACTCACCACGGCGCACGTACAACGGACCAGCATAGTCGATGCCGGTAGTTGCGAACGGCCTCTCGTGAACAACTCGGTCTTCTGGCAGCGGCGGGCAGACTTCTGAGGCAGCCTTAGCCTTGTAGCGGCGGCATGTAACACATCGCTGAGTAATGTTGCGTAGCGCTCGTCGACCACCGATAATCCAGAATTTCTGACGGATGAACGACAAGACTCCTTCTACACCTTGGTGCATCCTTTCAACATGCTTTTTCTCCAACAGCAACTCGGTCAGATGATGTTTGCCTAACAGGACTGGGTGCTTGGCTCCATACGCCAACTCGCTGTGCTGAAGTCGTCCCCCGGCTCTGAGCACTCCATGTTCATCCAGAAACGGTGCAAGCTGATACACCTTCGACCCGGGCTTCACTGGTTGACCTTGCTTGATCAGCTCAAGATCCTCAGCGAAACATGCGGCTTGAACGATGCGGTACAACACGTTGTCTGCTGCAAAATAGAGTTCAGCACGAGGCTCAGTGTGCTTCCACTGCAACATCCGAGTCACCATGCCCTGTGCCCTCGACCATTTACTGAATCGGAGCCACCATTCCTTATCAGATTCTCGACTACAGGTGGTGGCTGACACTCGTACTTCTACACTGGACTCATCTGTAGCTGCGGTTGAGGATGTGGTGGGCCAGTCATTGGGCTTCGTGATCCAGGTTGGTCCGCCCCTCCAGAACGGACTACGGATCTGCTGTGCACTACTCCCACGCGACGGTAAATCTGCTGGGTTGTGAAGGCCCGGGCAATGGTTCCACACAATGCCGACCTTCTTCGATATCTCTTGGACTTGACTGACGCGGTTAGCCACAAATGTTTTCCATTTGTACGATGGATTACTGATCCAATGAACGGTAGTGAGACTGTCAGTCCAGCCATAGACTTGCGTGACGGTCACACGCAGCTCCTTCACCACAAAACTCAGTGTAGCGAGCCGCTAGACATACTGCTTGTAACTCAAGGCGGGCTAACGTGGGCGGAGACACAGGTGCCACTTTGGCCTTGGCAAATACCAAGTGCGACTGTCCATTGACGACTGCATGCAAACAACATCCAAACGCTTTCTCACTGGCATCGGCGAAGGCATGAAGCGCAATCGGCGTGTCAAGATTGCAGCAAATCCAACGTGGTATGTCAATGCTCACCACTTCGGCCAACTCTCCCCACCATTGCGCACATGCGGCTGCGATGCCATCAGGCAACATATCATCCCAGTCGCCTCCGACTTTCCAGGCTTGCTGTAGCAGTATCTTTCCCGGCACAACTGCCGGTGCTGCTAGACCTAGCGGATCAAACACTGATGCAACACACTTGAGGAGGGATCGCCGGGTCCAAAGAGACGGCCTATCGGACTCGCCTAGCGCTGCTATGCTGAGCAAGTCATCACTGCTTTTCCATTTCAGACCGAGGACTTTATCTCCGGCCTCTGGATCGCACGGGATTTCGTTGCCTCGCCACTTGCGCAACTCCATGCCAGCATCCGTAAGCACACGCACGCTGAACTCTTGCATCTCCTGGGCTTCCGAGGCATTTGAGACACTAGAGACCAAATCGTCAACGTAGAAACTCGTGAGCAAGAGATCAATACGATCTCGCTCTTTGGGTGCAGACAACGCCCGTAGCTCCTTCAAGTGATGCTGAATCACCGCAGTAAGCATGTACGGCGAGCAGTTTACGCCAAATGGCAGTTTCGTTAGCCTCCAGGTTAACAGTTCATCGCTGTCGCTTCGACCGGGCCACAAGAAACGCCGGTACGGACGGTCTTCGGGATTAACCGCGACCATGAAGAAAGCCTTGCGGATGTCCGCTTGCAGCGCGCTCTGATATTCACGGAACCGTAATAGCATACCTGCGAGACTCGGCAATAGCGACGGTCCAGGGTCAACCATGTCGTTCAACGACTTGCCATCTGGAGCCGTCGCCGAGGCATTGAACACCACTCTTAACTTCGTGGTTGCAGCGTGCTCGCGGAATACACCATGATGCGGTACATAGTACCCGGCATCGCTCTCACATGGCTCCAGCTCAATTGCTCCAAGCTCGCGGTACTCCCTGATCAGCACATCATCATAGAGCGCACGCTTCCCATTCCTCTTCAGCTTTTCAAGAAGCCGCGTTGCGATGACTCTAGCTTGAGCAAAGTTATCCGTTGGGCGACGCTCATTTCGCCACAAGAGACCCACTTGGTACCCGCTGCCCTGGCGACATAGCGGGAACGATGGCAGGTGCTGATGTTGTTCTGGAGGTTCATCCAACTACCATAGTTGTTCAATGTGGGCTGTGACACATGACACGGTCACCGGCTGACTGTTTCGACTTGGTGCAGACGCTGGACCAGATAATACATTACCTATATCTGTGTTCCACACCGGCTCACCATTAACTTCCTTCTTGCTGTGCAGTACCGCGTTGATATAGTCTGCACCAATCAGCATATGTATTTCGTCTGATGTCCCTTGTTGAGGCTTGTCACTCAGCTCTACTCCCCAACTGTGCCACTGCGCAATGGTCTGCGGACTTGCGCACTTCAGGTCCAGCTCAAGCGTTGGTTTCACGAACGCGCGTACCCGAATGCTAGCGGAGCTACCCTGGATCGTGATGGCGTACTTATCCATGCGCTGTTGGGTTGGTTCCGCGCCGAACGGCTTCACCTCTACATTTTCAACCCCAACGTGTTCTGCATCGATTGCTGACACCAACGCTGCAGTCACGAATGACGCCTCAGCACCCGAGTCCAGGAACACGCGAACCTTCGCGTTTCGAGTTCTTCCCTCAACTCGTGCCACTCCGGTCATCAGCCGCACACTTGGCGAGTGTAGACAGCACGACCCAACATTCTTCTCCGTAACTATCTCAGTCGGTTTCTCCCGGCTGTAACCTGCTCTATCCAACACATCATGTATTAGCAGGTGGTGTTTCCTCTGGCATTTCGTGCATCTCGAGCCTGACCGACATTCTCTGGCCATATGGCCATACTTAAGGCAGTTCCAGCAGAGTCTCTCTCGCTGCAGAAAACCCTTTCTCCCTTCCTGTGGCAGCGACTTTAGCTGCTTCTCTGCATCTGCGACCGATATCGCCATGCACTGTGCCGACGCCGTGGGCCTTGGCACGGATCGTTCTACTGGCTTCCTGGCAGTATCACCCTGTCGTCCGTGCGCGACCTGGTAAGACGCGCCGTGCTCCTGTACCTGGCGCAGTGACATCCCGTAGCACTGCCATTCGACCAGGTACGTCTTCATCTCAGGTCCGCATTGCTCCAAGATTACCTGCTTTGCCATTGCTTGCAGCACCGGGGACATTTTTCCTATATCGGCGCTATACTTGGTGTCCACCTCGCCATCTTCTGTCATAGCGAGTGTGGCCCACACCTCTACCTCTCGGCAAACACGGACAACGTATTGATGAAACGACTCATCTGACCGCTGCTTGCCTGTCAGCAATGTCTTCCACGCTTTATCCGGAGTCTTTCCGAGCGAGGCAAGCAACTCTCGCTTCGCTTCCTCGTAATTATTGCATCCAATACATATCCTCTCCGCTTTGCTACCCGCTAGCGCGATGCGCAGTCGCAGCAGCCATTCGCTTTCTTCGAACTCGTTCTTGGAACAGATGTCCTCGAACAGGTGAAGATAACGCTCCAATGGCTGCGTTCCATCATATGAGGGGATTTTCATCAACGGTTGACGCCCACCGCTGTGACTGGGAGATTCCTCTGTACCTCCCATCGCGGCTTTACCCTCACCCTCATGCGCATTGGCGATGCGCTCGTTAATCTCCTTTAGTGTTTTGGCAAACTCGGTGCGGAGCGCCTCCTCTCGCCGTCTGGCACTGCGCTCCTCACGCTCCGCGTACTGTTGGAGCCTCTGCTCCACATGTACCTTCAACAACTCGCCTTCTAATCCTAACCGCTCTCCATTGTCGATAAAGCTGGCTTCCAAATTGTTCCATAGTTCCTCTGCCATGCTCGCTCCTATCCTGGCGTGGTCGCCAAATGTTATGAACCCTCTAAGATTCTCTAAATTGTCAGGATCGTACGACCACACGGCACGAGGACAACTCTTTATTCTCAACAGTATATTTCACTTCATCGAATAATTAACAATGAACACTAATAACACCAGCTATTTATAGCATGCAAAAACAGCGTACATGCAAAACATAAGCATATAAAACTGGACATAACAGCGTATACAGCAAAACGCACACAACGCATATAGCGTGTGCCATGCAGCAACATCAGCGGTACGGCGGAGTCGAAATACAACATTTCAACG
Organism: Sycon ciliatum; assembly: GCF_964019385.1. Lineage (NCBI taxonomy): Eukaryota > Metazoa > Porifera > Calcarea > Leucosolenida > Sycettidae > Sycon > Sycon ciliatum. The sequence continues at coordinate 10,039,642 of NC_088654.1, read as the reverse complement.
AATACAATGCCATAAGCGCGAAGGCCTTTCCCAATTGAGAACTGGTGGTTTACAACAATCGTCTTGAAAAAAACATCGATATTTACGGACGGCCCCTTAATAGGTATTAAAATAAATTACCTGTGCCGAAGTTACCGAAATCAAATCTCCGCCGAAATTTTCCGGTTTTACAGTATTCTGTACATGTACCCTCTCCTCGATTCCGGCTGTCTTGACATGCTACGAGGTGCAGAAATAAATAAATAATAATATTATTATTAACTGGTTTGAGGGAAAGAGACAAACGGGAAAAGTCTGAAGAAAAAATTGACTGTCACCACCAGGACTCGAACCAGGGACCTTCGCTTGAAGCCAGCGATGCTCTAACCACTGAGCTATGGTGTAGTCGTCATCCCATATTATTATTATTATTATTATTATTATTTGAAACTCGGGTATTGAGCCAATAATAAAAGTAGAAAGGAAAAGGACATATGGAAACGAGTTAAGAGTAACTCTCCACCACTGTAACTAGATACTATATACAGTCAGAAAGTGCAACAACTAGGCACAAAACTGACAGAGTACTGAGACATTCGACGTCCTGACACCTAGCTTCAACACATCTCCGTAGCGCTAACCGACAGCCTTCCAACTTGGAAGGTTCAAGGTTATGGAAAGACCAAAGAGGGGAAGGCAAGCGCAACGAAAACGAGCACAAGCTACAGTCCCAAAGGAACAAAGAATGTCGATTGTCACTGGACGATGACGAGACCAGTAGGCGATTTGACAAAGCGGTCTAACTACAATTCGAAGCAGCAAAGCAGCACACCACCCAACTTGGGTGGGTCAAAAATATCAAAGATAAGTTAAGAAGGGGGAAGCTTTGCGAGAACGAATTGTAGAAGCCGAAATCTAAACTCCTACAGTACTCCTCATGCATGACATTGTGATGGACTAGTTGACTACAAAACAAGTTGTTTCACACGACGTACGTTTCGCCGTATGGTTCGTGACGGCTCATCAGGTGTGCAATTTGAAACTCGGGTATTGAGCCAATAATAAAAGTAGAAAGGAAAAGGACATATGGAAACGAGTTAAGAGTAACTCTCCACCACTGTAACTAGATACTATATACAGTCAGAAAGTGCAACAACTAGGCACAAAACTGACAGAGTACTGAGACATTCGACGTCCTGACACCTAGCTTCAACACATCTCCGTAGCGCTAACCGACAGCCTTCCAACTTGGAAGGTTCAAGGTTATGGAAAGACCAAAGAGGGGAAGGCAAGCGCAACGAAAACGAGCACAAGCTACAGTCCCAAAGGAACAAAGAATGTCGATTGTCACTGGACGATGACGAGACCAGTAGGCGATTTGACAAAGCGGTCTAACTACAATTCGAAGCAGCAAAGCAGCACACCACCCAACTTGGGTGGGTCAAAAATATCAAAGATAAGTTAAGAAGGGGGAAGCTTTGCGAGAACGAATTGTAGAAGCCGAAATCTAAACTCCTACAGTACTCCTCATGCATGACATTGTGATGGACTAGTTGACTACAAAACAAGTTGTTTCACACGACGTACGTTTCGCCGTATGGTTCGTGACGGCTCATCAGGTGTGCAATTTGAAACTCGGGTATTGAGCCAATAATAAAAGTAGAAAGGAAAAGGACATATGGAAACGAGTTAAGAGTAACTCTCCACCACTGTAACTAGATACTATATACAGTCAGAAAGTGCAACAACTAGGCACAAAACTGACAGAGTACTGAGACATTCGACGTCCTGACACCTAGCTTCAACACATCTCCGTAGCGCTAACCGACAGCCTTCCAACTTGGAAGGTTCAAGGTTATGGAAAGACCAAAGAGGGGAAGGCAAGCGCAACGAAAACGAGCACAAGCTACAGTCCCAAAGGAACAAAGAATGTCGATTGTCACTGGACGATGACGAGACCAGTAGGCGATTTGACAAAGCGGTCTAACTACAATTCGAAGCAGCAAAGCAGCACACCACCCAACTTGGGTGGGTCAAAAATATCAAAGATAAGTTAAGAAGGGGGAAGCTTTGCGAGAACGAATTGTAGAAGCCAAGTTGGAAGGCTGTCGGTTAGCGCTACGGAGATGTGTTGAAGCTAGGTGTCAGGACGTCGAATGTCTCAGTACTCTGTCAGTTTTGTGCCTAGTTGTTGCACTTTCTGACTGTATATAGTATCTAGTTACAGTGGTGGAGAGTTACTCTTAACTCGTTTCCATATGTCCTTTTCCTTTCTACTTTTATTATTATTATTATTATTATTAACTTATAAATGTATTCTGCTTCAGCTTCCTTGAAGTACTATGCACTACTGTAAAAGCCATTACTGTAAAAAAGTGTAAATATACAAAATTTCGGCGCTGCAAAATTTCGGCACTTCACGTTTTTTTGACATTTCGGCGGCGATTTATTTTCGGCGTGGGGTAGATGGCATGGTATAGTGTGACAGATGGTGTGAAAAATGTCATCGGCGTTTTAATTTAGGCGTTTTGGGTCGGTGCCGAATATAGCCCAAATTAAATAGCTGCCGAAAATTTGTATATCTACAGTGTCCTATAAACGAGGCGCATACATGTACATTATATTATTATTACGAAATGACCCAAAGGCAATATGCCCATCGACGGGTTTCATTAGATTGAAAGAACAGTACTACTACCACTACTACTAGTATAATAATAATATTATTATACTAGTAGTAGTGGTACTTGTAGCACTCTATTATAATAATAGAGTGCTACAAGTACAACAGACTGGCAAGTACAGCACTTTCGCGCGGTCGTGATCTCGCGGCCCCTCAATCCACGTGCGGGTGATGATGTAGCGTGATCCAAGATGTTCTCTGACGTGTTCCTCGTTTTGTCGTCTCAACCTTTAATAATTATAATTATACGACTCCCAGCCCTGACTTGAACGCCGTGCGAAACCTCTGCATCTGATCTCTAGCTAGCTCTAGACTATAGTCTAGTTACATTTTTTTTTTAAATAATTCTGACACTGCTGTCGTACTGACAGTGACACTACTGTCGTATGCTGACTGCTAGCTGACAAGTACAGTGACACCTGTCTCATGACGTCTGGACTCAGACGACCGCTCAGATCATGCACGGCACATTCACAGTCCTGGAGATGTCCTAGATAGGACATCACGGAACCCAGCATGCCCCAGCATACATACTATGCTGTTCCCATAGTAATCGTGACACGTGACTCAAAACTTTGTGTCGCGGCCGAGGAAGATGAACATGTCGCACTCAAAACAAGCGCAACGAAGGCCTTTCGTCTCAAAAGCAATAATTAGTTGTCGTTCTCCTGGCGGCTTGCCTCAAGCGAGTCGAGATTCGTATCTTGCCTCTTGCCTTCACGAATATTATTTTCCTCGTTGTGGAGTACACCTGGACAAAGGAACTGGCAAGCGAATCGTTTTGGTCGCATTGAAAATTGCAAGTGCACAAGAGGATTGGAGAAGCAATTTGTGTTCGCACTTTCAGCAGAGCAGTAGCTGCTGCTGCGATAAAGTTTTTACTTTCGCCATTGGTTTCAGGCAGCAGAAGGATCTGGCTGAAAGCGATGGCGATACGTCCATGACCACCACGTCCTGGGTTGATATCCAAGAAAGACCGTCCAAGGTCCAGTTTTAGCCAAGAGCTGTCGTATCCAAGAAATCAAAAACGCCAACAGCAAGCTTTGGCCAAATATTATCTTCCAGGTAGTGATTTACGGGCCTAGCGCCTGCTGCCTCGTCTTCCTCCTCTGCATGGCCAGGTTTGGGGCGAAATGAACGCACGGGGCGTGAAGAAACATTCCAAAGGCAAAACATTCAAATAATTAGAACCAATCGTTTCCGAAGAAGCGCCGCGTGGCTACGAGAAACCCCACATGAAATCCCCAAACGAAAACGGCCATTCGGTCGGGTGTTCGATGGCGAATCGAATATACACTACCTCAATCCCCGCCGATGTCTGATATTCTCCGCCTATTCCTTCAAACTTGACCAATTCGGAAAGAAATCCATCGCCATTACGATCGTGCATCCTCCACATACATTCAGAAATGCTCACGCAGCACTTCTTTTCATCGCGTGTGCGCGACCGACGCTTCCATGACAACTCTGGGACAGGTAACCAATCAGACTCATTCAGAGTGCGATGTCCTAGATAGGACATCTCCCCGACTGATTCAG
>NC_088654.1:9958241-10035241 GCF_964019385.1 Sycon ciliatum | reverse complement strand
TGCTGCTTTCTGTGTTGTTGTCAGTGTGACTGCCATTGTTGTTGTCACTGCGTATTTCGCTGCTAGAGTCGTTGACTTCTTCAATCACACCCATTTCCATTTGTCCCAGTATCGTTTCGTGATACTTCGCGAGTACTTCTGGTGTTTTTTCCATTCTGTGCATGAGAGATTTCAATCTACCTTTGGCCAAATCCAAGTTCTCTGGTAGGCAAGTTTCTGGGTCTAATTTCCATGGCCATGACACTACATAACGACCATTAATGAACTCAACATTTGCATTGAAGTTGTCGTACGCTAGGGTGTCATCTGTGACTCCATTATCTTCATCTATGCCAATCTGCTCTAGCTTCCAGAATTTCTGTAGGTCGAAATCTGGATGTTGTACTTCGCTTTCAACAGACGTGCACATTGCATGGATCTCTGGCATTGAATCATGTTGGTCTGCTTTACCCGTCGGGATGAAACCCAGTTTGGTGTCAAGCATTACAATCCCATTTCCCAATTTCAAGTGCTCCAGACCCACAAATTCAAAGTACTGGTCGCTCCCAATTAGTATGTCAATCGGAGCCTGGGTGCTTTCAATGCCAAGGGGCTCAGCTAGTGGCAATTTTGCAATGGCTGGCTGGATATTTCGACAAATCTAACGGAGCCATATTCATTGGACAAGGGATGTGGTCAGTGATATTTGCAGATATCGGTTGGAAGGATCCATCACGCAATTTGACTTGTAACTCTACCCTAGGGTAAGTGCGAGTTGTTCTGGTCTTGGAACCAAACCCGGCTACTGCCAAAACATCTTGACTAACTGGTTTACTGTGTAGTGAGGTAGTGACATTTCTGTGCACAAATGAACGGGACGACCCAGTGTCGAACAAGATGCGTGCGTTGCAAGGGTGGTCACCATTCTGGATTTCTGCCATTGCTGTTTGCATTAGTACCACATTGCTCTGGGAGTAAACTTCTTTTGTTGCATGTACGTCAGCCACAGGCCGGACTTATCTCTGCATTGCAAGATTGAACATGGTTGGCTTTGCACTTTTGATTTCTCGTGCCTTTGGATCTAGCCTGGATTGTGGATCAAATTTCTTCATGCATAATGACCGGTGATGCCCACGTTTCCCACAATGGTAGCATGTACGTGCACCAGCTCTGCAATCTGCTGCACTATGTCCTTTCCTCAGGCATACGAAACATTCATTTGTGATTTTCCCCTTTCCGTTTCTTATACGTTGGATATGCTGGGCATTCATCCGTGTAGTGTGACCCTCCACTAGGCCCCGGCGGATAATGCTCGGGAATTAGGCCCATTCTGCTTTTCATTATGCTCGCATTCTGCTCACAAAACACCCACATTCTGCTCAATTCTGCTCCATGTCAGTGATGACATGTACATTAGAGTATTACTTGAACTTCATTATAGATCAATGTAATACAAAAGACAAGTTCCTCTTTTCTTGTACAAGTGGTGCGGCAAGAATTTTAAAGCAGAGGAATGCCTTAGGTGTTTTACAGATCTAGAGGTCAGCAAAGTAGGAAATAGACCTGCGAACGGGTACCCGTTCATCGCGGTGGTGAGTCTGAACAGACCCCGAGGTACGACAGCTTCGTATTAATGTGTACAGTGCGTATGGTGAAACAAGTCGATACTGGTTTCCAGCGAAATGTTGTTATCTATGTACCAATATCCTTTATCTAGGGCCCAAAGGCTATCCAGTTCACCAGGATTTGTGGCCTTACTATTTTTCGTTTTCTCCGCGTTTTGGGTTGAAATCTGAACATAAAAAGTAGCACTGATGACGTCATTCAGCTCATAATTTAAATTTGATATTGGAAATCGATGACAACTAACCCAATGTATCACCACAGAAAATTTGGTTGAAAAATATTAATGTATGCCAAAGTTATTACCAATACAAGTTTTGTACACACATGATCACCTTATTATACCTGAGCAGAGTTCTATTTTTCAGATGCACCTTTTTGTGCACTTTTCTCAAGGCATTCTCAACATATGGGCGTTTGTATGTAAATACACTGCTTGCCAGTCTCACGCTTTCTCTGAGTTAGTCAGGATTCAGTAGTCGCCTTTCACCTTTCTCTGTTATAAGTTCTTCAAGAACGACGAAATTCGGTAGTTTGGTGTCGTTACACACATGCACGCACATCCATCACGTCAGGCCAATGCATTTGTTGGAAGTGCGTCAAAGCACTACGACGCCAAGTATGCACAGCAGCGAAAGAAAATAAGCCACCGGTCTGCCAAATTCAAAGTACATACAGTGTACATGATTGCAGCACAGCGGCATCCGTACACTGTCCTGCAGACAAACTGCACGTGCACTGTCTGAAAGAACAGTGCGAACCGGTTCTGCGCCCAGCCCATTACCAGCAGTGTGTGGGCCACGCAACATGTGCTTGGTGTAAGTCGAGGCTCACACCAGAACACAGGTGGAAGTCACCAAACTTTCAGCTTGCAGAGCATGTGTTGCGTTGCATGCACAACGTCAGGATTTCAGAGAGAGAGAGAGAGAGAGAGAGAGAGAGAGAGAGAGAGAGAGAGAGAGAGAGAGAGAGAGAGAGAGAGAGAGAGAGAGAGAGAGAGAGAGAGAGAGAGAGAGAGGGAGAGAGAGAGAGAGAGAGAGAGAGAGAGAGAGAGAGAGAGAGAGAGAGAGAGAGAGAGAGAGAAAGAGAGAGAGAGAGAGAGAGAGAGAGAGAGAGAGAGAGAGAGAGGGGAGAGAGAGAGAGAGAGAGAGAGAGAGAGAGAGAGAGAGAGAGAGAGAGAGAGAGAGAGAGAGAGAGAGAGAGAGAGAGAGAGAGAGAGAGGAGAGGGAGAGAGAGAGAGAGAGAGAGAGAGAGAGAATGAGAGTGAGAGTGAGAGTGAGAGTGAGAGTGAGAGTGAGAGAGAGAGAGAGAGAGAGAAGAGAGAGAGAGAGAGAGAGAGAGAGAGAGAAGAGAGAGAGAGAGAGAGAGAGAGAGAGAGAGAGAGAGAGAGAGAGAGGGAGGGAGGGAGGGAGGCAGGGGAGGGAGGGAGGGAGGGAGGCAGGGAGAGGAGGGAGGAGGGAGGGAGGGAGGCAGGAGGGAGGGGAGGGAGGAGGGAGGGAGGGAGGAGGAGGGAGGGAGAGAGAGAGAGAGAGAGAGAGAGAGAGTGTGCGAGAGAGAGATAGAGAGAGAGATGGATTTTGTAGACACTGCTACCAAAAGCAAATTGACATGCTCCCTGCCGACAATGCACAAGCACAGACCACCAATTGCGAAGCATCATCTCTCAATACAGCACGGAAGGTGCCGAGAGTGATTTTCCCAGTATAGTCATTGCCGCTACAGCACAGGAATTGCTGGACAAGGGTGCCGTATTGTTGACGACAGTGCACGATTGGTATACAGAGACTTTGCACCCAACTGCTGACCCAAAGCCAGCGGCATACGTCCTCTGCAAATTGAAGTTGACCCTGGAGCACAACTTGCACGTCATTCCACCCAAGTCGCGGAAGGATGGCACAGTGCTGCTACGCAATGATGTAATGCTGAGCAGGCACAACATATGATCATTTCTGCAGAGCGTAAACACAAGATAGAGCAAAAACCAACAAAGCTGGAACACCCCACTCTGCCATGCTCACAGCACAATTGATAGCCAGCAACCGAATGATACATGTACTTCACAAGTACTGTCAACTGCGCTGATAATGACTGCGGATATAACGACAATTCGCGAATAACGAGAGAATTTCCATGCCCAGAGCAGTGTCACATCTAACTGTAATGCATACAATGAGACTTCGGGTATAAGGACACTTCGCGAATAAGGACACTTTTCTGATGCCCCGCCGGGTGTCGTTGACTGTACACAACATGATAACCCATTTACACCAAGTTCTATTATCGGGCAATGCCATTATGCTCCTAGCACGCGGCACAAGAACATTGTAGAGCTTCGCCGGCATTGCCTTGATTTTGTCCTAATGTGATGGTGTGTGCGTGCGTGTGTGTGTGCGTTCGTGTGTGTGTGGTGTTTGTGTGGTGTGTGTGTGCGTGCGTGCGTGCGTGCGTGCGTGTGTGTGTGTGTGTACATTACATATTGCCCTCTCAACAACATATAAATAAACTCGGATGGCTAGCCAATGTAATCATGGGTAAAAAGAATAAGGCCAAAATGTTACCAGTTATGACTAACTGTCCACCGTGTACCAATGTAGCTAGATCACATACAGTCGGCGAGTGCGACAAAAAGGCACAAACCGACAGGGAATACTAAGACATGCAACGCCCGAATAATATTCAAGTTAATTTTGACCTGGAAAGAAATGTCTATAATTTCGTGCCGTCGAATTAACAAAACATGCAACGAAAGGAAAGGTATACACGCTTAGACATATATTATTAGGCAATTTTCTGCACCAACCTGCATTCCGGCCGAAGCATCATGTCGGGGGTGGTGGGTCGGCATTCCAACGTATCTCCACACACCAGGAAAATCGTGAAGCGAGAATTCCCTCGTCTGCAACTGGCAAAGTCTTCACTTGACACTGAAGTTGAAATTTCTAGATACTTAGCTAATAGGAGCAGACTTCAGGACATTTGTCGCACTCAGGAATCGTCAGTGGACCGTATGCGTGTTAAAACAAAATGGCGTCACGATTTATTGAAAGTGGTATAGTTGGTGGTACGAGTGTTCAAACCCATTTGAACTTCATACTGTTCGTCTTCTTTTTGACATGCTCTCTTTCCATCGTCCTTAGCTTTTGTTTGTTGAGAGCTGTTTTGGCTTTCTCCTATACGTCTGGGGGATGCCAAGTGATGGTTTTGAGAGGCTGATGATGGCTGTGAGCGAGAGTTTGCCGATCGGCGTCGTCCTCGCTATAGCGATGAAAATACTAGTTACTGCGCACCTGGCAGATATCACAACACGTCGGAGCGTCCAGGAGCAAAGGAATCTTGGTTTTCACTGGAATCTAGTTCCTCCAGCATCGTGAAGCCCACCGTCGGTGAATGGTGGTCCAGAAAGGTTGAACCTGGTCTTCTGCAGCATCTCGCAGTCCTGCGAGGCACACTGAATACGCCTGTCATGTATTCTACTTGAAGTTCAAGTACAAATAAAAATCACGAAGTAGTGGACTTTACAGTGATGAGTGTATCCTGTATGCTGCAAAAGACGCAGGAAATGTGACTGGTGTCCGTACACTGGACGCCAATATCATCCCAGTCTTCTCCTACAGGATCTGTTTGACATTGACATACCGGTATGCAGTGGGTCGACATTGGCCTGGTTTGGCAGCTATCTGCCTGGGTGGATGTAGCAGGATTGCATTGGCACATCGTCCAGTCCGACATTTTCTTGTAACTGTGGAGTACCGGCAGGGTTTGAGAAGTTGCTCGTGCTGTGAACACATCTCTACTGGCTTCCAGTTCTGCTGAGTAATCAGTGGCTTGCGCATGTTTCAGCCAAAGCATTTCCGCGGTCTGAAGTTCGTCAACCGATAAGTATTGTGATGTTGGACGAGACTTTCTCGCTGACTTTATGAAACGCTATGCCCATGCTGTAACCCTGATCACTTTCGCGAAGGATGATGATTTCTCAATATGAATACCAGCCGGTGGGGGGTTGCTCGCCTGTTGCTCCGCAGGACCCTCCCCGGACAAAGCGGCGTGAACGACTTCTTCTTGACAAGGATCAGTATCCGGTGCCCATTGTATGTCCGCCAGCCACTCGGGTCCTGTCCACCACAGATTACTCTTGAGGAGGGTTGCAGTCGTGGTGCCTCGTGAGAGTTGATCGGCAGGATTGCTTCTTGTGTTCACATAACAGAATTGTACGTCTTCATTGCGGCGGATTTCTGCGCCCTTATGTGCTACGAACGTCGGCAGATCCTTGCCCTTCCTTTTCACCCATCCTAGCACACATTGAGAATCTGACCACAAGTAAGTAGTGAGCTGAAGAGGGAGTTCTTTCCGTAAGAAGTTGATCATTCGAGCACCTAGCGTGGCTGCGAGTAACTCCAACCTTGGTATTGTTGTTTCCTTTCACGGTGCCACACGAGACTTAGCGAAGAGTAAACGAACAGACACGTTCATCGTAGATACGCCACAGCTCCGTAGCCTGCCTTTGATGCGTCACAGAAAACATGGAGCTCATACCTTGGTGCAACGTTGGAGGTGAAACTCGCAAGTCTTGGTATTCTGGTTTTGCTGGCTGTGGATAAGTCATGAGCTATCTCATGCCACTCTGTAAGAATAGCTGCTGGCAAGACATCGTCCCAATTGCACTTCAGTTTCCAGATCTCCTGAAGTAGAACCTTCGCGCGGAATACGATAGGCGAATAGATTCCCAGTGGATCGTAGAACGATGATAACACGCTCAGCATGTGTCGCTTCGTCTGAACGTTTTTGAGTTCAGCTGGGTTTGGAGTGAGCCCTAGCTCATCCCAGTTTGTGTCCCACTCCATTCCAAGGACCTTGACGAGTTGAGCGATTGTGGGATCGCTCTCGGGGATCTGCTGCTTGAGGGACTCGGAGTTTGTCGCCCACTCCCGTAGATTCATTGATGCATGAGCGAAGATGCCCTTGACTTCTCGATAGTAGTCTACTGCGTCTTCTACGCTTTCCGCTCCGTCGAGGACATTGTCGACGTAAGTGTTATTCTCTACAGCCTGCGATTACGTGTTCTCTGAAGAACTGATGTGGTGTCGTATGGTGGCACCAAGCAAGAATGGACTTGCGATTACGCCAAAGGGGATGCGGCAGAATCTGTAGATGACGATGTTGTCCCCTCTGGGAGGCTTGTTGGGGTCTCGAACCCAAAGTAAGCGTGTGACATTGCGGTCACGGACATGTAAGCCGACTTGCAAGAATGCCTTCTCGATATCGCTGCTCATTGCTATGGGATTCAAACGAAAGCGAAGGAGGATGCCGCAAAGGTCTGGCAGCAGCACTGGGCCTCTGTGGATGCACTCGTTAAGTGACTTGTTGCCTTCCTTCGTCTTGGCAGATGCGTCGTACACTACGCGTATCTACGTCGTCTTGGCGCTCGGCTTGACTACACAGTGGTGTGGTATGTAGTGATGTATGCTGCTTTCTGTGTTGTTGTCAGTGTGACTGCCATTGTTGTTGTCACTGCGTATTTCGCTGCTAGAGTCGTTGACTTCTTCAATCACACCCATTTCCATTTGTCCCAGTATCGTTTCGTGATACTTCGCGAGTACTTCTGGTGTTTTTTCCATTCTGTGCATGAGAGATTTCAATCTACCTTTGGCCAAATCCAAGTTCTCTGGTAGGCAAGTTTCTGGGTCTAATTTCCATGGCCATGACACTACATAACGACCATTAATGAACTCAACATTTGCATTGAAGTTGTCGTACGCTAGGGTGTCATCTGTGACTCCATTATCTTCATCTATGCCAATCTGCTCTAGCTTCCAGAATTTCTGTAGGTCGAAATCTGGATGTTGTACTTCGCTTTCAACAGACGTGCACATTGCATGGATCTCTGGCATTGAATCATGTTGGTCTGCTTTACCCGTCGGGATGAAACCCAGTTTGGTGTCAAGCATTACAATCCCATTTCCCAATTTCAAGTGCTCCAGACCCACAAATTCAAAGTACTGGTCGCTCCCAATTAGTATGTCAATCGGAGCCTGGGTGCTTTCAATGCCAAGGGGCTCAGCTAGTGGCAATTTTGCAATGGCTGGATATTTCGACAAATCTAACGGAGCCATATTCATTGGACAAGGGATGTGGTCAGTGATATTTGCAGATATCGGTTGGAAGGATCCATCACGCAATTTGACTTGTAACTCTACCCTAGGGTAAGTGCGAGTTGTTCTGGTCTTGGAACCAAACCCGGCTACTGCCAAAACATCTTGACTAACTGGTTTACTGTGTAGTGAGGTAGTGACATTTCTGTGCACAAATGAACGGGACGACCCAGTGTCGAACAAGATGCGTGCGTTGCAAGGGTGGTCACCATTCTGGATTTCTGCCATTGCTGTTTGCATTAGTACCACATTGCTCTGGGAGTAAACTTCTTTTGTTGCATGTACGTCAGCCACAGGCGGACTTATCTCTGCATTGCAAGATTGAACATGGTTGGCTTTGCACTTTTGATTTCTCGTGCCTTTGGATCTAGCCTGGATTGTGGATCAAATTTCTTCATGCATAATGACCGGTGATGCCCACGTTTCCCACAATGGTAGCATGTACGTGCACCAGCTCTGCAATCTGCTGCACTATGTCCTTTCCTCAGGCATACGAAACATTCATTTGTGATTTTCCCTTTCCGTTTCTTATACGTTGGATATGCTGGGCATTCATCCGTGTAGTGTGACCCTCCACTGGGCCCCGGCGGATAATGCTCGGGAATTAGGCCCATTCTGCTTTTCATTATGCTCGCATTCTGCTCACAAAACACCCACATTCTGCTCAATTCTGCTCCATGTCAGTGATGACATGTACATTAGAGTATTACTTGAACTTCATTATAGATCAATGTAATACAAAAGACAAGTTCCTCTTTTCTTGTACAAGTGGTGCGGCAAGAATTTTAAAGCAGAGGAATGCCTTAGGTGTTTTACAGATCTAGAGGTCAGCAAAGTAGGAAATAGACCTGCGAACGGGTACCCGTTCATCGCGGTGGTGAGTCTGAACAGACCCCGAGGTACGACAGCTTCGTATTAATGTGTACAGTGCGTATGGTGAAACAAGTCGATACTGGTTTCCAGCGAAATGTTGTTATCTATGTACCAATATCCTTTATCTAGGGCCCAAAGGCTATCCAGTTCACCAGGATTTGTGGCCTTACTATTTTTCGTTTTCTCCGCGTTTTGGGTTGAAATCTGAACATAAAAAGTAGCACTGATGACGTCATTCAGCTCATAATTTAAATTTGATATTGGAAATCGATGACAACTAACCCAATGTATCACCACAGAAAATTTGGTTGAAAAATATTAATGTATGCCAAAGTTATTACCAATACAAGTTTTGTACACACATGATCACCTTATTATACCTGAGCAGAGTTCTATTTTTCAGATGCACCTTTTTGTGCACTTTTCTCAAGGCATTCTCAACATATGGGCGTTTGTATGTAAATACACTGCTTGCCAGTCTCACGCTTTCTCTGAGTTAGTCGTCGCACTCGAGGATTCAGTAGTCGCCTTTCACCTTTCTCTGTTATAAGTTCTTCAAGAACGACGAAATTCTGTAGTTTGGTGTCGTTACACACATGCACGCACATCCATCACGTCAGGCCAATGCATTTGTTGGAAGTGCGTCAAAGCACTACGACGCCAAGTATGCACAGCAGCGAAAGAAAATAAGCCACCGGTCTGCCAAATTCAAAGTACATACAGTGTACATGATTGCAGCACAGCGGCATCCGTACACTGTCCTGCAGACAAACTGCACGTGCACTGTCTGAAAGAACAGTGCGAACCGGTTCTGCGCCCAGCCCATTACCAGCAGTGTGTGGGCCACGCAACATGTGCTTGGTGTAAGTCGAGGCTCACACCAGAACACAGGTGGAAGTCACCAAACTTTCAGCTTGCAGAGCATGTGTTGCGTTGCATGCACAACGTCAGGATTTCAGAGAGAGAGAGAGAGAGAGAGAGAGAGAGAGAGAGAGAGAGAGAGAGAGAGAGAGAGAGAGAGAGAGAGAGAGAGAGAGAGAGAGAGAGAGAGAGAGAGAGAGAGAGAGAGAGAGAGAGAGAGAGAGAGAGAGAGAGAGAGAGAGAGAGAGAGAGAGAGAGAGAGAGAGAGAGAGAGAGAGAGAGAGAGAGAGAGAGAGAGAGAGAGAGAGAGAGAGAGAGAGAGAGAGAGAGAGAGAGAGAGAGAGAGAGAGAGAGAGAGAGAGAGAGAGAGAGAGAGAGAGAGAGAGAGAGAGAGAGAGAGAGAGAGAGAGAGAGAGAGAGAGAGAGAGAGAGAGAGAGAGAGAGAGAGAGAGTGAGAGTGAGAGTGAGAGTGAGAGTGAGAGAGAGAGAGAGAGAGAGAGAGAGAGAGAGAGAGAGAGAGAGAGAGAGAGAGAGGGAGGGAGGGAGGGAGGCAGGGAGGGAGGGAGGGAGGGAGGCAGGGAGGGAGGGAGGGAGGGAGGGAGGCAGGGAGGGAGGGAGGCAGGGAGGGAGGGAGGGAGGGAGGGAGGGAGGGAGGGAGAGAGAGAGAGAGAGAGAGAGAGAGTGTGCGAGAGAGAGATAGAGAGAGAGATGGATTTTGTAGACACTGCTACCAAAAGCAAATTGACATGCTCCCTGCCGACAATGCACCAAGCACAGACCACCAATTGCGAAGCATCATCTCTCAATACAGCACGGAAGGTGCCGAGAGTGATTTTCCCAGTATAGTCATTGCCGCTACAGCACAGGAATTGCTGGACAAGGGTGCCGTATTGTTGACGACAGTGCACGATTGGTATACAGAGACTTTGCACCCAACTGCTGACCCAAAGCCAGCGGCATACGTCCTCTGCAAATTGAAGTTGACCCTGGAGCACAACTTGCACGTCATTCCACCCAAGTCGCGGAAGGATGGCACAGTGCTGCTACGCAATGGATGTAATGCTGAGCAGGCACAACATATGATCATTTCTGCAGAGCGTAAACACAAGATAGAGCAAAAAACCAACAAAGCTGGAACACCCCACTCTGCCATGCTCACAGCACAATTGATAGCCAGCAACCGAATGATACATGTACTTCACAAGTACTGTCAACTGCGCTGATAATGACTGCGGATATAACGACAATTCGCGAATAACGAGAGAATTTCCATGCCCAGAGCAGTGTCACATCTAACTGTAATGCATACAATGAGACTTCGGGTATAAGGACACTTCGCGAATAAGGACACTTTTCTGATGCCCCGCCGGGTGTCGTTGACTGTACACAACATGATAACCCATTTACACCAAGTTCTATTATCGGGCAATGCCATTATGCTCCTAGCACGCGGCACAAGAACATTGTAGAGCTTCGCCGGCATTGCCTTGATTTTGTCCTAATGTGATGGTGTGTGCGTGCGTGTGTGTGTGCGTTCGTGTGTGTGTGGTGTTTGTGTGGTGTGTGTGTGCGTGCGTGCGTGCGTGCGTGCGTGTGTGTGTGTGTGTACATTACATATTGCCCTCTCAACAACATATAAATAAACTCGGATGGCTAGCCAATGTAATCATGGGTAAAAAGAATAAGGCCAAAATGTTACCAGTTATGACTAACTGTCCACCGTGTACCAATGTAGCTAGATCACATACAGTCGGCGAGTGCGACAAAAAGGCACAAACCGACAGGGAATACTAAGACATGCAACGCCCGAATAATATTCAAGTTAATTTTGACCTGGAAAGAAATGTCTATAATTTCGTGCCGTCGAATTAACAAAACATGCAACGAAAGGAAAGGTATACACGCTTAGACATATATTATTAGGCAATTTTCTGCACCAACCTGCATTCCGGCCGAAGCATCATGTCGGGGGTGGTGGGTCGGCATTCCAACGTATCTCCACACACCAGGAAAATCGTGAAGCGAGAATTCCCTCGTCTGCAACTGGCAAAGTCTTCACTTGACACTGAAGTTGAAATTTCTAGATACTTAGCTAATAGGAGCAGACTTCAGGACATTTGTCGCACTCAGGAATCGTCAGTGGACCGTATGCGTGTTAAAACAAAATGGCGTCACGATTTATTGAAAGTGGTATAGTTGGTGGTACGAGTGTTCAAACCCATTTGAACTTCATACTGTTCGTCTTCTTTTTGACATGCTCTCTTTCCATCGTCCTTAGCTTTTGTTTGTTGAGAGCTGTTTTGGCTTTCTCCTATACGTCTGGGGGATGCCAAGTGATGGTTTTGAGAGGCTGATGATGGCTGTGAGCGAGAGTTTGCCGATCGGCGTCGTCCTCGCTATAGCGATGAAAATACTAGTTACTGCGCACCTGGCAGATATCACAACACGTCGGAGCGTCCAGGAGCAAAGGAATCTTGGTTTTCACTGGAATCTAGTTCCTCCAGCATCGTGAAGCCCACCGTCGGTGAATGGTGGTCCAGAAAGGTTGAACCTGGTCTTCTGCAGCATCTCGCAGTCCTGCGAGGCACACTGAATACGCCTGTCATGTATTCTACTTGAAGTTCAAGTACAAATAAAAATCACGAAGTAGTGGACTTTACAGTGATGAGTGTATCCTGTATGCTGCAAAAGACGCAGGAAATGTGACTGGTGTCCGTACACTGGACGCCAATATCATCCCAGTCTTCTCCTACAGGATCTGTTTGACATTGACATACCGGTATGCAGTGGGTCGACATTGGCCTGGTTTGGCAGCTATCTGCCTGGGTGGATGTAGCAGGATTGCATTGGCACATCGTCCAGTCCGACATTTTCTTGTAACTGTGGAGTACCGGCAGGGTTTGAGAAGTTGCTCGTGCTGTGAACACATCTCTACTGCCTGTCTCGTCCTGGAAGTGCCGTCTCGCCGCTTCCTTGCTCTACAGTCACGCCGTTATTTCGCTTTGTTTCGTGGTGCAGCTCAAAACCTGCCCAAACAACTGTGAGCTCGCAACATGGTATGGACAAATTGCACCACTCAGCTGGTTAACTAAAACCGGGATATCGAGTAAGCGAGTTCACTCCCTGGGCCATGGCAAAATCTGTTCAGCGCGGGCTATTCCAACCTCCAAGTCCATAATCACCGATCGATCCATGCGATGGTGGTTGACCTACAAAGAGCCAAGGTCTACGAGTACTACTATTGGATGCTGTCTACATGCAGTCAACAAAATCAAAGTACCTCAGTATGCCCCAGAATAGGGCATGTGCATCTATAGCATGACACAACAGGGGTTCTGGCGGCACCTGTCAAACAAGCAGTAGCGACTAGTGCCAGCTACCTATTGGAGGCTAGCCGCTACAGTCTGTCACTGGAGATAATCATTATGTTCACTGTTTAGACTGAGCACAATCAATGATGCCCAATCAATCTGCCCAATGAGTGTTCTATCCACCTAATTATAACGTCCCATCGCACCAACCCTACTACACGCACATGTCGTCACTCTAGCACGACTTGTGTTATTATTGTTTAGTTTGATTCGCACGATAAATAGAGCACAATAAACGTTAACTTTACCGAAGGTTAAAGGCGACTGCAGATAGAGGAACACATCGAGGTACAGGTACCGGCATCAATACAGTAGCAGACAGAAACGAACAAAAATGAGAGGTACGCAGAAAAAACTAACGTAAGCCCAAGGGGAAGTGGTTGATGAGGGATGAATGCACTCTCCACGCTCATCTACACTGTTCGTGGAAATGCACACACACATACAATAATATACAACATAGCAATAGCATGCACAGAACCGAACAATTTCATGTTCACACATGCAAGCACAGGCCTGAACATTAGTACCAAAAGCCGATACAGACAATATCCCCATACACACAGACGCACACACACACACACACACACACACACACACACACACACACACACACACACACACACACACACACACACAGACACACAATGTCCCATGTATGCGCCCGTGGCGAGAAAAGCACGCAAATCTACAAATGCACTGGATGTTAACCCACAGATTTTCTCTTATAGCAACGATAGCGGATCTGATTCTGAATGAAACACACACACAATACAATCCGACATTGAATGCCCATCCGCAGATGATGGCAGGTTCTGAAAGAACAGGCAGTGTTCCAGTGACGGGGAACAGAACTTCGAGTGGCGAGTGAGGTATACACACACACACGTGCGTGCGCGGGCACACACTAAAGTATTCAGAAATAGAATCGACATCGTAGTATTCATTGGTTGGGGATTGGAAAGGAAAATAAAACATTGCTGTAGGTTATTGTTGTAAGGACACTGGGAGCACAACAGAAAGGTAAGCAACTTGCTTTGAAGCAAAGAAAGTTATTATTCCGCGGATCTCAGAAGGAAGGAACGTTCCAGAATGCTGCACTAGCAACAGGCGGCCTGCATGTGCGCGGCCCCTGCAGTCGGTCCAGCTGCCGGCCTTGCAGTGCTGAAAAGAATGTGCAGTACAGCATGTCACATAGTATCGCAGCCTGGACAAATAGGCGCTGGGAAGTCCTAGTTATGTGCTGACCTACACCACGATGCACCAATCTTCTGAGCTACTTTGGCAACAACTCTGTCCACTTGAGACTCCCATGGGCTGAGCTAGTTGTTGAGGGCTGCATCAAGGTGGACGGCACTGACCGCTGATGGCAAGGCAATCCATGACACACAGTCACTAGGGCATGGTCAACATGGCGCTGAGGCTGGATCGATAAAATCAACCTTTAGGCAGCCGCGGGGTTGACAAGGAGGCTGCTGTCTCGAAGCTAGTCAGTCAGCCTGGTCACCGCCATTGATGAACCAGTCGCCACCGCCAGCAGTGGCGGTAGGTTGTGACAAGTGTGGTGCAATATTGTCAGCAAATTCAGTACTCAGGATAAGATGAGTGACAAAGGGAACGTTGTGTTTGATAATATTGAAGTAAACAGGGATGATCACAAACCCTGCGCGTACTCCACCGTGAGTTACAAGAAAATTTCGGACTGGACGACGAGCAAACACCAACCTGCTACATCCAACCAGGCAGATACTATTACTATAGCTGCCAAACCAGGTCAATGCCGACCTACTGCATAATGTCAATGTCAAACATATCCTGCAGGAGAAGACTGGGGTGTTGGCGTCCAGTCACTGAGTGTACAGACACCAGTCACATTTCCTGCGTCTTTTGCAGCATACAGGATAGACTCATCACTGTAAAGTCCACTTCTTCGTGATTTTTATTTGTAGAATACATGACAGGCGTATTTAGTGTGCCTCGCAGGACTGCGAGATGCTGCAGAAGACCAGGTTCGACCTTTCTGGACCACCATTCACCGACGGTGGGCTACACGATGCTGGAGGAACTAGATTCCAGTGAAAACCCAAGGTTCTTTTGCTCCTGGACGCTCCGACGTGTTGTGATATCTGCCAGGTGCGCAGTAACTAGTATTTTCATCGCTATAGCGAGGACGACGCCGATCGGCAAACTCTCGCTCACAGCCATCACCAGCCTCTCAAAACCATCACTTGGCATCCCCCAGAGGTATAGGAGAAAGCCAAAACAGCTCTCAACAAACAAAAGCTAAGGACGATGGAAAGAGAGCATGTCAAAAAGAAGACGAACAGTATGAAGTTCAAATGGTTTTGAACACTCGTACCACCAACTATACCACTTTCAATAAATCGTGACGCCATTTTGTTTTAACATGAATATCGCGGGTTCGATCCGTACAGGGTTGGTTAGACACAAGAATTATAGCAAATTTCATTGACTGACATCTTCATCTTTACCAACACAGTTCACCACATAAACTTTCGCGCGAAAAAATAAAAAGACCCACTCAGCTGGCTTGGCGCATTGACTGGTCCAGATCAGACGAACTTCTGTATGATCTTCGTAACCTCGTATCGCCGTAACGACGTTACGTAGGTCTACTACGCTACCGTAGATCACATGGCATTGAGCATCAAATCGGAACAGAAAACGTCCGCGAATGCCGCAGCCCGCACCGCATCGATGTATCGAGTTTTTGCGCGTTCTTGCGATGCGATGCGATGCGGCGGCGCCGACGGTCGCGGACCCAGCCGAGAAGTCCACAAATCGCACATCACGCGGCTCAAGCCCAAATTTGCTGGCTGATCGCAGAAGTAAATTAGTTCACATCCGTTTTGCCTACAGCCCTCGGGCCTACGCGTATACGCCCCTTGGGCTCCAGGCTCGGGCAAGAATAAGCCATCATAAAAATGATTATCATGACCTTCCGCAATCTGAGCATGCTTGATTATACTTTCGCGAGCTCGAATCGCCCTATCTTACTACGCTACCGTAGATCACATGGCATTGCGCATCACATCGGAACAGAAGACTTCCGTGAATGTCGCAGCCCGCACCGATTCGATGTGTCGAGTTTTTGCGCGTTCTTGCGATGCGATGTGATGCGATGCGGCGGCACCGGCGGTCGCGAGCACCATACAAGGAATGCATGTCAGCTTCTGCTTGTACATGTATACTTCAGTCGCCCGGTGCAGTGAGAGGCGTTCCAGTAGGTCATGTGCCGATGTCCATGGCGGGCGTGCAAACACTATACGGGCACCACGGTTTTGCAGAACCTGGGGTCGATGACAGTGCCTGGCTGCCAGAGATGTCGAGAATGCATTTGACGCATATAGAAGATCGGACATTACGATAGACCGGACGTAAGTGATCCGACCCTGTGGGTTGTTTGGTTGTGTTTATTTTAATTCACAAACCGAACAGACTGAACATGTCCAATGACAAGGAAGAGAGTGGGGTCCAAGTAACCCAGGAATAGGAAAACTCGGCAAGGGGACACAGATGAAAAGAAGATATGGAAAAGAAACAGAAGAAAGCAAGAAAAAAAGAAAGAAATGGGAAAAAAGAAAAGAAAATAGAAAAAGTGGTAATGGCGAGAAGAAAGCTCCTAGCAAAATGAGAATAGAAAGGATAAAGGAGAAATGAGGAGACAAATCGTGGTCACGGCCAAAGCCCGAGCAGCGACAGTACACGGTACGTGTACACTGTACGTGTGATTACATAATTATCACAATAACCGGAGGTGCTGAGGCAACGCCGCATCCTCCACAGGACTCCGATCTTTTGAGATACACCGTTCGCGGGTTACGTGGTCATCCCAAGACATGTTACTATCAAATGTGACACCAAGGTACGGGTGTACCTTGCACACTCCACAAGTGTAGCAGTAAGGTCCCGTTACTACAGTAACGTCACGTGATCAAATCACCTTGGCAACTTTTCCATTCCGTCACTTTTTATCTGTAGTCTGAACGCTCCCTTAGGGCGCGTTCAGACTACCGTGAACCCCGTCAAACCGTGAATGCCGATAAACCGTAAAGGACATTCACACTACCGATAACAAACTAACGTTACCGTCACCGACAAGGAATTTTCCCTTTTTTCCCAGCGCGCATGCAGCCTGAGCACTTTTTTACTGCCGGTAAAGGTTTACTGCCGCAGCAGCCGCGGCAGTAAAAGTTTCCCACCGGTAACGTGCTAGTAACGTCACGTGATCAAATCACCTTGGTAACTTTCCCAATCGGTCACTTTTTATCGGTAGTCTGAACGCGCCCTAACAGTTCACCGAGATTATCCCTGTGGCACTCCGAAGGTGCAGCGAGTGATAGTGCTGTGTGATGGTCCGATACAGACACACTGGGGTCGTTTGGAGAGATAAGAAATGAACCACCGCAGGGCTGTGGCCGTGACGGCAACATTGAAAAGGTCGAGAATCAATTGACGACATCACATCGTACCGTGCATCACATCGCAAAAACTTCTGAGAATCCCGCTATCTGCGGCCTATCAATTTATCGAGATTTCCGGAAGAGCATGTGCTTGCGATGCGATGCGATGCAATGGCGCGACGGCACAGTAGCTCCTGAGCGTGCTTGCTGATTTACTTTCGCAAGTTTGCATCACACTCACTCAGTCCGTTCGCCAGTTCAGAAAAAGTCGTCTAAAAGTTGCACTTTTATTTTCCAGATTTGCCAAATTTCGCAGTTTTCTCAAGATATAGCACTCACGCGTGTTTTAGCTAAACAATGTAATTTCCGGCTATCTCACTTAATTGGCTGAGCTTTGTTTTTCTCCTGTTCTTTCTCTTTCTTCAGATACGGGATAGCGCCAGGCGTGACACAAACACACAAAAAACACACAAATACCAAATTAAAGCTGTGTTGACCCTGGCTAGCGCCAGACGCTACTGAAGTAACGTCTTCTGCATAGCTACGGGAATAAATTGTTGTTCTCTGCCCTAATAGTAAATTAAAATAATAAATTGTTGTTCTCTGCCCTAAGTTTTGTCCGTGGCGATAACAAATAACGAGAAGTTGAGTTCTCGCTCGTCGCTTGCGTTTTTGTTATGTCGCTGATATTTTGGTTGAACATGCTATAATTTCGTGCCGTTGGTTTGTACAAGGGTTTCGCTATTTCTTGCCTATTTATTTAAAAAGGGATATTAGCCAACAGTGCATCCTCCAATTTTGGCTTGTGCAAAATATCCGACAGCGGTGATACCAACCAACCGTTTTGTCAACACTGTATTTTTGACACAATTTGACACACACATGTCTTCAATTGGTGGACTTAGGAACGACCGACGGACTCGTTCAAGTGGTCCTAGTATTCTGCGAGGTACCAGCCAGACCATTGTATCCGTAGACCACGAATTTACAGACAACACGAACCTCAACAGGTTGCTGGAGCTCCAAACACAAACCCTCGCAGATCAATGCATGTGCTTATACTTGTATGTACAACAGCAACGATATCAAGCCAAATACAGTACTGAGGTGGGAAAGAAATATATAATTCATGCAGAGAGGATGACGCTAGTAGTAGTAGTAGTAGTAGTAGTAGTAGTAGTAGTAGTAGTAGTAGTAGTAGTAGTAGTAGTAGTAGTAGTAGTAGTAGTAGTAGTAGTAGTAACCGAAGCCGTGCTGCTAATAGATGCATCTAATGCATTCAATTCTCTAAATAGGAATGCTGCCCTGCACAATGTTCCCGCTCTCTGTCCTGCTTTAGGTCAGGTGTTCAAGAACACGTATGGCGCGCCATGCCGCCTCTTCGTAGCGGGTGGGGGCGAACTTCTTTCCCGTGAGGGGACGTGCCAGGGTGACCCCCTTGCGATGGCCATTTACGCTGTTGCTGTTATGCCTCTCATAAACAAACTTTCACACGAATGTCCAAACACCACCCAGCTGTGGTACGCTGATGATGATTCCGCTGCTGGCACCCTTCAAGCCGCATCCCTTTACTGGTCTAAGTTATTGCAGCTGGGACCCGACTATGGGTACCACCCCAATCCGGAGAAGACAGTTCTTCTCGTGAAGCCATCTCTCGAGCACGCAGCGCAGGAATTATTCGCTGGGACTGGGGTGAGAATTGTTACGGATGGTTGCATTTATCTTGGTGGCGCCCTTGGGTCTGAGAGATTCCTGCACACATTTGTATCGGGCAAGGTTGATAAGTGGGTTCGCCAAGTCGAGCACCTTTCCGAACTCGCCACTACTCAGCCACATGCTGCATATACTGTGCTTGTGCGCAGCATTATTTCGCGCTGGCGTTATTGCCTTCGGGCCGTAAATTGCTCTCCCGACCTATTTACTAGATTGGATGATGCAATCAATAATTCCCTGCTGCCTGCCATTGCTGGTGTGTCTCTAAGCAGTGACGATCCCCTTCGTCAGCTTATGGGACTTCCATGCCGCCGTGGCGGGCTAGGCATCCCCCCAGTTGCACCATTATGTGAGGGTGAGTATTCGCAGTGTACCGAAGCCGTGCGCCCAATAATTGAGGCAGCCGTGCCACAGCTTGCTGCCGATAGCACGCGAACGGCTGCGAGCCGGCCAGATGCAGCTGAGGAGTTGGCCGAGGTCGAATTGGCGGATGAGGAATCGTCCGGAGAGGCAGTGGAGCGGAACTCAGTAACTAACATCAACAACGTGGAAGCTATGCCGCTGAATTCTGGGTCGGTGGATATTGTCTCTGCTGACCGGGAGCGCGGTGATGTTCGTTCTCTGGATGGAGGTGATGCGTCAGAGATTTGGCTCTCACTGCGTCCGCCGCGTCACACAGTCAACAATGAAACCTCTGATGAGTCTCTCACCTCATCATGGCTTCCGCACCGGCCACCGTCAGCTTCAATGGAAATTCCGTCACGCGATGCTAGCGTTAGCGAGGCTGTGATGGAGACTCGCCAGCGTTTAAGAGAGGGCAAGAAGAAGAGAGAAGCTAGGGACATAGAGATCCTGGCCACAGTACATGATCACCTGACGCCAGACCAGCGATTCTTGGTGGAGATAGCTGGTGAGAAGGGCGTGTCCTCCTGGCTGACTGTTGAACCAAGGACCGCCCATGGCACAACACTTAACAAATCAGATTTTCGAGATGCTGTGGCGCTTCGGTACGGTCTACCGCTTGATGGTCTTCCAACGAACTGTGTATGCGGAGCTAACTTGTCGACTGACCATGCCATGGTGTGCCCTTGTGGTGGCTATCCCACCGCAAGGCATAATGAGATACGTGATCTCATCGCTGAGCTACTCAGAAGTGTAAGTCCCGATGTGGCAATCGAGCCCAACCTTCTCCCATTTGGTGGTGAGACATTGGCATGGTCAACATCTAACCGATCCCAGGAAGCGCGGCTTGACGTCAGGGCTCGTGGCTTTTGGACGCGGCAGCAGGAGGCCTTCTTCGATATCCGGGTAACGCATCCCAGGGCCACCTTGCTGTCTCGTGAAAAAGCCATGAGCCAATTGGAGCGCAATGAGCGGGAAAAAAAGCGGCATTACGCAGAGCGAGTGAATCAGATCGATCGGGGCACATTCACCCCTCTGGTATTTGCGACCAACGGCATGATAGGGAAGGAGTGTTCCGTGTTTTTGAAGGCATTGGTTGGCCGTATTCTAGAGAAAAATGCTGATTTGGTGTATTCTGTTGTTGTCAATCATTTGCGATGCCGTTTGTCATTCTGCCTACTTCGCTGGTGTATCACCTGTTTACGTGGCTCTAGGTCCTCCTATCGCTCTAAGCGCTCGGCGAGCTTTGTGAATGACTGCCGTGTGCTCTCTAGGGCATAGTTTTTCTTTGTCATCATCTCGTATAATGTCAAAATGTGATCTAAAGTTTGTTTTCCGGTGTCCTGAAGTTTTTTCTTCTGTATGAATCTCGGTTTCAATTCTGGCGGTGTTCAAGCAGTTCTGGTTTGGATGTTTTTCTTTCCTTTTCCTTCCCCTTTTTCATGTATAAACATTGCTGTTGCCATTAATATTTGTTATCTTTCTATTTTGTTACAATTTTGCTGTTCGCCTTTTGAATTCATTGCCCTCCTTGCATTCACATCTTCATTGCTTTGTGCTTTCAATAAAAACACATTTCAGTAGTAGTAGTAGTAGTAGTAGTAGTAGTAGTAGTAGAATTTATTATTTTGATAGGGAAGGCCCTACAGACGTTGCCGTCTTGTTACAGGGAACTCTAAGTGCTCTTTCCAGAGCGAAAGAAAAACGGATAGATGCTCAACCTGACGACACGAGACAGGCAGAGAATTCCACCTATCAGCGCCAAGGAAAGAAATAGAGAACATGCCATATCTAGTGGTAGCAGCGGGCAAAGAAAGTGAAGAGAATGATTGCCCTCTAGTGCGCCTCTCGGTGCAAGTAGCAGCCGACTGGAGGGTGAACATTGAGGAAAGAAGAGGACTTGTAAGCTGATGAATACAGCGGAAAACAATAATAAAAAGCCTCAAGTTGAGACGAGATTCGAGGGAGTATAACTTAGCGTGCCGCAAAACAAAGACAGTCGGGGTACGGCGAGGGAGACCAAAAACCTTTTTCATGCTGATGTGACTTAAAGTAACAAGGCGAGAGTATAAAGATGGTGTAAGACAGTGAGCATACGAGTTGCTGGCGTATTCAATAGTGGATTGGATGAGGGATAAATAAAATATTCGCTTAGTTGTGTGGTCTACTACAAACACAGCACCTGAGCTATTGCAGAATTGAAGTGAAAAATTGGCATCTGCGGATGGTCGAATAAGGTGCTACTGTTTACAGCACAACCGCCATGCCACAAGCTACAACACATAAAGTACACATGCCCGTATATTCATGCACGGTGGACGCATAGAGCAGAGAATATGCATACCCGCACACCCGTACATACATGCACACGGGAATTGACATGTGTTCGTGCGGTTTTAAACAGACCCACACACGTCTGCATGACTGATTGTACATGTAAACGCACACATACATGTACATGTAGATGCACGAACATACACACCCATACCCGACCACACGCACGCACATGCACTAAAGTATGGGAGCATGTGTACACGAAGCGTCTCATGATTGCATTCATAAGTTTACACAAGCCAGCCAGGAAATGAATGCATACTTGTAGTGGGGCGGTAGCTACTACAACAAATGAAGTATTAGCTAAATATTGCAATAAGGAGAGTGTTATGACAATCATGCAAAGGTTCTGCTGTTATCAACGACGTGGATGCCTCTCATGCTAAGTCCAAGATACATGTACATGATTGTACTCTTATTAGAAACATACTTGGAGCAGCTTGTATCCAATCGTAGGAATCACGAGTCAAGGCAGCAGCCATCAATCTGTAAGATTCACTGACATTGAAGATTCGGACCAGGGTGGTGTACTGATCAAACTTGCAAGAACACCTTGTTGAGCTGGATCTTCCCCACCAGCACAGCCACCTCGTGACTCTACCATTCGTTGTCTCTGCTCTCCTGCCCTGTTGTCTTCATTTCATTGGTAGGGTTGTGTTTGACGAAAAACCCATTTGACTGCCTTCCAGCAGATGGCTTTCAAATGTAAGCAAATATCATACATCACTTCAAGCTAGGACCTTCCCAGTGGGAGAAACGAGGCAATCGACTGTTGTCAGCTGGAAGCGTTTGACCTTGTTGACCACGGTGATATCTACATAGGCATCAATTCACAGAGAGTGCAGTGTACACACACACCATTGGACCATTGGACGCCCATCGCCAGAGGCGATCATAGCGATGCTACAGCAGAAGCCATAGCAGCTTGTGCTGAGATTGCACCATTCAACAGCTTGCAAGGCTGAGGAATTGACCGCCACTATTCAGCCTGGTCCACACCACACAGGTATGAAGTGGCTTTTTCTGGCCAGTGAATCCCTATTTTTGGTCTTTTTCATATTTTTTCCCGCACACACATCACACCACATACTCCGGCATGCACTGGCTGTTGGTAACCACCCACGAGCATGAAAGAAAAGTCAGAAGGAGTCTGAGAAAGAGAAGAAAGACACGTGTGACCATAATCGTCGGGAATTGAGCCCGTAACCTCTCGATCGCTGCACACACACACCTCAGACCTCAGACCTCAGACCTGCCCATTATTATTATTATTATTATTACTCAATCTGCTTATTATTATTAAGAAAGGTTTGCTCCCTACACCGGAGCTCGCGCTATTCCGCCGACTTTACTTGACACTTGTCAAGTTGTCAAGTGTCAAGTAAAGTCGGCGGAATAGCGCGAGCTCCGGTGTGGGGAGCAAACCTTTCTTACAAATCATCGCCGAAGTCGCAACCACTACTTCGTATTATTATTATTATTTTTTTTTTTTATTTATTTTACCCATCGCGGAAGCGATGATAGCGAACAGCTATGTTAGACATAGCAAATTGTGCTGGGATTACACCATTTAACAGCTTGCAAGGCTGATGAATTGACCTCCACTATTTTTAGCCTGGTATCCACCACACCACTGATTGAAGTGACTTTTTCTGGCCAGTGAATCCCTATTTTTCATTTTTACATTTTTTTCTTTGTTCTTTTTTCTTTCTTTTTTCTACACACACACACCACACCACATACTCCGGCATACACACACACACGCACACACACACACACACACACACACACACACACACACACACTACTACTACTACTACTACTACTATGTACAACTGCCACAAAATGGCCACGTCGCTCCCAGAAGCGGGAGACAACAGCGAGAAAGGAAAAAGAAACAAGGAGAGTAATTGAGGTGAAAGGGGACCGTTCTACACACAGCTAGTGTTTCTGTCTTCGGTGGCGGGTGAGGTCCTGCGGGCGGGAGAATCCTTCGCTACATAGGCTGCATGGAATGGGCAGATTAGTTCTCTGGTCCTTTCGCAGTCGTTTGCCTCGAGTACAATTATGGCGGTTAAAACCAGCCTGCCTCTTCATGCAGCGATCACAGGTCGAGCAATGGTGCTGGCAGCAGTCCAAATTCAGGCTGCATCGCGTTGAAACAGCTGGTATTTCGTCCGATGTCTTACGCTCCACACAACGATGAACTGCAAAACCGCCAGCACTTTGCACACACACACACACACACACACACACACACACACGCACGCATACATACCAAGGAGCATGGCGCCACTAGAATTTTACCATGTACAGTAACAAATATCACCACTCAAGCATGTGTATGTATGGAGTGCATGATTATGCCACAGCGAATTTTTGTGTACAATGTCAAACACAATGTAATTGCGCAGACCCTTCAGCATTGCGCAGACCCTTCATCATTGGGCTAGAGGGCTTGAAAGTGATGACGTCAAAAACGGCCAGGGAGTAGTGCGTTGACATCAGACTTCTATTTTGGATCCACTAAGGTGTGACTTTGCTATTGCCTAAGTATGTTGGTGCATAGCAACCCACTCATGTCGTATGCAGGGGTCTTCCTCTCAGCTCTGTTTTATTTTATCTTTTCGTTCGTCCCTCTTGATATTTGTACTTTGTACTGTTGAGGCAACGAACTGAAATAATAAAAACCAAACCAAACCAAACCAAACTTTTCCTTCGCCACCAGTTGTCACCCCGCCCCCGTTAGCCAAATCAGTTAGTTTCACTGGCTACATCACCTTGCTGTGAGTAAGACCGTTTGAAATGTGCTTGGATCTATACAAAAAACTGGATCCAAGTGGATCCAGTTTTTGAATTTTTGGAATTGTTGCTATGCTGTGACGTAGCACTTTCAAGCCCTATTGGCATTGGTCATGGGTTTCATATTCACGTCTTAAAGGGGAAGTTAAGGCAAAAATTAATATTTCACCAAGTACACCAGTCACCTGGTCAACGTGCCTGCAGGGCACAACTTACTAGCCTGTTTGACCTTTTTGGGGTGCAGTCCTGTCACTCGAATTGAACTTGAGTTGAACCTTGGTGTGAAAGTTGTCGCCTGCTGGCGTGGTGACCAGGTGATTTGGGCACCCAGGAGCACATGACCGCTTGTTCAACCATGTCCGATTGGTAATAAAGGAGCAACGCTGCATCGCAGCCTGTTCGGACCAAAACCAGTCGACTCAGCGTCCAAACGAGTACAACATATGGGCCAATCGTCATCCGTGCTTTTATAAGAACGAAATGGCGCTTTCAGTGTCATTTTGCATACAAATCCCCATCAGTCTCTTCTAGTAGGGCGCAGTCACCTAGTTTCGGTGGAAGTGCACG
Organism: Sycon ciliatum; assembly: GCF_964019385.1. Classification (NCBI taxonomy): domain Eukaryota; kingdom Metazoa; phylum Porifera; class Calcarea; order Leucosolenida; family Sycettidae; genus Sycon; species Sycon ciliatum. Next base: position 10,010,143 of record NC_088654.1, on the reverse strand, counting down.
AGTGCATTGGGATTAAAGTAGGAAGGGAGCGTCTCAGCTTTCTCGGACCACGACCATTCGACTCAGCACCCCGAAGACTACAACTGGTGAAATTTTAATTTTTGCCTTAACTTCCCCTTTAAGGAGGTTCGCGACGGTTAGCGCCATGTTGGATTTCCGAATTTTTTTCTGAAAAATAATGCCTTTCGGAGTGGAAAAATGGGACGCGATCATGCACAGAAAATTGTTTAACCATGACTTCGCAGTGCTCGAGTCGAGACAAGATTTGAGGAAGAAGCTCAGCCACTAGTGGACTTGCGGCTTTATTTTGACATTGGCGGTTTTTGGATAGCTCGGTTCTCCTGCCGACGTGTCCTGGAGATGAAGACGCGGGAGAGTAATCCGTCACCCACGACGCGGCCTCTCATTCTGCGTACTGGACGATGCAAGAAGCCGAGGAGGGGGACGCTTCGCAAACTCAAACGATCGATCGAGTTCCTGAAAAACGGAAAAGGCGATCTCCATCACTAACGCCACTGGATTCGACTCCCGCGAAGAGGTCGTTCAGTGCCCCTCTTCACGGTCGACGAATCGTTCATCTCAGGTATCTGGCTGTGGGATTGTCTGCGTGCCAGAATCCTGGATGTGGCAAACCTCTTGCGCTCATTGATTGCGTTGAAGAGAAGAGGTACGACCTGGGCAGCGTACTTGTCATTCCGTGTCAGCAGTGTGGGATGGAGAATTTATAGATACAGATAGCCCTGTAATTACTGCTCAACACCCTGGCCCCCGTGCTTCCACAAGCAACACCAAAGCTGCTTTGGGTAAGTGCGTTTTTCAATCTCATAAGATTTACTCATGATATTTGGGAGTCATTTCCACCCTATGGCTATGGAAATGTATGAGCACACTGTATGCGCGGCGGCCGCGAGCGTGTGTGTGTTTGCATAGACCTGCATGTTTGTGCATGTGTGCACCATATGCATGTATGAACATGCACATGCATATGCGCTCATGTGGACGTGCCCTCGCACACATACTATACACACGTGCATGACCGCTCCCAGGGCATGTTGGTGTTACATGTGTATGCGGGCATCTCCACTCATGCACATGAGTGTGCACATGCATGTGGGTGGGTACGCACACGTGCGTGAATGTATGTGTGTGTACGTGCGCGTGTGTTCTATTGCGTGTGAGAGCATGCATGTGTGTGTGTGTGTGCGTGTGCGTGTGTGTGTGTGTGTGTGTGTGTGTGTGTGTGTATGTGTGCACGGATGTGTGTGTCGATGGTGTGCATTTTTGTGATTGGTGAACACTCTGATCCCTAAACCGCGATACCGGAGCTCCCTAGCTACAGCCTCAGATTGATTTATAGTTCATCGTTGGGAATGAGTTCGCTGCTCATGATGCTGTTGCGGATGTTGCGGCCCTAGCTGAAATTGTCGAAGCTCGCCCTGATGCCAGTACCCGGTAGTGTAGCACTCTGTCACTTTTGCATCAGCATGTTCGGCGATGGAGTTTGCAGAACATCAGCAAAAGCGGCTGGCCACCCTTCAACCGTTGGTCCAAGCAACGTGCTTCTCTAAATCAGTTGCAGTGCGGGCAGCTGCCAGTGGGATGGTGATGAAGCACTTTGTCTTGTCCTACAAACGAAGTGGTGAGCCAGCCATTTCCAGACTGATGAAGGAGCAAGTCGGAGGTAAGAAGCGGGTGGCAGTCTCAAGGAAGATTATATTAGTGGTGGCTGAACACCTAGCGAAGAACCAACAGCAACCCAATTGTAAGGAACGCCCTGTGGCACAGTGCTTCACTTGTTTGTGCGCACCGTACAATACCATCATTTTTGCCAGTGTGGGGACACGTTCTAGCTCGCATAGTTGAAGAACAAGAGGACTCAGTGTTGTCTGATTCGTTCCAACATGTCAGCTTTCATTGTAGTTTGATATGGGGCAGTGCTAAGCGCTATCATAGCTACATGTACATGTATCACAACCAAGTGCCAACAGGAGAGTAATCATGGAGAAAAGTACCTATCGATAATGCGTGTGTAACTCGAGTACTCTCAGCACTCAAAGCACATACTTGTTGTTACGTAAGTAGTTATCAATATTCGTTCATTGTCTCACAAGGAGAAGAAGAAGACAAGGCAGTGCGAGTATGCGCACAGCCTATCCATGCATTCCTACGGTGTACTATTTATGTGTATACAAATTACGTGTCATAAAGTAGCCATGCTACACTATCCTCCTCCTACCAGAAATTCACGCCCTCGTGAATAGAGAAAGAAAACAGAAACATAAAAAATAAAATAACTCAGGACATAGCAAAATCAGTAAACCGAGCAGGCAGTCCAGCATTGCGAGCAAGATGGGCTCTGGTTGACTGCGGGAGCGTAGACGACAGCGGACTATGGTCGCTGTCGAGGGCATGTGGGACATACTGAGGCATCACTGGAGCAGCAGGTACTGGATCCTCCAGCGGCAGGGACGCAGATGGCGACGGCAGGTAAGCGAGTTTCAAGCGGTTGAAATGCAGCGTCTTATGGCGACCATCAACATCGACAACGTAGGACGTTGATCCAAAGACGGACACAATACGAAATGGACCACGCCAAGGGCGGTGGAATTTGCGGTGTTCACCAGGGTGAATGACAGCATCCTTTACGTAAACAAACTGGCCAGCAGCTAATGGTGCACCCTTGGTTCGGCGGTTGTAATGTTCTTCCTGGTGCTCATGGGACAGATCAGCGAGCTCTCGAGCTTGAGCATGTGCAACACGCAACGCAAACTGTAAATGGCGAACGGAACTAGTGGATTCAAGAGACGCTGGTTGTGGCAAACCAAACACAACATCTGCCGGCAAACGCAATTCAGTGCCGTACAACAACTTAGCAGGACTGTGACCCGTGGACGCATGGACAGCAGAACGGTACGAAAGCAAGACAAGAGAGAAGGTAGCATCCCACTCAATAGATGTAGGGGTGATGTGCGCACGGAGTAGACCGAGCAAAGTGCGATTGAGCCGCTCTACAAGTCCGTCACCTTCCGGATGGTAGGGAGTAGTACGGGACTTGTGAATACCCAGCAGACGACATAATTCAGCAAAAAGCTTAGACTCAAACTGCGGACCCTGGTCGGAATGCAGTTGCTCAGGGGATCCAAACCGTGCTATCCAGCCATTGACAACAGCCACAGCGACAGCTTCTGCAGTAACGGATTGGAGTGGAAAAGCTTCTGCCCACCGAGTGAAGTAATCAGCCATAACCAACAGATATCGATTACCACGGGGTGTCTCTGGCAATGGACCGACGATGTCGAGGGCTACGAGCTGAAATGGGTAGCCGGCATACATTGGCTGGAGCGGAGCACGCTGGGCATCAGACTTGAGCCGAAACCGTGCACAAGTGACACAACACGCCACAAACTCCTGAACATCTGATGCCATTCCAAACCAGAAAAAACGTAGCCGCGTTTGAGCTAACGTTTTATCTACACCAGGATGGTTACAAGACGGAAGAGCATGAACAGCCAGCAAAGCTTTGCGTTGAAGCACAAATGGGACGACAAGACGGGGTGCAGGACCGACATGATCATGATCGGAAAATGGAGGTGATATGTACAGAACGCTGTCAATGAGACTTAGCTGCTCGGCATTCGCCCAGAACAAACGCATGGTACGACTAGTGCCAGAAATTAAATCTTCAGGAGGACGCACAAATTTGCCACTCACTGCATTGTACCATGACAAGACCACTGATAGATCAACATCCACAGCTTGGGAAGCGGCCAACTCAGGCGCGGAGAGACCAGCTAGTACAGGAGTGGCTACATCCACAGACGCCATTGTGGCAGAGGAACTAGCTTGCTCTGGCTGATTTGCGGGAGTCTCGAGATGGGAGGGTTGCACCTCCGGCAACAAGGAACGCGACAGACCATCTGCATTCAAGTGCTGCCGACCCGGCCGGTGAACAGTAGTGAAGGTGTACTCAGCGAGTTGCTCCACCCATCGAGCTTTTCGACCGCGTGGTTCCTTCACGGACTTCAGTGCGGTGAGGGCAGTGTTATCTGTGCGGGCAATAAACTTCTGACCAAGCAAATAGTGCCGGAACTGATTCGCGAAATGGACAAGGGCAAGCGTTTCCCGGTCTGAGGCATCATAATTCCTCTCTGCCTTCGTCAAGACCCGGCTGCCGAACACAATGGGGCGTTCCTCGCCATCTTGCATTTGGCTGAGGACAGCTCCAATGGCCACCTTGCTAGCGTCAGTGTCCAAAATAAAGCCGCCAGACGAAACAGAAAAGTCGGGATACGCCAACACGGGGGCTGTTGTCAGTGACCGTTTCAGAGAGGTGAATGCCGCATCACAACTCTTTGTCCACATAAAGCTGGCATTCTTCCCTGATAGAGCAGTCAGGGGTGCAGAGCGCTGAGCAAAGCCACGGATGAACCGACGGTAGTACCCAGCGTAACCCAGAAACACACGTACATCTCTCACTGACTTCGGTACAGCCCACTGCTCGATAGCTTCAACTTTGGCCGGATCCGGAGCCAATCCGTCAGCCGAAACCTGATGACCGAGGAAGAGCACTTTCCGTTGGAAGAACGAACATTTCTTCAAGTTGAACATCAGTCCAGCAGCACGAACGCGGTCAAACACCGACTTGAGGATCTGGAGCTGTCCAGTCAAGGTAGAACTGGCATTCAGCACATCGTCGAAGAAAACGCGACAGAATGGCTGGGTCGGCACATTGCATAAGCCATGAAGCACCGCTTCCATCACACGCTGGAAAGTTGCCGGACCATTTCGACATCCCATTGGCATCACGGAGAACTCGAACAAACCCAACGGTGTGGTAAAGGCAGTCTTGGCCTTATCTTCCTCGTCCATAGCGATCTGCCAATAACCTGAAGCTAAATCCAGGCAAGTGAACCAGGAACAGCCGGAGAGTGAGTCTAGCATGTCATCAACTCGTGGGATGGGGTACGCATCTGGCTCCGTAACACTGTTCAACTTGCGGTAGTCGATACACAATCGAAGAGATCCGTCCTTCTTTGGAACGAGAACTATGGGTGACGCCCAGGGACTAATAGACTCTGTGATTATACCACGGGCCAACAGATCATCCAGCAAAGCTTGTAAAGCCTGCCGGCGGTGGTAGGGTACACGACGCGTAGGCTGCTTAACTGGCTTTGTCTCACCAGTACTAATACGATGTGGGAAAACATCACAATGACCAAAATCACCCTCCTGCAAGATAAACAAGTCATGATTCTCCCGGAGAATCTCTGTAAGTGTGCTCTTCTCAGGTACTGACAGATGACTCTGAGAGTCAACATATGTACGGATTACCTCGGCACGTTCAGGGGATAGCACAAGCGGTGGCGTATCCGCAACGGACGAAACAGTAGGATCATTATCCTCGACAATGAAGTCCTCAGGTACAGGAGATAACTCGGCAATGTTAACATCTTTAGCAAGAAGCACTGGGTGGTCAGAGTGATTTTCCAACACAACTACCACACGGGACCTGTCAGGTCCAACCGTAACCACACCGGGGGTCACAGACACATCTGGAAACTTTGTCAAGAATGAGTCAAGTGGATCAGCAACACAGTCCACAGTTACAGGTGCCTCTTGCACAGACATGCACGGCACCAACACTACATGGCCGGCAGGCAGAGTTAATGCACGACCAACAGTGACACGAGAAGAGTACGTGCTCAGGTCTTCCTGAGAATTACTATCACTAACACAAGAGTCAGATACTGGCGCCGGGTCCTCCGCAACGGCCGGACTAGGTTCCGATGGACCAAAACTGGTAGCTTTCACTCCTAACGGGACTGACAGGTCTTTAAAAGTTAAGGTGCCTTGAGCAATGTTCAGTAATGCTCCATGGTCAAACAAGAAATCAGATCCCAAGATCATATCACGGCGGATATCAGGGGACACTACAAATGCATGCAAAAATGAGCACCCTCCAATGCAGCATTCGATATCTACAGCACCCAGAACCCGAAGTCCCTCACCATTCACCGCACACAAACGGGGGGCAGCTTGCAAAGGCACATCACCATACGTGGACAATAATGTTTTTTCATGCAACAAAGAAACACATGAACCAGAATCAATTAGTGCAGTTACGCTCTTGCCTTCAACATTGAGGTCTAGGGTAGGGACGACAGATGATACAGCTTCGATTCGCGCCTCATCTGATGGCTCCTCGTGGACGACTGGGAGTTGTCCCACACCACCAGTCGTACTCAGTTTCCCGAGCGCCAAGGGTTGTGTGGGCAATCAACAGCAAAGTGGCCAGGTTGTCCACACCCAAAACAAACCGGCGGTTCATCGCGACCACCACGACCATACGCCCGTCCCCGTCCACGACCACGTCCACTGACACGAGACTGGCCATCGGGACTTGCTCCTGCAGTGACTGGTGTTTGCGGAGCGACAATTATTTCTAAACGACCGAGTCTCTTTTCAAGATCTGACATTCTTGAATCAAACTTCTCAAGCACTTGGGCCAGTCGATCACGCTCTCCAGCGTCATACGCACTTGCCTTGGCAACAGAAGCACGGTGTACAGCTGGTGATGGGCCAGGTGGCTGGCTGCGTAACGGCAACGCGGCGCAGGCCGAGCCATCGTAGTCACCAGTTACATGTAGACCTACTGCTTGAGTGAAGTGAGACTCTACAGGCATCCGGCTCTGTTCCCTGGCGTAGATTGCCGAGACCTCAATTGCTTTTTGGACCGCCAGTTCAATGTTTGCTGGTCGTGGCGACGACAGAGCCAGGCGCATATCTTTTGTTGGCTGACCATCGATGAAGATCTGCAGCAGCATCGATTCTAGTAACGGGCCCTGTTGGCCTGGATATGCTTTGGCAGCAAGGCGGCGGAGCTCCATGGCATAATTATGCATACTGCGTTTCATGGGCGAGTTTCAGGCGCTGGCGTAAAGCCGCTTCGTGCATTTGGGCCTGCTGTGGTGGCTCCAGGCGACTGCGGAGCGCTTCAACGGCGTCATGAAACGAAATGTCTGCATCAGATAGGAGAATGGTCTCCAGCAGTTCATGGGACGTGCCTACGAGTCTTGTGGGTAATAACAATAGTTTTTGTTCCTCACTGTACGCGTTCAGGTGGCATGCATCGTTAAAATGTTTGAGGTAGGCCGAAAAATCTTCATTTCCGGCACGACCAAATACTTCCGGTAACAGGATTGGTCTCGGTAAGGCTGAGGCACTGGCAGGCTTGTCATACATCTCGAATGACAATGGACTAGGTGACCGGGTCTGCTTTTTCGACTTGCCCATCTTGCGTTCGAGATCAAGTAAGTTCAAAATTTAAACAAAATTTAATATTAAAAAAAATTCTACGAAAAAACCCTGCAATGCAAACGTCACTCGCGGCCTACCCGCCGGCGCGGCCCGTACCGTGAATCTGTGATGTGTCAAGCTACGTAGTGCGTAGGTCTACCTAGCTAGCTAGCTACACAAGTAGTAAGTACTGCATGTACAATCATGGAGTTACGTCATATGCAGGTGCATGCATGCACAATCTAGTACAGTACGTCAGTAGTACTACAAGACCAAGGCCAGGGCAGCTGTAAGTATGCACGCACACCCACGTAGAACTATGTGCAAAAATAATTGTAGTGAAAATTCTAGCCCTTTTTACACCAAACAAAACTGTTACTCATGCACACCGAACGATCAGTCAAGAAGTAAAGAATGGAAAACGAGACGAAGGATAGAATGACCAATACTAGTAAATTAGAACTTAGTCTGTGGGCTGGTCTCCCGAGTAGCTGGAACTGGTCTCAGACTCTCTGGAACTTGTCGACTCTGCAACTTGTCTCTCCTGCGGAGGCGTCTTCCCAGCCGAGGACAAAACCGACGACTATTGTTCCGCTGCCACCATTGTAACTCGTGTACTCTCAGCACTCAAAGCACATACTTGTTGTTACGTAAGTAGTTATCATTCGCTCATTGTCTCACAAGGAGAAGAAGAAGACCAAGGCAGTGCGAGTATGCGCACAGCCTATCCATGCATTCCTACGGTGTACTATTTATGTGTATACAAATTACGTGTCATAAAGTAGCCATGCTACACGTGCACCCAGGGTTTTCCGGCAAATTTACTAGTTCAGCTATTCCATCCTTGTATTGTTCTGAACGCCGAGGGCTCTAGTGAGTTTATGCAACACCTATTAACAGCCAAAAATCCAATAAGTTATGACCAAAGCAGCAGCAGAGAAGTACAAGCAATATAGATACGTGAATTTACCAATTTTAGGCAAATTTTGACAGTTTTTTGGATTTTTCTCCAGAATATGCACGGTGACCCCTATTTTCGCCGCGGTAAACCTGTTCCAACCCACTTATAGAACGTGTTTGAAGTATCCACATATGGGGCAAACTCAAAAATAAGCTGCAAAAAATATTCAAAGTTTCATTTTTTGCGTCTTTTTGTTCTTCTCCAGGAAATGACGACCTGGATCCCATCGTCAACCAAAGTGTACATTTTTCGGTGTTGATATCATCTTAGTCAATACCTCGAACAGTCTGTAAAATTTTATGTCATATTTTCTGTCCTAACTGATGTTATGGTCGATTTCTCATCAATTTTGGGATTTTGTGTTATTTTGTGTCATCAAGGAAAATTGTGTTTTTGGCAAGACCTATTCGGGCAATTGAAAAACTGATGTTACTAAGCGAAAATATAAGGCTGTACCTATTCAAATCTGATGTCAGATTGGGCTGATGTTGAAATTAAATTTTTGGGGCTAACTGTCCCGAACCCCCTTAACTATAAATTGACAAGTCAACATTATTACATGTATCGTCTTCTGCTTTATGCATGTTCAAATACCACTATACAGGCAAATTGTACCAAAGTTCCATACAGCTCTGCATCATTCTTGACAATGCTGTTGATTGTACATTGTTCACAATCACTACAATCGCTGCCATTTCTCATAAATTATATTGTCATGCAGTATAGTTACGAGCGTTACGAAACACACCGCCAGGATGCCACAATACAAAGATGGCTACATTTTTTCAACAAACATCAATTATTGCGAAAAAATAAATATTACTATTATTTAAAGAGTCGGCGTGGAGAAAGCAATTTTATTAGTGCAATTAGGAGTATAATAGATGCAGACATGGCCAGACAACAACAAGTTCATGGAATTTTTAAGGATTTTTTATGTTATTCAAAATCGATTTTCGTGTTCCGCTCATCAGTGAATAGTATCGGAACTGAGAGTACTGTGTACAAAATTAGAACATTTTATAACAGCATAATTAAAAGTGTGAACAAAAAAGGAAGTGCTACAGCATTACATAATAGGGCTTGGCGGATAATGCCGGCAGAAAAATTGGCAGAATTCGGTACTTTTCTGGTAAGTTTCATGCATGTTTGGTATGTGGATAAAGAAATGGAGCAGAATTCGAGGAATTGCCCGCCATAAGGTTTGTATGGTTCTGCCAATTTCGGTGCAAAAAAAGCAGAATATGCCACCTTTTCGAGCATTATCCGCCAAGGCCTATTACTTGTACATAATAGGCGTCAAACGTGGTGCTAACATATATTATAGCAATAAAAACTGCTTTATGGCAGTTTTCTAAAAAAAGTTATTGTGTTCTAGTCCATGGACCCCGTCTAAAAAGTAAGAAATTAACGAAATGTGATAGCCGAAAATTAAAATTTCACACAAAACCTCACAATAATCACAACACTTGAAATGCTGCTTTCAACACTAAATTTACTTGTACTGCACCAACAATTGGCAACATACATGTCATGCATGCATAGGAAAGAGGATCACGAGGGGAAAAGGTCTTCTACATGTAGCTTTTCATTCTGTGTGTGATTATTGTGAGGTTTTGTGTGAAATTTTAATTTTCGGCTATCACATTTCGTTAATTTCTTACTTTTTAGACGGGGTCCATGGACTAGAACACAATAGCTTTTTTTAGAAAACTGCCATAAAGCAGTTTTTTTTGCTATAATTTCTTTTGTTTTTTCTGTCACCAATCAATGGAATGCCCTATATCAATATGTAAATTTAAACTAAATGATGGCCTACACTATACCGTATTATACGCATTGATGTGCAAGCCTTTTCTTGTAGAAAATTCCTCTGCGGGGAAACACGTGAGTAGTGGTGGACCGTGGTGATACGTTTTTTATACGGAGGTCATTCTGTGCATGTTGCTGTAGCAGAATTTCATGACTCTGTCATAAAATTGTCTTGCCTTTCAGATAGTTCAGATTTCCCCGCCCTTGATCAGATTTATTTGAGAAATGTAACCAGGTGCGTGTCGCAGATTTTTTTGTTGATTCTGTGTTTATAATGGTTTATAATCATGGGTTTTCGTGATAAGGTCATCCTGCATCATATTGCACTGAAATCGTAATCCTGTTGATGTCGATACAGCTTTTGGAAGTAGTTCAATGACTTCAAACTGTTAGTCCACGATTTTCTAAAACAACACAGCAAAGGAGGAACAATAAACATGTATTAAAATGTAAACAAATACATTGCTGAGTACGACAGTAAAGACACCTCGTTCCAACAACTACACTGATCCTGAGGATAAAAGGGGCAAGGCTATGGTTGGAGGTACTGAGAGATAAACAAGGCATTCCACAATAATAAAATCTTACACATCTTTTGGGGAGTATGAATGATATCCAGTCGAACCTCTTTAGGACGAACACCAAGGGACCGATGGTATTTATTCTGTGAGTTTGTCTTAACCTATTTTAACCAGTGAACACAATTATTTCTCCAATAGACATACGAATAGATTTCTTCTACAGCGAAAGATTCTAAGCCACACCAACTCATTGAGTCCTCTCGTATGAAACAAAATGAGTCACTAGAGAGGTTCTGCAAAACGAAAATGCGTACAAACTTTCGTTCTACGTCATGAAGTGCGAAACTTCGCACGAACTTTCGCAACTTTGGACGCGAAACTTGCAGGGAACGCGAAATGAACTGTCGTAGGAAAATTCGTGAGATCGGGTCATGGCGTACGTGCACTTGGCCCGCCAAACTACGAAAATGTGCAGAACGCAAAATTCGTACACAATTTCGCAAGGACTGTCGCGAAACTTCGTTCGAATTTTCGTTTTGCAGAACCTCTCTACTGAACGTTTCTTTAGAAACATGCCGGCAACTGAAACAGCAACAGAGAAAGTACGATACATAATACAGCACATTCTTGCAGGTAAAGTGCGTATCGGTTATAGTGTGGTCGTATCCAAGAATATACTGCTTACAAGAATGAACACTCATTTTTTCATAATCATAACACATATTTTATGTGTATATTTATTCTTACAAGCAGTATTATCGCATAGTAGAATATATCGGCCCTAAGAATGGATTTTGTGTAGCAAAATATGCCAGATTAGTGCAAAGTGTATCGCCTGTAGTAATAAAATCTGTGCTCTGTGCATACTCAATACAATAATATTCAACACAAAAAGAGAGTTATGTCCTACTGAGCATCGGAGAATCACTTTTTCTGTCCAGTCGGACTCTTGCTTCTGACTTCTCTCGTATCTGCTGCTCCGCAGTCGCCTAGCACGACCGCGAGTCTGATCCGTGTGTATCATGTGTCGACCTACATGATTGTACGTGTCCACATGCGTTACGGGAGCGCATAATTAGGGAGGTTTAGTTCCCACGTAACGGAAACGCGTACGTGGGTGATCCACGTAAAGTGGATGAAGGGCACCCACGTTGCAATGTTGTGTTTAGTCACATGGAACAAACAAAAGCATGAAGCTAAAGGCCAAAACCTGGTCAAAGACGAAGCTACCCCGGCCTAAGAAGCTCATCCAATATTTTGATTTCGTGCTTCGGAAACTTCTTCAGCTGAGCACCCTCACAGCTCGCACAATGCGCTCCATTCTGATTTTCACCCACGTTCTGGCGGAACGTGGGTGAGCCTCCATACACGGTATGTCGTGAATCAGAAAACGTCTGTACGTGGGTCACTGAGTATCACGTGGTACACCCACGTAAAGTACCCACGGATTACGTGGGACTAAACCTCCCTATTATAATTATTATGATACCTGTATGTCACACGTGCATATGATATGTCACACGTGATTTGTCGTGTGTAAGAAATATCGGCAATAAGAATCAAATGTCGTTTTTCAAACACCCACGCCATAACCGATACCTACTGTACATGTACTACAAACAGATTGCAGATCGTAATTCTTGCTTTGGCGGCACGAAACTTTATTTGGGGCAGTGCAATCTCGGCGGTACTCACAAATAATAAATCAAACAGCCCAGACTCGAGTAAACAAATCCAATAATACAAGTACGAGATCTTCACGAGACGAGACTGCACCCTTTGACTTGTTTCGTATGAAGCAAACAAGTTTACTGAACCTCTCCACAATGGAGATTTTCCCTGATATGCGAATTTATTTTGCAAACTCGGTCAATGGGTCCTTGAACCTTTCCCTCCAGATTGGGAACTGCTAACGATAGTATGCCACTGACCAGTGCCTTACTTGTAACGTACCAATGTACAATGAATATGAGTATTTCGACAACACATCTAACATAAGCCTTACCGTCAAGAAGGTGAACTCGCGTTCTTCGCACACTGTAGTCTGTAGACAAGGTCAAAGAGATAAAAATGGATCTAAATCCGAATAAAATCAGCACACGTTTCCGTAAATGAAAGTGTGAGCATAAGCAAATGAATCGAAGGAAACCGGTCAACTCAGAGTTCACCTGTCATCGAGTATTCCGTAAAAGGAGGCCTCGGCAGCGGAAAAGCTAAATTTAGAAAGAGATCCTGTCAGCTTTTCCATTATTTATTGCATTCCGCCCAAAATGAGCACACTTTTCGTAAATGAAAGAGTCAACACAAGCAAAAGAATCAAAGGGAACTGGTCAACTCACCTGTCATTGAGTAATATTCCGCGAAAGGAGGTCTCAGCAGCGCCGAAACGAAACAAGCCAGGCCAGGAGACGAAATATCCGAAACAGCTCATACAAGAAGCAGTTCCAAAGGAGGAAGTTCCTCGCGCAAGCACATCCGAACACGGACTGCACTGCATCACAATGTCTGCCGTGCACGTGCACAGCACGCGGCTACCACCCGTTGGTAGATCTAATACCGAGCACCTTACGTAGAGACTTACGTAGCTTAAGTGAAATACCGAGCACCTTACGTAGAAACTTACGTAGCATAGCGATGTCGTTTTTCTTGCCATGTGAACACAATAATAGAAAAGCTGACAGGATCGCTTTTCTAAATAACTGAGTGCAGGCACAAAGCATGAGGTGATACAGTGCAACATGACACAACACCCACATCTGATATAAACCAGCTACGAGAACAACTTCAGCGCGACTACATGCTTCTTTTGTTTACAAAGAACAGGATTATGCACACGAATACATACAGCTTCCAGAACCTTCAACTGCTTAACATAACTTGCGCGGCACAAAACAGAAAAGTGAGAATCATCGTACACACTAAGACAATCTGGACGTGATAACAAGTGACAAAACACAGCTGACTTATTGCTCACGTTGCTCTCTTCCGTCTCATCCCGCTCCTTTCCCCCAACCTCCTCCGCCCTATCCTCGTCCTCCGTCTTATCCTCGTCCTCCGTCTCATCTTCATCGTCCTCATCACCACCATCCTCATCATCAGTCACCTCCCCATCATCCGTTTGATGCTCAGTCTCACTGCACTCCTTATCAGCCTCCAACATGGCTCCATCATCTCCACCAGCATCACAAGTCGTTTGACCGCTGCTCCGCGTCACCGTTGCTGGGTTCTCTGCTACTGCCCACCCATTTCCAATGTCCATTTTGCGTGGGCCAAGTCCATTCCGTGCATAAATTTCAAGTGAATAGTTTGCTGTGCTTCTTCTGGGTCTATGGGTAAGGATATTGGTTTCATTTTGGTTTGTCGATGATCTCCCTCTCTGTCCAGACACAGTCGGCACCGTGGATCCCAGCACCCTTGCCTCCGCCTGAGCCACCCCCTTTACCTTTGGTGACTACCGAGACGGTCGTCCCCCCGGTGCTGGGATCCACGGTGCCGACTGTGTCTGGACAGAGAGGGAGATCATCGACAAACCAAAATGAAACCAATATCCTTACCCATAGACCCAGAAGAAGCACAGCAAACTATTCACTTGAAATGTATGCACGGAATGGACTTGGCCAACGCAAAATGGACATTGGAAATGGGTGGGCAGTAGCAGAGAACCCAGCAACGGTGACGCGGAGCAGCGGTCAAACGACTTGTGATGCTGGTGGAGATGATGGAGCCATGTTGGAGGCTGATAAGGAGTGCAGTGAGACTGAGCATCAAACGGATGATGGGGAGGTGACTGATGATGAGGATGGTGGTGATGAGGACGATGAAGATGAGACGGAGGACGAGGATAAGACGGTTGGGGGAAAGGAGCGGGATGAGACGGAAGAGAGCGACGTGAGCAATAAGTCAGCTGTGTTTTGTCACTTGTTATCACGTCCAGATTGTCTTAGTGTGTACGATGATTCTCACTTTTCTGTTTTGTGCCGCGCAAGTTATGTTAAGCAGTTGAAGGTTCTGGAAGCTGTATGTATTCGTGTGCATAATCCTGTTCTTTGTAAACAAAAGAAGCATGTAGTCGCACTGAAGTTGTTCTCGTAGCTGGTTTATATCAGATGTGGGTGTTGTGTCATGTTGCACTGTATCACCTCATGCTTTGTGCCTGCACTCAGTTATATAATGTTAGCACTATGTTTGACGCCTATTATGTAATGCTGTAGCACTTCCTTTTTTGTTCACACTTTTAATTATGCTGTTATAAAATGTTCTAATTTTGTACACAGTACTCTCAGTTCCGATACTATTCACTGATGAGCGGAACACGAAAATCGATTTTGAATAACATAAAAAATCCTTAAAAATTCCATGAACTCGTTGTTGTCTGGCCATGTCTGCATCTATTATACTCCTAATTGCACTAATAAAATTACTATTATTATTATTTAAAAATTCGACGAGGAGACAATAATTTTAATATGGCAATAAGTAGGACGAGCTGAAGCGACATGTGGACTACTTTATTAACAATGTAAGCGATGGAGATGATGCAAGAAACAACCTAAAGGGTAAGGAAAAATACATGTAAGAAGAAAAAGGGCAATGGAAAAAAAAGATGATTCGAACAAGTTTTCGTACAACACTCTTCAGGAATCACCGTTGTACTAAAGAACAAAATGAGAACAAAGGAAATAATATAGCAATCAAGGTAGGGTGACACGATACAATGACAGCACTAGAATATCGAGGTGCAATTTCTCACAAAAGTGTGCAGAAAACAAGGGTATACAAGTAAGAACTAAGCGTGACAAGTGTGTATCAGCAACAAAAAACAAAAAAGTGAGAACGAATGATAATAATAATAATAATAAACAAGAAGGTGACAAAACACATTTAGGCACAAGTGGCAACAACGTTGCCACACTACACAACAGAACATTATTTGAACAATTTTAGGGCAATAACACTATCTTTCTGGACACACAAATTCGGCTTATGAATGCGCTGACAAACAGCTTCCAAAACTTGTAACTGCAAAAGATAACCATGACGAGCACGGCACAAAACAGAAAAACAGGAATCAGAATAAGTACGACAACAGTCAGTACTAGAAACCAAATGATTGTATACTGAAGACTTGTTATTACGAGACGGACGCACACAATCTCGACTCACGCGCACACCCTCACACTCCCTCTCACCCTCACTCAGCTCACCTTCTCCCTCACTGTCCGAATCAGAACCTGCTCCGTCATCCACCACGGTTTGACTCTCCTCCTCACTTGCATCGTCCTGCGTCTCACCTTCACCACCCACGCCAACCCTGAATGCCGTTGCCTTCACGTCAGTCGTCGTCCTTTCCGATAATCCACAAAACAAAGCAGCAAATGACAGACCACGGAGATCTACAGCAGATTACAACCGGACCTATGAATTCACGGTAAAAATACAAAGGAAACAATCGGAAAGGACGACGACTGACGTGAAGGCAACGGCATTCAGGGTTGGCGTGGGTGGTGAAGGTGAGACGCAGGACGATGCAAGTGAGGAGGAGAGTCAAACCGCGGTGGATGACGGAGCAGGTTCTGATTCGGACAGTGAGGGAGAAGGTGAGCTGAGTGAGGGTGAGAGGGAGTGTGAGGGTGTGCGCGTGAGTCGAGATTGTGTGCGTCCGTCTCGTAATAACAAGTCTTCAGTATACAATCATTTGGTTTCTAGTACTGACTGTTGTCGTACTTATTCTGATTCCTGTTTTTCTGTTTTGTGCCGTGCTCGTCATGGTTATCTTTTGCAGTTACAAGTTTTGGAAGCTGTTTGTCAGCGCATTCATAAGCCGAATTTGTGTGTCCAGAAAGATAGTGTTATTACCCTAAAATTGTTCAAATAATGTTCTGTTGTGTAGTGTGGCAACGTTGTTGCCACTTGTGCCTAAATGTGTTTTGTCACCTTCTTGTTTATTATTGTTATTATTATCATTCGTTCTCACTTTTTTGTTTTTTGTTGCTGATACACACTTGTCACGCTTAGTTCTTACTTGTATACCCTTGTTTTCTGCACACTTTTGTGAGAAATCGCACCTCGATATTCTAGTGCTGTCATTGTATCGTGTCACCCTACCTTGATTGCTATATTATTTCCTTTGTTCTCATTTTGTTCTTTAGTACAACGGTGATTCCTGAAGAGTGTTGTACGAAAACTTGTTCGAATCATCTTTTTTTTCCATTGCCCTTTTTCTTCTTACATGTATTTTTCCTTACCCTTTAGGTTGTTTCTTGCATCGTCTCCATCGCTTACATTGTTAATAAAGTAGTCCACATGTCGCTTCAGCTCGTCCTACTTATTGCCATATTAAAATTATTATTATTATAATTTTTTTTTTGAAGTGCAAGCCTCTTTTACGGGCAAAAATTAACACAATGTATTAAAATGCAATACAACATACACTGGAGAAGAAATCAGGAAAATAAAATATGAGCTCAAAAATGGAACGAAAAATAGCAAATAGAATCAAAACTCACGATGGAATCAAACTCATGATTACTATTATTATTATTCCGGTTTGTCTCTTTCCCTCAAACCAGTTAATATGTTATGACTTGGGGCTCCCCGCGTGCTAGTTTGTACGTGAAGTGTGTGGGTTAAAGTGAGGGCTGCGTCCCACCCGCCTGTGTGGATTCACAGGAAGTGTGAGTTACGAAGTCTGAAGAAAATGTTGAACGGCCTCTGCTGGGATGACGACTACACCATAGCTCAGTGGTTAGAGCATCGCTGGCTACAAGCGAGGGTCCCTGGTTCGAGTCCTGGTGGTGACAGTCAATTTTTTCTTCAAACTTTTCCCGTTTGTCTCTTTCCCTCAAACCAGTTAATTATTATTATTATTATTTATTAAATTTTTAATAGGGTATTCCCACAGGCCTAAGGCCTTCTTACGGGGTACCCTATATGTTTTTTGTATAGATGAGCGGAAGTCTGATAGCGTGGAGCAAATACGAACAGAAGCAGGGAGCGAATTCCAGCGATCTAAATATTTCCATAATTTCGTGCCGTTGGTTTATACACAATTTCAGGGCTAAAATAACCTTACCCTGTCATGGCGATATCTCTGACGAGTTGAATTCACCTAGTCTCCCTTGTGCAAAAAATTCCCTTGTGGTGCTGCTAGCTGCAATGTAATGTCAACCCAGAATAGGGTGAAAATCGAAAATGATAAATTCCTCGCCTCCCGTCCATCCAACTGCGCTGGTTGCATCAAGCACGATGTTTAGAAGACGAGTGGCATTCGACAAACACATGGCAACATATTTCTTGAAGAAGGAAGCCCTCATTTCACCGACTGGCCTCGAGGTAGGCAACAAATCGGCCAACAATTTACTGACCAGCGTCGTCATCTTTCCCTGCATAGCGTCTGCATGTATGGTTCCCGCGCAGAAAATAAAAATCGGAACAAAACAGGGTCTGGCGCACGGACTGCACTGTGACTGTCGTATAGTGTCGCAGATGACGTCGCATCGCACACCACATCGCAACTAAAACCTTCCGTGAATCCCGTAGCCCGCACCGCATCGATGTATCGAGTTCTACGAAAGCGCCGGCGGTCGCGAAACCGAGAAGTCCAGAAATCGCACATCACGCGGCTCACGCCCAAATATGCTTGCTGATCGCAGAAGTATCTTATAGTAGTTCACATCCGTTTTGCCTACAGCCCTCGCGCCTACACGTATACGCCCCTTAGGCTCCAGGCTCGGGCAAGATTCAACCATCTTAAGGAGGCTCCAACCTTCTGCGCTGCGCAGCCGGTCTGGCGCTCTGTTTTTTGCAGGAAAAGTCTTGTTTTTGCCGATAAGTGCGAAAAGTTGGGAAATTCCCATCTCAACTTACTAAAATTTGAACTCCGCGATCGACAGTCTTATCAGAGAATATTGTTTCATTCTTCACCTGTAGTCTTCCCTGGGCCCCATCGAGGTTCCTGTTGTTTTTTCCTCCGTTGTGTCAGTGGGTATCAGGGCATGTTTTCTAAAGCATCGCTGGTGTGAGCAAGAAGTTGACTTTACAGCTCGATTTCTCGAGATCCTGAATAATTTTGCTTGACGAAAAAATGAACAAGGACAACGGAGCCAAGCGTCTCGTTGGCTGTGTAACACCAGGGACCAAAACCTACTGTAAGCGCGTTTTGGAGAGAGAGACTGAAGTGGGTGCACAGACTCTGGTAAGTGGATCCACTTCTAATTCTCAAGTGGCGAAATATATTCCTACGCTGAAAACATTGCAGTCTTGAGTGAGTGGTAAATCGTTGGTGAGCTACTGCTCAGTGACTTGGGCTATTTACGAAAGCTGTGACCTGTCAGCTGCCAACGTCGCCAGCAGTAAGTCATCACCTGCGTCCACTTGAATAAAATACAGCACTGAAAATTGAGTATGTTGTTTTGCAGTACTATTCTCTACTGTCAGTGTGTGAAGTATTTTGTAAATGTTGTGTTGTAAAGCACCAGTGATTTGAAAATATTCCTACACTACTCGCACCAGTTCTATTATGATGAATGCATGCACCTCTACCCATAAGCACTATGTGCATGCACATACGCAGGCACGCGTGTGAGCCTAAATGTTGTTTGTGTGTGTGCGCGCGCGCGCGCAGTGCATGTTGTGTGTGCGCGCGCACGCGTGCACAAGTGCATGGACAGCAGAATATGGTAACTAAGCTCAAGAGCATGCATTTTGCATGTGGGTGTATGCTGTTGCGGGTGCGCGTATATGACGTACGTGTATTTGTGTGTGCAAGGGGTACTTGTTTGTGAGCATGTGCATGTAAGCGTACATGTATGTATCAATGTGTGCAATGCGCATGCACCCACATACACTTGTGGTTGTTCCATGTTATTGGGAATAGTGTATGATTATACCTAATGGATGCTACACTGATTACTAGCAGTCGTTCATTGCCAATATTGAGTTGAACCTGCATCTACATTGTACATGTACTACAAACATGAAACTGCCCCCCCCCCCCAGAATATAATAATAATTGTTATCCTCCTCAAGCTCTTTGCCTGTTGCTTTATGAGAAATACTAGGAGTGAACTATTGCAAGAGTTGTGATGCAAAGCTGGTCTGAACTGTGCTCAGGGTCAGTAGGCCTCGGCCTGGATCATGAATAACGTTGTGCATGGATCATGCCGATATCCAGATCAAGGGCTAAAAAGCCCAGGAACCATGGCCTCATCTAGTCTCCATGTGTACTATAACAATCTGGGGACCATTCAATGCTTTTGACACAAAAAATTGGAGTAATACCACAAGGAATGCATAGAATGATCACCTTACCTGAAAAATAGCAATTCCAAGAATGGTGGAAAATCGGCCAGTTTTCGGTCCTATTTTTATTTTTGGAGGTCTAAAATGCGCGGTAACCCCCCTAAAATTATATATTTCTAGTTTCTATGAAGTATGAGGATCCCAAAAATAAAATAAAAAGGGCATGTCCATGAAGAAAATATGAAGCTGTGCACCCAATTGTACTTTGCGGACGGGCATTTCTGCGAAGTTCATTTTTGTACCAAAATTACTATTTTTCTGAGTAGTCAATGCTGATTGCCAGATTTTCTTGCTCAAATGCTTCACTGTGATGTGTGAAAGGACTTGCAATCACAAAGAGAAGCCAGACAACTGGTAAATCTGAAATATGACCCCAAAACAAGCAAATTTAGGCTGAAATCGATAAATACACCCACCCCTAGAAATACACCTCAAACAGCCTTATCTCCGCGGAAACACCCCCTGAATTTTTTTGTGAAGTAACATGGGATGATATAGAGCACACTCATCCACAAAAGGAGAGGGTTTATGAAGAAAAAAAATCACCCCCAAAGGGTTGGAGCCGCATGGGTGTCTAGTTTTTGAAATTATTGAGGCAGCACATTTCGTTTACAGCCCATCACTCGCCAGTATTCTTTGAAAGACTACCAGCAATTTGTTTAGCTCCTGCCATGTCCGAACTACTTGATAGCAGTGATGGCAACAGCAACAGTTACGAAACGGCGTGTAGTGTTGCGGTAACTGTTCAGAACTGTTCAGAGTCGTATCCTAGGTTAATCCGAATACTAAAAATTGACCCAAATTGCACATAACACGAAGCTGGTTTTTGAAAATTGTAAGTCGTGTATCTGCCCCATTTCTTCTTTATGACTTGCACAATACACCAGTCTTCCTCAACAACACATTTATAGCAGGGGTTAAGTACCATATAAGAGAAGTACAGCCAGTGGTATTGTCATGTTGAAATACTACAATTTTGACACAAATTACACATAACACGAAGCCAGGTTTTGAAAATTGTAAGTCGTGTATCTGCCCCATTTCTTCTTTATGACTTGCACAATGGTCCAGTCTGCCTAAATAACACATTTATAGCAGGGGTTATGTACCATATTAGAGAAGTACAGCCAATGATATTGTCATGTCTAAATACTACAATTTTGACACAAATTACACATAACACGAAGCTGGTTTTTGAAAATTGTAAGTCATGTATCTGCCCCATTTCTTCTTTATGACTTGCACAATACACCAGTCTTCCTAAACAACACATTTATAGCAGGGGTTAAGTACCAAACAAGAGAGCTACGCTACATTGTACATCTAGTCATACTGTCATAAACAGCCAGCATTTTTCCTGCAGCAGTCACACCACCATTATCATTATTTCCAAGGAAATCCTCTTACATTGTCAGCTCCTACGTCGTTAGATACAATGTAGGGGGATGTAGGACCGGCTCGTCAAAAATAGAGAACCTGAACAAGCGTGCTCGGGACGTCTCAGCAATCGCAGTATGCCTGAGCACTCCAATAAAAACTTGATCAATGGCAAAATCGTTCGCCACAGAAAAATCATACTTTGCGGGTCTTGCGTGGCACGCTTGGAGGTGAAGTACAGAAGGCGAGTCGATCCGAGTATGACCTTTCGGACCGGACTGGCTGAACTATTCCAAAAATAACAACGAGGGGTCACGGGTGCGAGTCAACCCCTGTGACACGGATTTCTGTGCCGTGTCACCTCCCTAGTTTGAGTACGACTCCCTGCACACGATAAATCAAGTGTGACATATCATGTGCATGTGCGCAGAGGCAGGAAGATCATCATACATACAAGGTAGTGCTACTGTGCATGTGGCTGGTCACAGTCACATAGGCTTACCATGTGGCCATGCAACATTAGTTACATGACCACAATAGTTGAACCTGCAGCACTAGGACCCAACGCGATACAGATCAGAACTGCTTTGGACGGATGTTATTACTACAGGCGATATACTTTGTACTGATCTGGCATGTTTCGCTACACGAAGTCCATTCTTAGGACCGATATATTCTACTGTACGATAAAATTGCTTGTAAGAATAAATATACACATGAAATCCATGTTATGATTATGAAAACATGAGAGTTCATTCTTGTAGGCAGTATATTCTTTTACACGACCACGCTATAACCGATACGCACTGTAGTTCACATCCATCTTGCCTACAGCCCTCGTGCCTACGCGTAGGCTCCAGGCTAGGGCAATATTCAGCCATCATAATAATGATTCCCGTATGTCACGTGATTGTCGCCTTGGAGTTGACCAATGACAGATCAAACAGCGCGGGCTGGAAAGCGCGGTCCTGCGTGCTCAAAGGTGATGGAACTGGATCCACTGCCGGTCGTCAAATGACGACGGGCAGGAACGGATTCCACTGCCCGTCGTCAAGTGACGACGGGCAGGAACGGATTCCACTGCCCGTCATCAAGTGATGACGGGCAGGAACGGATTCCACTGCCCGTCGCGTAGGGCAGTAGCCACTGGACTGACTCTCTACTTCAAGGTCTTTCATTGGTTACTAGTAAAATAACTAAAGCAGAAGAGCGACTATAATACTCATAAAAAGGACACACTTCAGGTGCACGTCGCCTTTGTTCGTCTTCAAGGTTGGAGCAGGAGTTGGAGAAGTTACGTGCGCTGTTTCGTCTCAATGGATACCCCGAGTCTGTTATTGTGAAGTATGTAACTGAGACCAGACCAAAGAAGAATGCTGAAGTTTCCACTAATCCAGTATACCTATGTTTACCGTGGAAGGGCGAGTCAGTATCACGTATGGTTCAGCGTCGGGTTAAGTCTGCCGTGGAGTCCATTAATTTTACCATAATGTTCATATTCGCTTCATCTACTCCACGGTGCGTGCGTTCACGGTGAGGAAGGACGTCCTACCTACAGGCCAATTATCCAAGTTGATTTATCACTTCGAGTGTCGGCAATGTGAGAGCCGATATGTAGGTAGGACTCTTCAACATCTGGACGCACGCATCCGACAACACGCACCGCTACACCTTATTCCACAATATGCACGATCCACTCGACTACGGAGGGGACGTCCAGCAAAGAATCATCCTGGTACAAGATGGTCTAACGCAGCGGCATCAACACCAAGCAACGTCACCTCACAATTAACTAGACCACCAGAAAAACAACCGGACTAGACACCTACTGGCGTGGCAGTGACAGGAACCGCATCAACCAGAAGAATGACAAGATCGGCAACGATGGCTGTAACAGTCCAACTAACTTCAGTAGTCATTCTTGGAATAAGCAATGATCCTTGCCATAATGCATTCTTATATACATGAACAAGCAATGATGGACATAACACCTAACAGCAGCAGCGTGATAATAGCAGGTGATAAGTGTATCCTATTCCTAGTGTTAGTAGTAACAGTGAATCTGTTACATCATTCCCCCCTCTCAACTGTCAGAACAGTACCAATTCGAAGGAACAGTTATGGTAACGAATGATCATGCATGGATATGTGGAATGCATGGTAGCCGAAAACAACACTGATGAACTCAAGATCCAGTGCATGTCCTCTGCAAATAACGCCTGGCTGGCAGGGAAGCACTATCCTAATCATGCAGAATGCTACATTTCTATTGCAACACGTAGAAACTAGCAATACAACTGTGGCTGCCAATTAAATAGCAATTTTATGAAAAACGCTCCAGGTAGGTTTTCAGCGGAATAATAGCGTTTCCTGCTTCATCCATCAAGTATTCCTCCGGCTCCCAGGTGGCATCTCGGTAGCCCTTCCATTTCACTAGGTACTGCGTGCGCCGTCCTCTCTTCTTGTGCGACAACACCTTTTCGACAATGTACTGCGTATGGCCATCCGCATCGGTTAGGGGTGGAGGTGCCGGCTGAGTACGGCCCGGTATCTCATTGCCATGGTACAGCTTGAGGGCAGCAATATTGAACACTGGATGGGCCCGAATGATTTTTGGAAGAGCTAATCTGTACGCATTCGGGGCCACTTTCTTCTGCACCTTGAACGGCCCATACCACTTGAGCCTTAATTTGTGTGAAGGCCTGTCTCGTTCCTCGGGCGTCAGCAGGAAGTCCCTGAAGACCAACACCTCATCCCCCTCCTTCAGGGCGTCCTCCACCCGTCCTCGATCCGCATACAATGATTGCCGGGCCTGCGCCGCCACGATGGCATCCTGTGCCTCACGTAGTGCCTCTACGCGGCCATCCAGCCATGACAGCGGACCATTCGTGTCCATGCCAGCTCCAGCTTTCTGCTTCGTCAATAAGCTCGAGGGAGTAACTGGATGGCATCCATGGTTGAGGAAAAATGGCGTGTTACCTGTTGACGCTTGATCGGCATTGTTGATCGCAAACTCACATAGCGATAGGAGTTCATCCCAATTGTTTTGCCTATGGTTGACGAAAGCTCTTAGCGTATCCTCAATGACAAGGTTCACACGCTCAGTCATGCCATCGGTCTGCGGGTGGTTGGCCGTGCTCATTTTTAGCTCCACGCCAAGAATACTGAAAACCTCCTTGAAGAACGCCGACGTGAATCGCGGATCTCGATCACAAACTATCGTTTTGCTCAAGCCATGGGCAGCAAACACATGATCCACGTACAATCGGGCTGCCTCCTTAGAGTCAACATGAACAGTCGTCGGGATCAGGTGCACATACTTCGTCAGACGGTCCACAAAGGTTAGAATGGCGCTATGTCCTCGGCAGGTCAGCGGCAGTGCCATGATGAAATCCATGCTGATGTCTGTCCAGGGCTGTTCGGGGACTGGAAGGGACTGCAACAGTCCTGCCTTGGTCTGGCTACCCTTTACGCGTTGGCACCGGTCGCAAGATTTAGCGAAGTCCTTCACAGTACTTCTCATGCCTGGCCAATAGAAGTATCTGCTCAGCTTCAGGTAGGTCCTGTCTCTCACCGGATGGCCGGCCGTCAGGCAATCATGATTCTGTTTGAGCAGTTGCAGCCGTACCGGACCGCGAGGAATGCAGAGGCGAGCATCGCCCGATGTTACTAGGTACAGCCGCCGGTCCACACTGTTCCAGACGTATCGCTCATGCATGGCGTCTTCGCTGCAAGCCATCAAGCGCTTGATTACTGGCGAAAGCTCTGGGTCACTATCATACCCTGCTGAGATCTGATTCGCAATTCCTTGATTCACATCCAGAGAGAACTCGATTCCATTCAGTTCCAAGTCTGGTTGACGTGACAACGGGTCTGCTATGTTACACTTCCCTGGCTTGTGATGTACCGTGTAGTCATAGTCGGCCAGGAATTCAATCCATCGAGCCTCTCTCTTGGTTAAGTTTGGTTTGGTCCTGAGGTAGACAACTCCCATGTTGTCGGTGCAGAGTTGAAAGTGGCGAAATAGGTAGACTCGCCAGCACTGCAGGGCGTACACTACAGCCAAGGTTTCTCGCTCGGCGGCCGTGTAATTCCGTTCGGCAGAAGACAGCTTTCGGCTCACGTAAGCCACAGGATGCCAGGACTGGTCCTCTGCTTGCTGCGTTAAGACTCCTGCCACAGCAAAGTCACTTGCGTCAGTCTCAACGCGGAAATCCTGACTGACGTCTGCTAGTCGCAACACTGGTGCATCCAGCAGAGCAGACTTCAATCGCTCAAATGCCTCCTGTCGAGTCTGATTCCACTCGAAGCGCACATGTTTCCCTGTCAGTTCCTCCAGGGGTTTGGAGATGGCCGAGAAATGGTTAATGAACCTTCGAAAGTAATTAGCGAATCCCAGAAACTGTCTTACGTGCGTGACCGTCGTCGGGACAGGCCAGTTATGCACGGCCTTGATCTTCTCTGGATCTGGAGAAATGCATTGGCCGTCTATCCGGTGCCCAAGAAACAGAACGTCTGTCCGGCCGAATTCACATTTAGACGGTTTGCAATATAGCTCATTCCTCCTGAGGGCGATTAAGATGGTTCTGACATGATCGAGGTGCTCCTCCCATGATTTGCTGAATATGAGGATATCGTCTAGAAACACCACAACGAATTTACGCAGGTATGGCTGGAGGACACTGTTCATCAAGGTTTGGAATGTTGCCGGGGCATTTGTTAGGCCGAAACCCATCACTGTGAACTGAAAGTGACCGAATGGGGTATTTATTGCTGTCTTCGGAATATCTGTTTCTTCTATTCGAATCTGATTGTAACCGGACCTCAGATCTAGCTTGGTGAAACACGCACTGCCTTGGACGGTATCAAAGAGGTCGTCAATATTCGGTAGGCATGCCTTGTTCTTAATGGTTATGCGGTTTAGCTCACGCCAGTCGCATACCATTCGAAGTGTTCCATCTGCCTTCTTTACGAAGAACACAGGGGCTCCGTATGGGGATTTGCTGGGCTGGATGAATCCTCTACGGAGCAGCTCGGTGAGCTGAGCTTGAAGCTCATCCATCTCTGGTTTTGGTAAACGATATGCTGCACGAGATGGCGGTTTAGCTCCTTCTTCCGTTTTTTATCTCGTGATCTGCGCCTCTTCTGGGTGGCAGCTTGTTTGGAAGCTCATCGGGAAAGACGTCCCCGAACTCCTTCAGCAGGTCCTTGAAATCCTTCTGATCCTCCCTACCCGGACTATCCACCGTCTGTGGCTCGTCCGGATCTGCTGTCACATACGCTAGGATTCCTTCTGCGCCACCTCTCATTGCATGCCTAGCCTGCTTCCCTGAGATGAGGAACGTCTCGATCGGTGGGTTGGATTTGTCCGTGCCATCACTTTCACTCGGTTGACAGATGATGGATCCACCCTCCAGCTTGATTTCATTGGTACGAAAATTGATCTGTGGGTTCGTCCGGGTCAGCCATGGTTTGCCGAGGATCACGTCATACCGCGTCATAGGGAATACTAGGAAATGTTGGTGCTCGCTAAAGTCGCCGACTACGGTCTTCAAGCTGTCCGTTTTCGTAATAGGCTGTGAGCGGACCGATCCATCAGCAAGTGTGACGTTCAGGACGTCGCTACCGGTTGTTGTGGAGATGTTGTGCTTCTTGACAAGGTCAGTTGAAATGAAGTCGTGGGTTGACCCAGAATCCAGTAGCATGGTAACGCGACGTCCATTTATCTTGCCCTGGACGCGCATTAGGTCGTGTTCGTTGTCGGCGGAAATGCTCCCTGTGCTGGCGGTTACTTCATTAGGCCGGCCAACAGTATCAGGTGACGAATGCTTGACAGGCGAGGCTTGAATTTCGGTCTCCTCGAGGCGTGGTTCCTCATTTGCTAAGGGGCTGAATTTGTTCTGAACTTTGATTCGTGGCCTATTCCTGGGTGCTCTCGTGTTCGCCAGTAGTCGCACTCCCTTCCTTACTGGCGTCCATCGTTTAAAGAAGGCTTGCTTGTGGCGTTCCTCCCTCCTTCTGGACAGAATCTGGCAATATGGCCGGGTTTCCTGCAGGTGAAACACAGCCTTGAACGACCCTCTGGCTCCCTGGTTTCTCTCCCACCGGATGGTGTTGGTTGGCTTGACCAGGGTCCAGGCTGGCGCCTCTGGTGCCCTGGTGCGCGCACTGCCTTGGCGTAGCTTGCTTGGGCTAGCCGCATCGACTGGTCTGCTGAGACCGCAGCTCGTATGGCTTGGGCCAAATGTTGCGGATGCTCCCTAAGTACCTCACTGCTTAGGCCCTGAGCCAGCCCACGCGTGAACAAGATAGCTCTGGAGTGGTCATCAAGCTCGGGAACTTGTAAGCTAAGCCGCGAAAATTTGTTGATGTATTCGTCAAGAGTCTCATCTTGGTGAAGAGCGAATAAGTCGATGCGCGCCTGTTCCCTGTCATAAACCGGGCCGTACACTTCTCCCAGCTTGCTCTTCAGGTCTGGCCAGTCGGAAAACAGCGTGTTTGCCTCCTGAGAGGCGATAAACCAAACACGAGCGTTGCCCTCCAGAAAACTCGCCGCGTAGCTCAAGCGCTCCTCCGCGTTGTCCAGCTGCAGGGACTTCATGGCGAGTTCGATGGCGAAGGCCCACTCCTTGAACTCTCTTGTATCTCCACGAAACACAGGCGGAGACTTAACATGGCGCATGCGTGGCCTCTCTCCGCTGGGAGCTTGAGCACGTCTTGGCGTTTGATCTGATCCATCGCACTGACCGAGTGCGATAAGGTGATTCAGACGCTTCTGAATCTCGAATATACCGTAGGCGACTAATGCGACCACTGCGCATAGCCCGAACATGACGAAAAGAAAAACCATCCTCTTGCTACCAGTGTAACAGTCCAACTAACTTCAGTAGTCATTCTTGGAATAAGCAATGATCCTTGCCATAATGCATTCTTATATACATGAACAAGCAATGATGGACATAACACCTAACAGCAGCAGCGTGATAATAGCAGGTGATAAGTGTATCCTATTCCTAGTGTTAGTAGTAACAGTGAATCTGTTACAATGGCGATGGCAGCGACTAAAGCACAAACAGAGGCAACGGCTAGGGTCAACTCGACTAGCCATGTGATATCGGATGTGTCCACCGCACATGCTGATTGTTCTGATGTTAGTTCTGATAAGTATGAGTCGTCCATTGCTAGTCATTTGTTTGAGCATCCTGATTGTCGTGCTGTGTATTCAGATGATTGTTTTTCGATTGTGTCACGTGTACGCAGTGCTAGATTGCTGAATGTTTTGGAAGCCGTATACATTCTCACAAAGAAACCCAACCTTTGCAAGCAGAAACAAGTCAAATTCACACTTAGGCTGTTTGGTAGGTCGTCAAAACCTCGTTAGTTACTTGTATGTCCAGTGGTTGTCTCTTGTTGTCGCACTACATGTCACGCTTATTGAGTTTTCTCGCATTTGCACCTTTGTGTCATAATTGCAATTTTCGCTGTTTACTTTAGCTATTTTCTTTTTTGCGCTGTTTTACCACCTTCTTACTGTATTTAATCCACTGTCCCTGTTCCTTTTCCCTTGCCTGTATTTCACCTGACGAGAAGGCTTGAAAGTATACTTGTGAAGACAAAAACTTTCAAGATGTTTGTAATGAGCCTGAAGTGTGTCCTTTTTATGAGTATTATCGCATTTTTGTCTCAGAGGAAACTGTTTACCTAGAAGAGCGACTGTTTTTTTTGTTTGTTTTTTTTTCTTTACAAAAAAACACACACCATTTGATGGCACAAAGCAGCAAGGCAGCGATGAGACATATGGAATGGCAGGAGTGGGGGAGAGGCAGGGGTAGCTTGACCGACCATAGGGTCTCGGCTTCATTGCAACCCAAGCGCTCCACAGAAACAAAAGATTACAGAAAATACGCAGGGGGGGGGGGTAGATAACTGGGGATTACGGGGAAAAGTATGCACAATAAAAAGTTATCAGAGAGTCAACGAAGTGAATGGAGGAGGGAACAGAGTTAGAGCTTTTTTCGTCTTTTTTCTTTGATTCATAGCCTGTCCGTTGCCCACTCCCAGCGGGTGTTTGCAACCACAACTGTCATCATGGCGCTCCAACATTTGATCTGGAACTGGGAGAAAAGAAGCCCCTTTGTTGAACGATATTGGCGTCTGAATGAGCTCCTCCGAAAAGTTGAGGAAGAGACTGAAACTTTTATTGCGGAGTCGCTCGCGAAGGAGATCTTGCACGAGTCGGATGAGCCTCAACCAAAGCGCGCAATGCTCAGCAACCTGCAGGATCCGCGCAATTTGCCGAGGTTTCCGATCAAGACGTGGGAAAAATTCGTAGGAACAGAACAGCCAGAATGCCCGATGCCCAGTCGGCAATGTCAATGGCACCGCGAGAAAAAAAGCACTATGGACTACTAGAAAAACTGTACCAGAAAACAATCACAAAACACAATGCAGGTGTGTCTGTCATGTATCTCTTTATTTGGCTTGGGTGCACACGGGAAACACGTTCCAGTCACTAATACTCGGCCAGTACCGCTGTTCATCCAGCCCTTGCCGCTATCGCGGCGGGGGCTGGATTCGGCGGTACTGCCCTCGTACTCGTGCAGGAACCTGTACTTATCATGACCTTCTGCAATCTGAGCATGCTTGATTGTACTTTCGCGAGCTCGAATTGCCCTATCTTAATACGCTACCACAGATCACATGGCATAGCGCATCACATCGGAACAGAACACTTCCGTGAATGCGGCAGCCCGCACCGCACCGATGTATCGAGTTTTTGCGCGGTCTTGCGATGCGATCGCGATGCGATGCGATGCTGCGGAGCCGACGGTCACGAACCCGAGAAGTCCACAAATCGCACATCACGCGGCTCACGCCCAAATATGCTTGCTGATCGCAGAAGTAACTACTTAAGGAGGCTCCCACCTAAAGAAGTAAAAATAAAAGGTCCATGGACACCCTGTTTTTTATGCATAGAATGGTGGAGTGATGTCTCTTCTTCAATTTGGTATAGTTTTTAGGTAGGGTCACCAGGCATATAAGAGGTATTCTGGTGTATTTAGTGAGTGTACAATTTCTTGATTTTCGGTTAAAAAATGGTAAAAAAAATTTGGTTTTTGACCCAAAGAAGCCTCCTGGAAGGAGGATACTAAGCATTTTCTTCATCATATGTTTAAGAACCACATTTGGAGGTATCTTGGCTACACAAGATAGACTGCGTCTTGGTTTTGCCCTTGGCGAGCCACTTTTTCGAAATTACAGGTACCGAAATTTCCATCGGGTGCTGAATTGTGAAATGGTTCAGCCTGCAACATTTTGTCCATGGACATATTGATTTTTGTGGCTTTCTGTGATCCTTGAGCCCCACGGAAACCGATAAAGGACAGTTTTGATGGTGTCACCAGGCACTTTAGGCCCCTACCAAAAAAAAAAAATGGTATTTTTAGGCCAATTCTGAAAAAAGCATTTTTAGAAAATCTGACCATTCTTGCCTTCTTGACTAAATATCACTACCAATGACATGGTAGTATGGTAATATTATTTTAGAAGAAGTTATTTTCATGCTGCAACTTCCTTTGGACATACCAGACAGTCTGTGCTTGGAAAGGTACATGTATAATTACATGTACATGTATGTCATGTAGCCTTCAGTCCTAGCACATTGATATACGAGTAGTGTACATGTACATGTAAGGCAGAGAGATTTCATAACAACCTCGACCATGAAACTGGCACATGAATAATGTGAAAGCAGGCATTCAAAATAAGGCACACTAAACACTCACACGCGTGCGCACGCACATAAACACCCACCCACATGCACGCACTCTCATGCATGCATTATTGTAACACTACTAGTCCATAGTAGGACTTAGTGTAAATAAAAGCCTGAAGACCAGCCACTGCACTGGCGTGCATTTGCTGGTTGTCACTTGCGTTGATAGCAGCAGACTCCAGAAAAACATCGCATGAAGGGCAATATGCATCTACACACGCTGGCGTGCACATATACGATATACATGTAATGTACTGTCATGCTCTCTCGGCAATTCTTTTTGTGTCTCAAATACGGTTCACAAATGCGCATTCACATGCAACTCCTGTACTGTAAAGCCATTACCACACTGTCCTTGCGGACATCAGAGAGGCATACAGAACCAGCACCGTGAGCCCCCCCCCCCCCCTTCCACACCTAGCTTTGCACACGCGCGCACACATGCACGTGCATACACACATACATGTACACAGACATTTGCATGCACATGCACACAGTGCACTCGTGGGGACATGTGCATAACCCAGATCAACATTGCGTGCAAACCCACACATGCGGGCACGAGCACGCGCGCACACACACACACGTGCGTACACACACACTCGTACACCTGCCCAACGCTGAAGCGAGGATAGCGAACAAACTACGTTAGACATAGCAACTTGTGCTGGGATTACACCTTTCAACAGCTTGCACACACACACGCGCATGTGCGTGCGCGTACACACACACACTCTCGCGCGCGCGCGTACACACACACACTCGTGCGCGCGCGCGAGTACACACACACACATGCGCGCGTACACACACACATGCGCGCGTACACACACACATGCGCGCGTACACACACACACACATGCGCGCGTACACACACACACAAACGCATGTACTTGCGCATAGAAAAGGATTCAAAATAATCAACCACAGGCATTTACCCAATACACACCTGAGTGTGCACATCTTAGTTGTGGCATCCCCATTTTTACAAAAGCAGGATTTAGAAGTTCGTCCCTGGTTCAGAACACAAGCTTCTGGCCAGCGTTTTCCTTACACCATCAGTGCAGTACAGTGGTTGACACGAACCTCATTCCTACAGGGACAGTAGCCCAAGTTCAGCAGCTCTGAGATGCGTCGTCCACTGAGCTCAGGATACTCTAGGATCCACAGAAACAGTTTCAAACGGCACTCGTGCGACTGGAGCTGCAAGTGGGTCCACTTACCAGCGAGTGGGCAGCCACTTCACGCTCCACAGGTAGTCCATGCTAAATTCCAGTGCCAGTACTAGTATCACTACGTTCGACATCGATGTCTTCACTGACTTCAGCCTGCTTTTCTCACCCTTCTTCGTCAGTAATATATTTGTTCTTCGTGGCATATCGTACCGCTTCAACAAAGTTTTCACAAAAAATCAAGCAGCGTAGGAACTGCCTTTGTTTAGCATTAGCCATGGCCAGTGATTCTTTCCAGCGTAGAAACAGCCACGGCTACAGAAACACTGTAACGAGTAGAACTACATCTTGGAACAACAGAGAAATCAAAAAACTTCTTTCTGAACAACAGCTTGTTTCCGCATGGAACACAACATTTTTCGAATCTCGCGGCAAAAAACAGATTTCGGAGGTGCCCTTTTTACACTGCGCTGCGCAACTGTTGGAGCCTCCTTAAGCCTGGTTCACACTAGGCCGATTTTCCGGCCGACATGGACTCGTACGAAAAATCCTCAAGATCAGGGCGAAAATTGCGCAGTTTTTTTTTTTTTTTTTTACTGAAAACCACAGTACACTGTACCATCAGATGCTGCACAGCGGGGGCGGTGGCATATTGGATGGAAGTGGGGGCGGGGCAAAAGTAACTCCTCCGACCAAAGGTCTCGGAATCATTGTTACTCCTGTGCACCGATACATAGGAGAAAAGAAACATGTGCATCCAAGAGGGGAGCACTGGCTTTGCAAACGATAATGGGGAGAATTTGAGATTGGGATAGGACAAAACAATAGTAAAATGTGAACAGTGTTGTCGTACAGGGTTCCGACAAATCTGCGGCGATTTTCTTGTCGCACTAGTTTTCGGCCAAGTATCGACTGGTCGATATTTAGCCGAAAAGCCGGCCGATTTTTACTGCTTGAACGTGATGGAGCGGGATTCGGACCAATCACGGTACGCTTTTCACCATGACAGCAAAGAGCGTCGATGTCGAGCTCATGACCTCTTGTACTTTGTACTCTTGATGAAATGTAAAGTCCTACCAAAATTTCATAACCCCCATGAACTCTTGCTTTTATGGATAATCGATGCGACTCTATTGCGAGCGAGTCGTTCCCCGTGTGTGAACAGGCCGTCCGACTCAGTCGACACAGTCGGCAGACTCCATGTCGGAGTCGGTGTCGGAGCACCGGCCGGAAAATCGGCCTAGTGTGAACCAGGCTAAAGCCTGGTTCACACTAGGCCGATTTTCCGGCCGACATGGACTCGTACGAAAAATCCTCAAGATCGGGGCGAAAATTGCGTAGTGTGAACTGTGTTGTCGTACAGGGTTCCGACAAATCTGCGGCGATTTTCTTGTCGCACTAGTTTTCGGCCAAGTATCGACTGGTCGATATTTAGGCGAAAAGCCTACCGATTTTTACTGCTTGCACGTGATGGAGCGGGATTCGGACCAATCACGGTAGGCTTTTCACCATGACAGCAAAGAGCGTCGATGTCGAGCTCATGACCTCTTGTACTTTTGTACTTTTGTACTCTTGATGAAATGTAAAGTCCTACCAAAATTTCATAACCCCCCATGAACTCTTGCTTTTATGGATAATCGATGCGACTCTATTGCGAGTGAGTCGTTCCCCGTGTGTGAACAGGCCGTCCGACTCAGTCGACACAGTCGGCAGACTCCATGTCGGAGTCGGTGTCGGAGCACCGGCCGGAAAATCGGCCTAGTGTGAACCAGGCTTAAAGTTCACATCCGGTTTGCCTACAGCCTTTGGCTTTGGGCCTACGCGTACCACAGCCCGCACCGCATCGATGTATCGAGTTTTGCGCGTTCTTGCGATGCGATTCGGCACCGGCGGCGGTCTCGAGTACCATACAAGGAATGCCAGCTTCTGCTTGTATACTTCAGTTACCCGATGCAGTGAGAAGCGCTCCAGTAGGTCATGTGCCGATGTCCATGGCGGGCGTCCAATTACTACACGGGCACCACGGTTTTGCTGAACCTGTAGTAGATGACAGTGCCTGGCTGCCACTGATGTCCAGATCAGACGAACTAATACTTCCGTAATATCTTCGCGAGCTCGAATCGCCCTATCTTACTACACTACCGTAGATCACATGGCATTGCGCATCACATCCCAACAGAAAACCTCCGTGAATGCCGCAGCCCGCACCGCATCAATGTATTGAGTTTTTGCGCGAGATGCGATGCGACGGCGCCGACGGTCGCGAACCCGAGAAGTCCAAAAATCGCACATGACGCGGATCACGCCCAAATATGCTTGCTGATCGCAGAAGTAACTTAGTTCACATCCGTTTTGTTTTGCCTACAGCTCTCCGATCCGGCCTACGCGCATACGCCCCTTAAGGAGGCTCCGAACAGTTGCGCAGCGCAGTGTAAAAAGGGCACCTCCGAAATCTGTTTTTTGCCGCGAGATTCAAAAAATGTTGTGTTCCATGCGGAAACAAGCTGTTGTTCAGAAAGAAGTTTTTTGATTTCTCTGTGCTCGCAGTTGTTCCAGGATGTAGTTCTACTCGTTGCAGGTTTCTATAGCCGTGGCTGTTTCTACGCTGGAAAGAATCACTGGCCATGGCTAATGCAAAACAAAGGCAGTTCCTACGCTGCTTGATTTTTTTGTGAAAACTTTGTTGAAGCGGTACGATGTGGCCACGAAGAACAAATATATTATTACTGACGAAGAAGGGTGAGAAAAGCAGGTTGAAGTCAGTGAAGACATCGATGTCGAACGTAGTGATACTAGTACTGGTACTGGAATTTAGCATGGACTACCTGTGGAGCGTGAAGTGGCTGCCCACTCGCTGGTAAGTGGACCCACTTGCAGCTCCAGTCGCACGAGTACGTTTGAAACTTTCTGTGGATCCTAGAGTATCCTGAGCTCAGTGGACGACGCATCTCAGAGCTGCTGAACTTGGGCTACTGTCCCTGTAGGAATGAGGTTCGTGTCAACCACTGTACTGCACTGATGGTGTAAGGAAAACGCTGGCCAGAAGCTTGTGTTCTGAACCAGGGACGAACTTCTAAATCCTGCTTTTGTAGAAATAGGGATGCCACAACTAAGATGTGCACACTCAGGTGTGTATTGGGTAAATGCCTGTGGTTGATTATTTTGAATCCTTTCCTATGCGCAAGTACATGCGTTTGTGTGTGTGTGTGTGTACGCGCGCACGCGTGTGTGTGTGTACGCGTGCGCGTGTGTGTGTACGCGCGCGCGCGCGAGAGAGAGAGAGAGTGTGTGTGTGTGTACGCGTGCGCATGCGCGTGCGTGTGTATGTGTGTGTGCAAGCTGTTGAAAGGTGTAATCCGAGCACAAGTTGCTATGTCTAACGTAGTTTGTTCGCTATCCTCGCTTCAGCGTTGGGCAGGTGTATGAGTGTGTGTGTACGCACGTGTGTGTGTGCGCGCGTGCTCGTGCCCGCATGTGTGGGTTCGCACGCAATGTTGATCTGGGTTATGCACATGTCCCCACGAGTGCACTGTGTGCATGTGCATGCAAATGTCTGTGTACATGTATGTGTGTATGCACGTGAATGTGTGCGCGCGTGTGCAAAGCTAGGTGTGGAAGGGAGGGGGGGGGGGAGGGGCTCACGGTGCTGGTTCTGTATGCCTCTCCTCTCTGGTGTCCGCAAGGACAGTGTGGTAATGGCTTTACAGTACAGGAGTTGCATGTGAATGCGCATTTGTGAACCGTATTTGAGACACAAAAAGAATTGCCGAGAGAGCATGACAGTACACTACATGTAATTGTATATCGTATGTGTGCACGCCAGCGTGTGTAGATGCATATTGCCCTTCATGCGATGTTTTTCTGGAGTCTGCTGCTATCAACGCAAGTGACAACCAGCAAATGCATGCCCAGTGCAGTGGCTGGTCTTCAGGCTTTTATTTACACCAAGTCCTACTATGGACTAGTAGTGTTACAATGACGCGTGCACGAGAGTGCGTGCATGTGGGTGGGTATTTATGTGCGTGCGCACGCGCGTGAGTGTTTAGTGTGCCTTATTTTGAATGCCTGCTTTCACATTATTCATGTGCCAGTTTCATGGTCGAGGTTGTTATGAAATCTCTCTGCCTTACATGTACATGTACACTACTCGTATCTCAATGTGCTAGGACTGAAGGCTACATGACATACATGTACATGCAATGATACATGTACCTTTCCAAGCACAGACTGTCTGGTATGTCCAAAGGAGGTTGCAGCATGAAAATAACTTCTTCTAAAATAATATTACCATACTACCATGTCATTGGTAGTGATATTTAGTCAAGAAGGCAAGAATGGTCAGATTTTCTAAAAATGCTATTTTCAGAATTGGCCTAAAAATACCATATTTCGATACCTATATTGTTTGGTAGGGGCCTAAAGTGCCTGGTGACACCATCAAAACTGTCCATTATCGGTTTCCTTGGGGCTCAAGGATCACAGAAAGCCACAAAAATCAATATGTCCATGGACAAAATGTTGCAGGCTGAACCATTTCACAATTCAGCACCTGATGGAAATTTCGGTTCCCGTAATTTCGAAAAAGTGGCTCGCCAAGGGCAAAACCAAGACACAGTCTATCTTGTGTAGCCAAAATACCTCCAAATGTGGTTCTTAAACATATGATGAAGAAAATGCTTAGTATCCTCCTTCCAGGAGGCTTCTTTGGGTCAAAAACCAAATTTTTTACCATTTTTTTGCCGAAAATCAAGAAATTGTACACTCACTAAATACACCAGAATACCTCTTATATGCCTGGTGACCCTACCTAAAAACTATACCAAATTGAAGAAGAGACATCACTCCACCATTCTATGCATAAAAAAACAGGGTGTCCATGGACCTTTTATTTTTACTTCTTTAGGTGGGAGCCTCCGTAAGTTGTGTTCACAACTGGCGCGTGTACGCGTGAAACCAAGCGTTTGTGCGTATTTTTGCTGGCTTTTGGGGCGCCATGCGGACGGAAACGTGCTGAAATTGAACTTCCAACATGTTGGATTTTTCAGCGCGTATCAGGCGCGTATCAGCGTACATGCCAGTCACTTTGACTCGCGTTGTCAAAAAATTAGTACTCGAAGGTGTCGCACGCGCTAAATACGACTCGGAATGCTGTTTTTGTGAAAGGCTGAGCGCGCGTTTGGGGGCGCATGAACCGCAAGCATACCGCGTCCACGCGCCAGTTGTGAACACAGCTTTAGGCTCCAGTCTCGAGCAAGCTCGGGCAAGATGCAGCCATCATAATAATGATTATCATGACCTTCTGCAATCTGAGCGTGCTTGATTATAATTTCGCGAGCTCGAATCGCCCAATCATTCTACACTACCACAGATCACATGGCATTTCGCATTACATCGGAACAGAACACTTCCGTGAATGCCGCAGCCCGCACCGCATGGATGTATCGAGTTTTTGCGCGTTCTTGTTGTTGTTTTGCTGGCTTTATTTAAAGTGGAGTTCCAAAACAGGCCTAAACCTAATGACAATGGTCCCACTGATAATAAGAGAAAAGAAAAATATATAATAATAAGCGGACAAACAGAACCAAGAAGAAGATGCAGCTGTAGTTAGATAACTAATATGAGCACGGCAGCAAAGGAAAAAAAAGTCACAAGCACGGCAACCGGCAAGAAAGGAGTGAGTGAGAGAGAGAGAGAGAGAGAGAGAGAGAGAGAGAGAGAGAGAGAGAGAGAGAGAGAGAGAGAGAGAGAGAGAGAGAGAGAGAGAGAGAGAGAGAGAGAGAGAGAGAGAGAGAGAGAGAGAGAGAGAGAGAGAGAGAGAGAGAGAGAGAGAGAGAGAGAGAGAGAGAGAGAGAGAGAGAGAGAGAGAGAGAGAGAGAGAGAGAGAGAGAGAGAGAGAGAGAGAGAGAGAGAGAGAGAGAGAGAGAGAGAGAGAGAGAGAGAGAGAGAGAGAGAGAGAGAGAGAGAGAGAGAGAGAGAGAGAGAGAGAGAGAGAGAGAGAGAGAGAGAGAGAGAGAGAGAGAGAGAGAGAGAGAGAGAGAGAGAGAGAGAGAGAGAGAGAGAGAGAGAGAGAGAGAGAGAGAGAGAGAGAGAGAGAGAGAGAGAGAGAGAGAGAGAGAGAGAGAGAGAGAGAGAGAGAGAGAGAGAGAGAGAGAGAGAGAGAGAGAGAGAGAGGTAGTGAAGCAGATGAGTTCATCCTAGTTGACGGTACTGCCTAAGAGAAAGGCCAGGCTTAGTGATTTGAAAGTGGAGCGCTTTCTTTCGAGGCGTGCTGTGTCTGGGAGCTGGTTCCACAGGATAGCTCCAGCATGGCTAATGCGCTTAGCTGAGGATGCAGTGGGGGAGACAGGAATGATGAGTAACTTGCTGCTCCCTCCTCGTGTTCGGAGAGAGGGACTACGGGTGAAAAAGCTTG
The DNA here is from genome assembly GCF_964019385.1 of Sycon ciliatum. NCBI lineage: Eukaryota > Metazoa > Porifera > Calcarea > Leucosolenida > Sycettidae > Sycon > Sycon ciliatum. Next base: position 9,971,520 of record NC_088654.1, on the reverse strand, counting down.
CAAACAGAGTACTTGAAGATTTGTTCAGGCAGCGCCAAATGAATACAAGAATGTGCATGTGGGTGTATATGCTGAGGGTATGGGCATTCATGCGAAGTAAGGGAGCCGTGTGAGTGCGAGGGGCTGCCCTGCACACCGAGCGAGCCGCACGTTTGAACAAACTATTTAGGCGCTTATCCTGATAAGACGATAAGAAAGGGGCATAGGCAGCAGATGCATAGTCAAATTCTGATAGTATAAAGGACCTGAAAAACTGAACACGGCAAGAAAAAGGCAAACATGCTGCACTTCGATTTAGTAGCCCAATCTTAGTGGCAACGCGGCGTGCAACATGGCTTGTCATGGTGTTCCAGCTCATGTCTGAGTCGAAATGTAGGCCAAGATACTTGGCCGTTTTCACAACAGGCAGCGTCTGCCCATTACAAATGACATGCAGCTCAAGTGCTTGAGATGGGGATGGGGGAATAGGCAATATCTGTGTCTTTCTTTCATTAAGAATTAAACCACGGCCCTTCAGCCAGGTGGCCAGGTGCTGAACAGCAGCTGAAAGGTGTGCAGAAACAGCTTCCGCAGACTCCCTGCTACATCGTATAGAGATGTCATCAGCAAACTGGATTGCTCCCACATTAAACGGCGAAAGTTCTTCTGCTATGCCGCGGGCATAGACAATAAATAGCAGTGGGCCCAGTACCGACCCCTGGGGGACACCTGAGTAACTGGTGTACGGGAGACTTCTAGTCTGGCCAACCCGAACGTACTGTTCTCTATCAGAGAGGTAATCCACCAGCCAACAGAGTGCCGTGTCGCAGATGCCAAGTTCGAACAGATCTTGCACAAGAATTTGATGTTTCACTTTATCGAATGCCTTTGACATATCAACAAAGGCTACACCTGTGTTGAGTTTGTTCATACGGGCCTCACAGATACCTTCCACAGCTAGCACTAGTGCGTCGGATGTAGAGTGGTGGGATCTGTAGCCGAATTGAGTTGGCGGGAATAAATTGCTCTGGACTAGATATCGTGTGAGTTGCTCGTGGACTATACTTTCCAACACTTTGGATGCAATCGATAACAAGGACACTGGTCGATGATTCTTTGGCATGCTCGGATCTCCGCCTTTGAAGAGTGGCGATATCCTAGCACTTTTCATCTGGGCAGGAAATATGCCCTCTCTCAGGGACTTGTTCAAGATCAAAGTCAGGGATGGCGCCAGTACGTCTGAATGTGCGCGGAGAAGGGCTGCAGAAATGTCATCATCACCGCTGGACTTGGCCGGATTTAAACGTTCGAGGAGCTTCCTCACTCTGGCAATAGACACTGGCGCAAAGGCTGTCAGATCAGTGCTTGAGGCAGGCCCGTAGGGAAATGAGAGATGCACTGGGCGGCTGGCGTCCTCTACTATCTCTGCAAAGGTGTTTCGGATGTCATCAACAGAACATTGAGGTGGCTGAGATTGTCGATGTTTACCACTCAATTCTTTGATCGTGTGCCATGTCTGTTTGGTATTGCCAGACGCAGCTCGAAACTTGGATTGGTAGTAGGTCTCTTTCTGTTGCCTATTTATAGCTGGTAGCTTCCGCCTGGCAGCCTTGAAAGCTGAGTGGGAATGTTCTGTTCCATCACTAAGCCACCTCCTTTGGAGCCGGTTGCGCTTGGTCAGGAGGTGTAATAACTGGCGGTTCATCCATGGTACTGATTTTTTCTTGCGTCGAGGGCTTGGTGCAAGAGGAGCATGTCTGTCTAACACTTGTAGAAAGCGGCTGGCCCACTCAGTCCACATGACAGTTGGGCTTCCGTCAATTTCACAAAAATCCTGTTGGACCAAATCTGCCTTGAACTGGTCATGATTTATGTTTCGGTAGTGTCGCTGTAGCCCAGGAGTTACAGTACTTCTTACTGGGCTGAGTTGAAATTCACTGAGAACTGCTGCATGGTCACTGAACGCGATGGGGATAACAGTAGCCATATTTAGAGGGTCGAATGTATTGTAAAATTGATCCAGTGTGGTTGGTGCAGAGTTTGCTGAGAACCGAGTCGGTTGGTGAACTCCGGGATATAACTGTAGCTGGCCACGAGGTCAGATAGATAATGAAGCTGTGGATCTGGAGGTGCTGTTGGATTGGTGTTTATGATGATGTCGCAACAAATAATCACGTTCTTCCCGGGCCTTATAACTGAATGGAGATGGTCGTCCAGGCAGTCCCAGTATCGAACTGGCTCAGATGGAGGTCGATAAATGGTTCCTATCAAACAAGTTCCAGATTGGCAATGGATTTCTCCCCAGCAACTCTCAATTGCCGATTCTGTGAGGTCCATTCTTGGCTTGACCAGGAGGGATGCCTTGGAGTACAGGCAGACTCCTCCACCGGCCTGATCTTTTCTGTCTGAGCGCAGTATGTTGAAGCCATCCAAAGCTATCTCTCCATCAGACACGGTGTCGTCTAGCCAGGTCTCGTTTACACAGATGATGTCAGGACTGTGAAGGTCGGCAAGCCATGCCAGCTCTCCAACTTTGTTCCTCAGGCTCCTAATGTTCAGCAGTAAAATTCGAATTGTTGGAGTTTGCGTTTGCATATTCAGTACATGAGCAGCAGGGTCGTTGCCTAATCTTCTTCCAGTCATTGCACAGATATATTATCCACATCCTGACTTAGAGATGCAAATGCGTTGCCAACAGTGACACTAAACTTCGCAGCTTGCGTCTCGGGCGGCGAGTCACGCTGATAGCCCCGTGATTTCTGGCCTGGAGTCCGGGCCGGTGCTCCACAGGTGTCATCTAGGATATCGCAATCCACGCCGTATCCGCTCTTACTGTCGTCCGTGCGGCTGCTGCTGCTGTTGGTGGTCGTGGTGCTGCTCTGCGCTGTTTGTTGTTCTCCACTGGCATCAGACTGGGTGTACTTATCGAAGTTCCACTCTCTTGTGTACACAGGCCTTGGCCAGAAGCGCTTATTGCTGAGAAACGATTCGTCCGCTGCACTGGCAACAATACGCGCAGTGGAGGATTTTTCTTTTTGAAATATTTTTACGTCAAACACTTGGACATTGTGGTCAGCCTCAGCTGCTCTTGCTGCGATGAACTCCTTCAGCTGGTCTGCAGTAATTGCATGCATCAGATTTCCGACAAACAAGACTCTCTTCTTCGCAGTGGGTTTGGTGGAGGTGATGAGTCGCCATGTGGCGTCCGAATCCTCACTCATCTCTTCAAATTTCGGCAAGCGATCCACACGTGGCGGGGTCAACTCCGAGCTGGGTCTGGGTGTACCATGTGTACGGGAGTTGGACGGCTTGTTGTTTGAGCTGTCAACGTCGGATCTGACACTGCTAGTCAGGTCTTCTTCTTCTTCTTCTTCTTCTTCTTCTTCTTCTTCTTCGGTAACTACAAGTCATAATAAATATGAAAATGACTGTGAAAGTACAGTGTACATGTAGTAGAAACTTAGATCAGTTTCTCCAGTTGTAAGAACTGGATAGCTTCTGATGGTTGTGTGAGAATTGCCTCCCTGACTGATGTGAAGGTACATAGACGTGTACCTGCTCGACTGCTGTGTCTGGCAGGGCAAGCTAGCAGGAGGTGGGCAGCATCATCAACTGTTCCAGGACAGTGAGTGCAGTCGGGTGAAGGTGCCGCCTCAATCTGGAACAAGTACTTATTCAGCAGGCTGCAATGGCCAGTGAGCAGCTGATTGAGGATGGTGGTCTCATGCCGGGACGGAGGGCTGCGGAACTTGCTGGTGTTGAGTAATGGCCGGGGGTATGTGGTTGCAGACCGAATTGAAGCCTTGGCAGCTTGGATAGGTAGCTGAACCTGGGCCTGTACACACTGTGTTCCATTCCGCGCAAGGCGATCCGCCTTGTCATTGGGAGCAACACCGCAGTGGCTGCTGATCCAGACAAGGTTGATGGAATGAGCCTTCCGAGCAACCTCTGTCAGAGCATCGAACGCAGCAATGGTGTCTGGGCTGATCCTGTATGGGTCTCCACGGAGGGCATCTACGAGGGAGAGGTTGTCCGTGCCCAGCACAACGTCCGTCTCCATGGTGGTAAGGTCGTAGACTGCCCTCAGGCCAGCTGCTGCTGCTGCTACTTCGGCAGTGAAGGATGTTGCGACAGCGCCAGCTGGTAGACACCCAGACAGTATCTCTGACCGCTGGGTTGCAGTGGTTTCCATGACAAGAAAACCACCTCCACCAGCGTTGGTGTCAGAGACACTGCCATCTGTCCAAATGTCTAGACGTCGCGAGGAACAACAGGAGCAATAGGCTTCCTCCAGGCATGCTAGTGCCTCTACAAGTCGTACAGTAGGAGGGTCAGACCGGGTGCAAGCAGACTTGAAAACAGATAGGTTTGGAACGGAGGACCAGGGTGGAGGACGGGATGGCAGAGGTGCAGGGGATGGTGGAAGATGCCGCTCTGCCATTTGTCTCCATGTCTCCTTGGTTTTGCGGATCCGAACAGGGTATGTTGACTGCAACACGGCACTAGCTGGTGTAGGAGCACTATGACGCTTCGCGATATTAGCTATACAGGCCGCCTGGCGCTCGCCTTTCAGCTGGATAGTTGGTGCACCAGCTATTTCACGTAGTTGATTCGTAGGTGTTGTCTTCGTGCACCCAGTGGAGAGGCGGAGACAGCTATTGTAGGCAACATCAAGATGATGCTGACCTTGCTTGGTGGCAAGACCATAGTAGGCTGGTGCCCCATACAGACCAGAAGAGAGCACGTACTGGTTGACAAGCCGAGTGGTGTTTTGCTGATTGAGGCCCCAGCTATGGCCACTCCTAGCTCGCACGATTCGAAGGCGTTGTTCAATGCGACGGCGTGCAGCAAGGCACTGTTCCAACTCATCGTTGCGTTGACCAATATACCGAGGAAGCAAGCTGAATCAGCTGAAGGGATAGGTGTGCCGTTCAAGGTCTGCGGGATGGCAGCACAGCGGATGGCATATGAAGTCGATATCACAACCTGCACAGATTTTGAGCCATTCAGGGTGATACAGCTGCGCCGGCAGAAGTCGGCAACATGGTTCAACAGATCCTGCGTGACAGATTGGAGAGCCTCGACCAGACGGCTGGAGACAGCGATAGCGATGTCGTCAGCATACAAGAAAGGCATAAAGTCCGCACGGTGCTTTGCTAGGTTAGGCAGCTTTAGGTCATCGAAGATGGGCGCCATATACAGAAGCCAAAGGACGGGAGACATCGAGGAGCCTTGCGGGACACCACGGTGGATGGATCTCTTCTTGCTCACTGTAGACCCCCACTTGGTGTCAACTTCCCTGCCGCGAATGAAGGAATTGATCCACTTTGTGAGCCTGGCAGGCGGGTCCAATGCTCCAAGTCTGGCCATGAGAATGTCATGGTGCACGTTGTCATATGCTGCTGAGGCATCCAAAAACACGCAGTTGACACTATCACCATTCTGTTGACGTTGAGAGATCCACTCAACAAAGGAGCAACACTGCATCTCGGCACTCATTGCAGTCCGGAATCCAGCTTGCTCACCCGGAATAGCCTGGAAGCGTTCTAGAAAGTGAGTTAGCCTCCTGGTGACTAGTCGGTCTGCAACTCTGGCAAATGCATTAGTTAGGCTAATCGGGCGGTAAGCTCCGGGTTTTGACTTTGGAATAGGCACCAGCCGGCTGGACTTCCAGAGGAGGGGACACATTCCTGACGTCCAAGACATGTTGATGATGCGTGTCAACTCCTGGATGGCTGAGTCCGTGAGATGCTGGAGAACCTGCATTGGGACACCATCAGGGCCCCCTGCCTTGGAGAATGCCATCGACTGAAGTACATGTTTTACCTCGGACATAGAGAAGTCAGAATCATACTCAGATCTCTCGTCGTCATTCTCGTCTACCATGTTCCATTCTTCCTTGTCAAGGTTCAAGAGTTCATCTGGGTCACCATTCGCCCACTGCACCAGTACAGTGCCAGAGCTCCCTTGCTGAAGCAGATGCTGGATGACATATCCCGATACCACTGACTTGTACCATCATCCTTCAGGATGCGCACATCCATCTTCCGTCCTTCAAGCGAAAGGACTGAAGTAGACTGGCAGGTCCATCTCGGGATCAATGGGTCGTGAACTCTCTAAGGGTACGGCGGACTGTGAACGACTTTCTGTGCCTGTACTACGTTTGTTTCGATTTCGGCGCTGCCTCTGGCTGGTTGTTTCTTGCTCTCTCTCTAGGTCTGCAATGGCGGAGGAGTTTGATTTACAAGACGCACACGTAACATTGCCGATGTCCAAATTTTGGCACAGGCGAGTGTCGGCCAGGTCCTCTCTCAGCTGGGAAAGTTCGGAGCTCAATCCACTAATCCTTCGTTGATATCGTTTCTCCTGGTCCTGAAGTTGGCTTTCAAGACGAGCTAGAGTTCTCAGCACTTCTACAACATTGTGTTCGATGCCAGGCAATGAGCGAGAAATCTACAAATCGCACATCACGCAGGTCACGCCCAAATATGCTTGCTGATCGCAGAAGTCACTTATTTCACATTCGTTATGCCTACAGCCCTTGGTCCTAAGCGTATACGCTCCAGGCTCGGGCAAGTTTCAGCCATTATCATGACCTTCTGCAATCTGAGCATGCTTGGTTGTACTTTCGCGAGCTCGAATCGCCCTATCGTACTACGGTACCGTAGATCACATGGCATTGCGCTTCACAAGTTCACATATCCGAACAGAAAACTTCCGTGAATGCCGCAGCCCGCACCGCATCGATGTATCGAGTTTTGCGCGTTTTTTTTTTTTTTTGAGATATTAATAATAATAATAATACCTTTATTAGGATGACCCGGTACCCAGAGGCTTGTCGCCTATCAAGGGGTTCACCGCTTTGAAGGATGTACATGTACACGTATGAGCTAAAGTGAAAGTAGTGAAAAGTTGTGCAGCGTGAATGCGTAGGGGAGCACACGGGGGGGGGGGGTATGTACATGGCGTAGGCATACCGGAGAGCGAAGCACTATGTTTGCAAATGAGTTTGCGAAGCTCATTCTTGAAAACAATAATGGATGGTTCTGCAGTTAGTCTTGGTGGGAGGCAGTTCCATAAGAGGGAGGTTTGGAAGAGAAACAACGATTTTGATGTGGTCTTTGCTTTAGGGAGAATAATTTTGTTAGGGCGTCTCGCACTCTGCGTGATATTGAAATGGAATGAAGCTAGGCAACGTCGATACTTGAAAATAAATTTGTGCATGGTAACCAAGCTTCCATTCCTTTGCGTATCTTGGTGCCGACAGGTGAAATGCGCTGCCTCCATCTTGTCGCCTGGCCGAGTCGCCTGCTTTGTTTTGAGCTCACACAAAGTCTCATTTAGGGTTCCCACTTCCCAGTAAAAAGGCAACATTGCCTGTTGGGAAATCCCTAACAAAATAAGAAGAAAAATAATAATAATAATGCAAATAATCGACGTGGAGACAACAATTTTATAATAGCAATAAAGAGAACAAATCCTGCAGTCATCGCCACACTACAACGAAGTCATGAAAGTTTACCAGAATAATTAATAATTTTCTTGTCACATTCATCAGTGGAAAGTCGTGACTGAAGAGTAATAATAATAATAAGCTTAAAAACTGCCTGCGGTAAAGAAGGGATTCAATGTTAGCTTTTTTATTAAGATCCTGCTTGGGTGTATTAATTAAAGTCGATTTGGATTTTGCGTTTCCTAAGGTAGGATCTTGCAACCCTGGCCTGGACTCTTTCCAGCTCAGTCTAGTCGCTGGAACGAAGACGAAAGGACCACACTACGACGCTATACTCAATCACAGGTCTAACATAGCACTTGTAGAGGAGCATCATGGCCTGCGGTGTAAGACGATATGCCATGTGACAAAGTAGGCTTACTCTCTGCTTGAATTTGCGACTGATGTCAAGATAGTGTTGACGGAAGTTTAGGTCTGCACTGAAGCGAACTCCCAGATGTTTGAGGATGTCAATACTGGGAAGAGGTAGACCCTCCATATTGTAGGTGGCAGATGTTGGTGCTGGTGATGATGCTGCCGCTGGCTTATAACGGAAGCTTAAAACAGAAGTTTTTGAGGGCGAAAACTCTCCGCCTCTTTCCCTGGCCCAGTTTTGGCATGCATGAATGTCCGCTTGGATACCAGGACTTGACAGAGAGCCTTTGTACGGCAAAATTAGAGTGACATCATCCGCAAACAAGAAGGTGTGCGAATGATGTATGGCTTCCGGTAGGTCATTAATGTAGATCACGAACAGTAGAGGAGACAGATGCGATCCCTGGGGAACACCACAGTTGGTGACTTTGGGCACTGACATGCATGACTCAATCTTCACGGCTATGCTTCGATCCTGCAAATAACTCTTAGTCCAGGCAGTGACTTTATGGTCCGAGAATTTGCTGACTTGACGGAGGAGAGTTGAGTGGCTTACGCTGTCAAATGCCTTGCAGAAATCTAGGGAGACCAGGTCGAAGTTCAGACGCTCATCAATGTAGTCGGCCATTTGCTGGGTAAGTATAATAAGCTGGTCTGTCGCAGACTTCTCCTTCACGTATGCGTATTGTTGACTGCATATCTTCTGTTTTATTGTTAGGTAAGCCTGGAGTTGTTTCGCTACTATTTTTTCAAAGAGTTTTGCTATACAGGGGAGGAGGGATATTGGGCGCCAGTTCGTAGGGTGAGTTGGGCAACCTTTCTCCTTGTACACTGGGATAATCGTGGCCTCTTCCAAGCGGAAGGGAACTCGCCTTGCTCAAGACTGTAGTTGAATAGTTAAGCCAGAGGTACACACAGGATGTCCGCACAGCGGCTGAGGACGTCATTTGATAGGTAACTGTCAGCAGATGATTTGTGCACAGACAATGTTCTTGCAGCTTCATAGACATCTATGGATTTGATTTTTGTGAACGAAAATGGCTCTTGGTCATCAATGGTGCTGGATGATGGACAACGACTTGGTTGCTGATTTTGGGAATTTGCGGTGCACTGCTTCCTGAAGAATTCACAAAAGATTTCAGCTTTGGCTTTGCTAGATGTGTGGGTGCCGTCATCATCCGCGAGAAGTTGTGTTCCACGCGGCTTACTGCCAATATTGCATATCTTCTTTGCTCTTTTCCACCACGAATAGCCGCCTGCTCTGCCTTTGCTTATCCTCGATGTCCCCAGTGTAGACAAATACGAGTCTCGAGCTTTCCGTATGGTGTAGCGGTACTCGTTTCTGCAGAGAATGTATGCTGCTTTAAGCGTAGGATTGTGTAGGTCTCGGCGGTGAAGTTTGTACAGGTGTGAGACTCGTTGACGGTTTTTGGAACTTTTTTCTATGCGAGGAAGTGAACCAAGGCTATGTATTCACACGGAAGGTTTTGTTAGTCACGAGGGTGGACCGTGCGATGGCTTGATCTAACGATGAGCACAGTGCCATGCATCTGTAGTCAATGTGCACGTCTTCCCCAAGTATACACTCTTCCAAGTTCTTGCGATGCGATGCGATGCGGCGGCGCCGACGGTCGCGGACCCGAGAAGTAAGGGTGGCCACATCATGCAAATTATTTTGTCCAAAATTGAAATTCAAAAAGCGAAAAAAACGGTCAAAATGTTTTAAGAAAATTCAAAAAATCCCCCAAAATGCTGAAAAAATTCGATCCGCTGCCATGGTTTTTACAGTACTCGTACCCAACATTTCCCAAAAATGAAAAAAAAAAAAGAACCACAAGTACATACACAAACAGGAGATCCCCCAGATAGGCGTTAGCCTTTGGGTAATCCTGAAATAAAGATTAGATTCTGTATTTGCTCCACGCTATCAGACTTCCGCTCATCTATACAAACACATATAGGGTACCCCGTAAGAAGGCCTTAGGCCTGTGGGAATGCCCTATTAAAAATTAAAAAAAAAAATTATTACAAACTGCTTATCATACCATGTGTACTGCTGTGTCTGTACTGCTGTGTGCTTCCAAATTCGGGGGATGGGTGTCAAAAGGTCAAAGGTGTGTGTATTTGAAAGTACTGCTTTCACATGTCAAACTTGGTAATATATTATTATTATTATTATTTGAAACTCGGATGTTGAGCCATAAATAAATGTGGAAGAGAAAAGGATATATGGATACGAGTTAAGAGTAACTCTCCATCACATCGTGATGGAGAGTTACTCTTAACTCGTATCCATATATCCTTTTCTCTTCCACATTATTATTATTATTATTATTTTATAAAATCTTGTAGGACGCATCACGCAGCTTCATAAGTAAAAAATTGGTTGTGAGCAACACTGGCTCACACTCAAATAACTGCTTTTCATCAGAAAAATATTATATTTCAACGTTTCGGTCATGAAATAACCATCATCAGGAATGAAGTGGGCACACCGGTTAGGATGGGTTAATATACGAGGAGCGCTGCAAACTGATAACAAATCACACCTGCATGCACTATGACGAGAGAGAGAACAAAAGGACAAAACATCACCAAAAAAAACCAGGTATAGAAATAACGCAATACGCGACAACTCTAAATATGGCACAGGTACAAGCAACAAACAGAATGTACATGTGCACTAGGTGCGTGCAGACATGTAATTGCAGGCACTAGCAACAACAGTAGTAGTAACAGTGCACTAGTTCAAGGGGTGCAAAACCACCACCATCCAGGAAGAGCGAGTATCAGGGCCAGAAATATGTACAAGGCTTCACCAGAGAATTCACAGGAGGTCCCACCCTGCGTTATTGTTTATGCTGGGGCTCGTGTCGCGAATTTGTATTGCTTCGCGTATTCTCCTCCTGGCCCGATCCGACTCAGTGGCAAGGACGCGAACCTCCGTGAATGCCGACTCGCCAAGCGGCAGTACCTCGCCGCCATGGTGAAGTCGGTAGTGCTCGCCCAGGGCTTTTGAACTAGTGCACTGTTACTACTACTGTTGTTGCTAGTGCCTGCAATTACATGTCTGCACGCACCTAGTGCACATGTACATTCTGTTTGTTGCTTGTACCTGTGCCATATTTAGAGTTGTCGCGTATTGCGTTATTTCTATACCTGGTTTTTTTTGGTGATGTTTTGTCCTTTTGTTCTCTCTCTCGTCATAGTGCATGCAGGTGTGATTTGTTATCAGTTTGCAGCGCTCTTCGTATATTAACCCATCCTAACCGGTGTGCCCACTTCATTCCTGATGATGGTTATTTCATGACCGAAACGTTGAAATATAATATTTTTCTGGTGAAAAGCAGTTATTTGAGTGTGAGCCAGTGTTGCTCACAACCAATTTATTATTATTTTATTTATTTTACTAGGGTGTTTCCCACAGACCTATGGTCTTCTTACTTTATTGAGCAGCACATGTACATGTACTCTCCAGATGTGCCAGCACTGTCGTTCTCCAAAAACGGCCAAAATTCAATCCTGATGAGGCCAAAATTAAAAAAACTTCAAAGTGCAAAAATCCAGCCAAAATTCAGAAATAATTGAAAACATTTTGTGGACTTCTCGGCGAGAAGTCCACAAATCGCACATGACGCGGCTCACGCCCAAATATGCTTGCCGATCGCAGAAGTAACTAAGATCACATAGTAGTAGTCCGTTTTGCCCACAGCCCTCGGGCCTACGCGTATACATTATTAGGCTGCAGGCTCGGGCAAGATTCAGCCATCTTAAAAATGATTATCATGACCTTCTGCAATCTAAGCATGCTTGATTGTACTTTCGCGAGCTCGAATCGCCCTATCTTTAATATACTACGCTACCACAGATCACATGGCATTTCGCATCACATCGGAACAGAAAAGTTATTTCCGTGAATGCAGCAGCCCGCACCGATTCGATGTATCGAGTTTTTGCGCGTTCGTGCGACGCGATACGATGCGGCGGTGTCGGCGGTCGCAAACCCGAGAAGTCCACAAATCGCACATCACGCGGCTCACACCCAAATATGCTTGCCGATCGCAGAAGTAACTTAGTTCACACCCATTTTGCCTACAGCCCTCGGGCCTACGCGTATACGCACCATTGGCTTCAGGCTCGGGCAAGATTCAGCCATCTTCATAATGATTATCATGACCTGCTGCAATCTAAGCGTGCTTGATTATAATTTCGCGAGCTCGAATCGCCCTATCGTAATACACTACCACAGATCACATGGCATTTTGCATCACATCGGAACAGAACACTTCCGTGAATGCCGCAGCCCGCACCGCATCGATGTATCGAGTTTTTGCGCGTTCTTGCGATGCGATGCGATGCGGCGGCGCCGACGGTCGCGAGCCCGAGAAGTCTACAAATCGCACATCACGCAGGTCACGCCCAAATATGCTTGCTGATCGCAGAAGTAACTTAGTTCACATCCGTTTTGCCTACAGCCCTCGGGCCTATGCGTATGCGCCCCTTAGGCTCCAGGCTCGGGAAAGATTCAGCCATCATAATACTGATTATCATGACCTTCTGCAATCTGAGCAAGCTTGATTGTACTTTCGTAACCTCGAATCGCCCCATCGTACTACGCTACCGTAGATCACATTGCATAGCGCATCACATCGGAACAGAAAACTTCCGTGAATGCCGCAGCCCGCACCGCATCGATGTATCGAGTTTTTGCGCGTTCTTGCGATGCGATGCGATGCGATGCGGCGGCGCCGACGGTCGCGAGCCCGAGAAGTCTACAAATCGCACATCACGCAGGTCACGCCCAAATATGCTTGCTGATCGCAGAAGTAACTTAGTTCACATCCGTTTTGCCTACAGCCCTCGGGCCTATGCGTATGCGCCCCTTAGGCTCCAGGCTCGGGAAAGATTCAGCCATCATAATACTGATTATCATGACCTTCTGCAATCTGAGCAAGCTTGATTGTACTTTCGTAACCTCGAATCGCCCCATCGTACTACGCTACCGTAGATCACATTGCATAGCGCATCACATCGGAACAGAAAACTTCCGTGAATGCCGCAGCCCGCACCGCATCGATGTATAGAGTTTTTGCGAGTTCTTGCAAAGCGATGCGATGCGATGCGGCGCCGGCGGTCGCGAAACCGAGAAGTCCACAAATCACACATCGCGCGGCTCACGCAAAGCTATGCTAGCCGATCGCAGAAGTTCACATGCTCTCAACGTTACTTTGGCGATGTGCGGCATTTTGGATCCCTTTTGGATCCCTTGCGATACACTGCGCGCATCGTAGCAACAGGTGATGCCCTCTGATACTCCCATGCGCATGCTCCGGAAGGTGAATATAGCCTCCTTGTCGTAGCTGTTCTCGCTTCATATCTACAAAAAACAGCTTGTAGACAGTTTTGCTTTCAACCGTCTCAAGACGTTTTGGG